>NC_140583.1:1148158870-1148730870 GCF_964204655.1 Triturus cristatus
AAATGTCCTGGTTGAAGGTGACACAGGAGGATGAGAGATCAGCAATTATGCAGTGGGTTACTATCTCTATTCATGATTGCAAGGCAACTAGGAGGTGGAATGGTAAAGGACTGAACCAGTAAAAGCACTGGGGCCTTTTTGAAAGCGGGATGGAGATACCAAAACAGATTATCCTTAACAATCCCTTGTGAGGATCACACTCAAACATACAGAGTGCAGGGGAAGAGGTTAGCTGATCTTCCGTCCGTCAGAAAGTAAGACTATCGTTCGAAAGTAAGATAGTACATTCCAGACTCAAAGGCAGCAATTTCCTCAGATGGAATATTGCGAGCACCAGAATCTAAAGCAGGCTTTGGTAGTCTTGGAGGCAGTCAGTCTTTTAGTAACTATCATGACCAACACAACGTGATCCATATTACTTCCATCTTGACAGAAATGATATTCAAGTACAGGCCCCCACAATAAGGTGGTGAGGACATTCAGATAGTGGCCATGTCTTTTTGATGCCCAAAGGAATGATAGTGAGTTTTCTTACCATATACATTGGTCAAATCAAGCAGTATGCCGGAAGACGTCTTTTTTTTTTTCTTTTATCTCGGCAATGCAGAGAAAATCTGTTGTGAAACACTGCCACTGCTGGTCATTCAGTATAATCTGCAGATGGAAAAGTCCACTGTTAGTGCATTTACTATAACAATTAGAAACAATCTTGATTTTAATAAAGCTTAAACAGATAAGTACTATGGAGTCTGTATTGTGAAAATCAACAGCTCATTAGAAATTAAAATCTCAATTTGAGTTTTTAACCTCGCATACTTCTCTGAATCCCATGCCTCACTTGCTAACACTGTAAACTATAGCACGCACATTAGGACATAGATACATTGATCTTTTTGCCAGCCAAGTGCAGGATACCCTTCTCACTTCCTTTGTTTTAGGATATGGTACACCAGTAGCAATTATGTCAGCTGACAAGTTGAGAGAGGAAGGGTTATGCTACAGTTAGTGGGAATAATAAAATCTATGAATAGCATATTCACCATCTTCATTTTAGCCAATTCCCACCAGTTCAGCAATAGTAAAGTCAAAACTCTTATGCTCAAACTTACGTTCATACAAATTTAGAAGTCTAAAAAAATGCCCTAATTTCTTTCATCTTATGATCTTAGTTTTCAGCTGGGCATCCTGCCTACCCTTCTACACATTTCAATACCAAGATAAATGATTTCCATTGCTTGCCAGGCAACCGAGTGGCCCTCATGTCAGACGACATCTTGCTTAAGCTTTATGATGTCAGGGCACCACTGGACAAAATGTCCTGGTTGAAGGTGACACAGGAGGATGAGATCAGCAATTATGCAGTGGGTTACTATATCTATTCATGATTGCAAGGCAACTAGGAGGTGGAATGGTAAAGGACTGAACCAGTAAAAGCACTGGGGCCTTTTTGAAAGCGGGATGGAGATACCAAAACAGAGATTATCCTTAACAATCCCTTGTGAGGATCACACTCAAACATACAGAGTGCAGGGGAAGAGGTTAACTGATCTTCCGTCCGTCAGAAAGTAAGACTATCGTTCGAAAGTAAGATAGTACATTCCAGACTCAAAGGCAGCAATTTCCTCAGATGGAATATTGCGAGCACCAGAATCTAAAGCAGGCTTTGGTAGTCTTGGAGGCAGTCAGTCTTTTAGTAACTATCATGACCAACACAACGTGATCCATATTACTTCCATCTTGACAGAAATGATATTCAAGTACAGGCCCCCACAATAAGGTGGTGAGGACATTCAGATAGTGGCAATGTCTTTTTGATGCCCAAAGGAATGATAGTGAGTTTTCTTACCATATACATTGGTCAAATCAAGCAGTATGCCGGAAGACGTCTTTTTTTTCTTCTTCCGTCTCGGCAATGCAGAGAAAATCTGTTGTGAAACACTACCACTGCTGGTCATTCAGTATAATCTGCAGATGGAAAAGTCCACTGTTAGTGCATTTACTTGAACAATTAGAAACAATCTTGATTTTAATAAAGCTTAAACAGATAAGTACTATGGAGTCTGTATTGTGAAAATCAACAGCTCATTAGAAATGAAATTCTCAATTTGAGTTTTTAACCTCGCATACTTGTCTGAATCCCATGCCTCACTTGCTAACACTGTAAACTATAGCACGCACATTAGGACAGAGATAAATTGATCTTTTGGCCAGCCAAGTGCAGGATACCCTTCTCACTTCATTTGTTTTAGGATATGGTACACCAGTAGCAATTATGTCAGCTGACAAGTTGAGAGAGGAAGGGTTATGCTACAGTTAGTGGGAATAATAAAATCTATGAATAGCATATTCACCATCTTCATTTTAGCCAATTCCCACCAGTTCAGCAATAGTAAAGTCAAAACGCTTATGCTCAAACGTACGTTGATACAAATTTAGAAGTCTAAAAAAATGCCCTAATTTCTTTCATTTCACAATCTTAGTTTTCAGCTGGGCATCCTGCCTACCCTTCTACACATTTCAATACCAAGATAAATGAATTCCATTGCTTGCTAGGCAACCGAGTGGCCCTCATGTCAGACGACATCTTGCTTAAGCTTTATGATGTCAGGGCACCACTGGACAAAATGTCCTGGTTGAAGGTGACACAGGAGGATGAGAGATCAGCAATTATGCAGTGGGTTACTATCTCTATTCATGATTGCAAGGCAACTAGGAGGTGGAATGGTAAAGGACTGAACCAGTAAAAGCACTGGGGCCTTTTTGAAAGCGGGATGGAGATACCAAAACAGAGATTATCCTTAACAATCCCTTGTGAGGATCACACTCAAACATACAGAGTGCAGGGGAAGAGGTTAACTGATCTTCCGTCCGTCAGAAAGTAAGACTATCGTTCGAAAGTAAGATAGTACATTCCAAACTCAAAGGCAGCAATTTCCTCAGATGGAATATTGCGAGCACCAGAATCTAAAGCAGGCTTTGGTAGTCTTGGAGGCAGTCAGTCTTTTAGTAACTATCATGACCAACACAACGTGATCCATATTACTTCCATCTTGACAGAAATGATATTCAAGTACAGGGCCCCACAATAAGGTGGTGAGGACATTCAGATAGTGGCAATGTCTTTTTGATGCCCAAAGGAATGATAGTGAGTTTTCTTACCATATACATTGGTCAAATCAAGCAGTATGCCGGAAGAAGTCTTTTTTTTCTTCTTTCGTCTCGGCAATGCAGAGAAAATCTGTTGTGAAACACTGCCACTGCTGGTCATTCAGTATAATCTGCAGATGGAAAAGTCCACTGTTAGTGCATTTACTTGAACAATTAGAAACAATCTTGATTTTAATAAAGCTTAAACAGATAAGTACTATGGAGTCTGTATTGTGAAAATCAACAGCTCATTAGAAATGAAAATCTCAATTTGAGTTTTTAACCTCGCATACTTCTCTGAATCCCATGCCTCACTTGCTAACACTGTAAACTATAGCACGCACATTAGGACATAGATACATTGATCTTTTTGCCAGCCAAGTGCAGGATACCCTTCTCACTTCCTTTGTTTTAGGATATGGTACACCAGTAGCAATTATGTCAGCTGACAAGTTGAGAGAGGAAGGGTTATGCTACAGTTAGTGGGAATAATAAAATCTATGAATAGCATATTCACCATCTTCATTTTAGCCAATTCCCACCAGTTCAGCAATAGTAAAGTCAAAACTCTTATGCTCAAACTTACGTTCATACAAATTTAGAAGTCTAAAAAAATGCCCTAATTTCTTTCATCTTACGATCTTAGTTTTCAGCTGGGCATCCTGCCTACCCTTCTACTCATTTCAATACCAAGATAAATGAATTCCATTGCTTGCCAGGCAACCGAGTGGCCCTCATGTCAGACGACATCTTGCTTAAGCTTTATGATGTCAGGGCACCACTGGACAAAATGTCCTGGTTGAAGGTGACACAGGAGGATGAGAGATCAGCAATTATGCAGTGGGTTACGATCTCTATTCATGATTGCAAGGCAACTAGGAGGTGGAATGGTAAAGGACTGAACCAGTAAAAGCACTGGGGCCTTTTTGAAAGCGGGATGGAGATACCAAAACAGAGATTATCCTTAACAATCCCTTGTGAGGATCACACTCAAACATACAGAGTGCAGGGGAAGAGGTTAACTGATCTTCCGTCCGTCAGAAAGTAAGACTATCGTTCGAAAGTAAGATAGTACATTCCAGACTCAAAGGCAGCAATTTCCTCAGATGGAATATTGCGAGCACCAGAATCTAAAGCAGGCTTTGGTAGTCTTGGAGGCAGTCAGTCTTTTAGTAACTATCATGACCAACACAACGTGATCCATATTACTTCCATCTTGACAGAAATGATATTCAAGTACAGGCCCCCATAATAAGGTGGTGAGGACATTCAGATAGTGGCAATGTCTTTTTGATGCCCAAAGGAATGATAGTGAGTTTTCTTACCATATACATTGGTCAAATCAAGCAGTATGCCGGAAGACGTCTTTTTTTTCCTTCTTTCGTCTCGGCAATGCAGAGAAAATCTGTTGTGAAACACTGCCACTGCTGGTCATTCAGTATAATCTGCAGATGGAAAAGTCCACTGTTAGTGCATTTACTTGAACAATTAGAAACAATCTTGATTTTAATAAAGCTTAAACAGATAAGTACTATGGAGTCTGTATTGTGAAAATCAACAGCTCATTAGAAATGAAAATCTCAATTTGAGTTTTTAACCTCGCATACTTCTCTGAATCCCATGCCTCACTTGCTAACACTGTAAACTATAGCACGCACATTAGGACATAGATACATTGATCTTTTTGCCAGCCAAGTGCAGGATACCCTTCTCACTTCCTTTGTTTTAGGATATGGTACACCAGTAGCAATTATGTCAGCTGACAAGTTGAGAGAGGAAGGGTTATGCTACAGTTAGTGGGAATAATAAAATCTATGAATAGCATATTCACCATCTTCATTTTAGCCAATTCCCACCAGTTCAGCAATAGTAAAGTCAAAACTCTTATGCTCAAACGTACGTTGATACAAATTTAGAAGTCTAAAAAAATGCCCTAATTTCTTTCATTTCACAATCTTAGTTTTCAGCTGGGCATCCTGCCTACCCTTCTACACATTTCAATACCAAGATAAATGAATTCCATTGCTTGCTAGGCAACCGAGTGGCCCTCATGTCAGACGACATCTTGCTTAAGCTTTATGATGTCAGGGCACCACTGGACAAAATGTCCTGGTTGAAGGTGACACAGGAGGATGAGAGATCAGCAATTATGCAGTGGGTTACTATCTCTATTCATGATTGCAAGGCAACTAGGAGGTGGAATGGTAAAGGACTGAACCAGTAAAAGCACTGGGGCCTTTTTGAAAGCGGGATGGAGATACCAAAACAGATTATCCTTAACAATCCCTTGTGAGGATCACACTCAAACATACAGAGTGCAGGGGAAGAGGTTAGCTGATCTTCCGTCCGTCAGAAAGTAAGACTATCGTTCGAAAGTAAGATAGTACATTCCAGACTCAAAGGCAGCAATTTCCTCAGATGGAATATTGCGAGCACCAGAATCTAAAGCAGGCTTTGGTAGTCTTGGAGGCAGTCAGTCTTTTAGTAACTATCATGACCAACACAACGTGATCCATATTACTTCCATCTTGACAGAAATGATATTCAAGTACAGGCCCCCACAATAAGGTGGTGAGGACATTCAGATAGTGGCAATGTCTTTTTGATGCCCAAAGGAATGCTAGTGAGTTTTCTTACCATATACATTGGTCAAATCAAGCAGTATGCCGGAAGACGTCTTTTTTTTCCTCTTTCATCTCGGCAATGCAGAGAAAATCTGTTGTGAAACACTGCCACTGCTGGTCATTCAGTATAATCTGCAGATGGAAAAGTCCACTGTTAGTGCATTTACTTGAACAATTAGAAACAATCTTGATTTTAATAAAGCTTAAACAGATAAGTACTATTGAGTCTGTATTGTGAAAATCAACAGCTCATTAGAAATGAAAATCTCAATTTGAGTTTTTAACCTCGCATACTTCTCTGAATCCCATGCCTCACTTGCTAACACTGTAAACTATAGCACGCACATTAGGACATAGATACATTGATCTTTTTGCCAGCCAAGTGCAGGATACCCTTCTCACTTCCTTTGTTTTAGGATATGGTACACCAGTAGCAATTATGTCAGCTGACAAGTTGAGAGAGGAAGGGTTATGCTACAGTTAGTGGGAATAATAAAATCTATGAATAGCATATTCACCATCTTCATTTTAGCCAATTCCCACCAGTTCAGCAATAGTAAAGTCAAAACTCTTATGCTCAAACTTACGTTCATACAAATTTAGAAGTCTAAAAAAATGCCCTAATTTCTTTCATCTTACGATCTTAGTTTTCAGCTGGGCATCCTGCCTACCCTTCTACTCATTTCAATACCAAGATAAATGAATTCCATTGCTTGCCAGGCAACCGAGTGGCCCTCATGTCAGACGACATCTTGCTTAACCCCTTCCATGCTGCGCAGATTCCGCCGCTGTGCTGACGGAATCTTGCGCGGGCGTGGTCATGACGGAACGGTTCCGTCATGAGCACAGCTCAACCGTGGCTCATGACGGAACCGTTTCGTCATGAGCACCGAAGGGGTTAAGCTTTATGATGTCAGGGCACCACTGGACAAAATGTCCTGGTTGAAGGTGACACAGGAGGATGAGAGATCAGCAATTATGCAGTGGGTTACTATCTCTATTCATGATTGCAAGGCAACTAGGAGGTGGAA
Organism: Triturus cristatus; assembly: GCF_964204655.1. NCBI lineage: Eukaryota > Metazoa > Chordata > Amphibia > Caudata > Salamandridae > Triturus > Triturus cristatus. The sequence goes on from NC_140583.1 coordinate 1,148,165,673, forward strand.
TGGTAAAGGACTGAACCAGTAAAAGCACTGGGGCCTTTTTGAAAGCGGGATGGAGATACCAAAACTGAGATTATCCTTAATCCCTCGTGAGGATCACACTCAAACATACAGAGTGCAGGGGAAGAGGTTAACTGATCTTCCGTCCGTCAGAAAGTAAGACTATCGTTCGAAAGTAAGATAGTACATTCCAAACTCAAAGGCAGCAATTTCCTCAGATGGAATATTGCGAGCACCAGAATCTAAAGCAGGCTTTGGTAGTCTTGGAGGCAGTCAGTCTTTTAGTAACTATCATGACCAACACAACGTGATCCATATTACTTCCATCTTGACAGAAATGATATTCAAGTACAGGGCCCCACAATAAGGTGGTGAGGACATTCAGATAGTGGCAATGTCTTTTTGATGCCCAAAGGAATGATAGTGAGTTTTCTTACCATATACATTGGTCAAATCAAGCAGTATGCCGGAAGAAGTCTTTTTTTTCTTCTTTCGTCTCGGCAATGCAGAGAAAATCTGTTGTGAAACACTGCCACTGCTGGTCATTCAGTATAATCTGCAGATGGAAAAGTCCACTGTTAGTGCATTTACTTGAACAATTAGAAACAATCTTGATTTTAATAAAGCTTAAACAGATAAGTACTATGGAGTCTGTATTGTGAAAATCAACAGCTCATTAGAAATGAAAATCTCAATTTGAGTTTTTAACCTCGCATACTTCTCTGAATCCCATGCCTCACTTGCTAACACTGTAAACTATAGCACGCACATTAGGACATAGATACATTGATCTTTTTGCCAGCCAAGTGCAGGATACCCTTCTCACTTCCTTTGTTTTAGGATATGGTACACCAGTAGCAATTAGGTCAGCTGACAAGGAGAGAGGAAGGGTTATGCTACAGTTAGTGGGAATAATAAAATCTATGAATAGCATATTCACCATCTTCATTTTAGCCAATTCCCACCAGTTCAGCAATAGTAAAGTCAAAACTCTTATGCTCAAACTTACGTTCATACAAATTTAGAAGTCTAAAAAAATGCCCTAATTTCTTTCATCTTACGATCTTAGTTTTCAGCTGGGCATCCTGCCTACCCTTCTACTCATTTCAATACCAAGATAAATGAATTCCATTGCTTGCCAGGCAACCGAGTGGCCCTCATGTCAGACGACATCTTGCTTAAGCTTTATGATGTCAGGGCACCACTGGACAAAATGTCCTGGTTGAAGGTGACACAGGAGGATGAGAGATCAGCAATTATGCAGTGGGTTACTATCTCTATTCATGATTGCAAGGCAACTAGGAGGTGGAATGGTAAAGGACTGAACCAGTAAAAGCACTGGGGCCTTTTTGAAAGCGGGATGGAGATACCAAAACAGATTATCCTTAACAATCCCTTGTGAGGATCACACTCAAACATACAGAGTGCAGGGGAAGAGGTTAACTGATCTTCCGTCCGTCAGAAAGTAAGACTATCGTTCGAAAGTAAGATAGTACATTCCAGACTCAAAGGCAGCAATTTCCTCGGATGGAATATTGCGAGCACCAGAATCTAAAGCAGGCTTTGGTAGTCTTTGAGGCAGTAAGTCTTTTAGTAACTATCATGACCAACACAACGTGATCCATATTACTTCCATCTTGACAGAAATGATATTCAAGTACAGGCCCCCACAATAAGGTGGTGAGGACATTCAGATAGTGGCAATGTCTTTTTGATGCCCAAAGGAATGCTAGTGAGTTTTCTTACCATATACATTGGTCAAATCAAGCAGTATGCCGGAAGACGTCTTTTTCTTCTTTCGTCTCGGCAATGCAGAGAAAATCTGTTGTGAAACACTGCCACTGCTGGTCATTCAGTATAATCTGCAGATGGAAAAGTCCACTGTTAGTGCATTTACTTGAACAATTAGAAACAATCTTGATTTTAATAAAGCTTAAACAGATAAGTACTATGGAGTCTGTATTGTGAAAATCAACAGCTCATTAGAAATTAAAATCTCAATTTGAGTTTTTAACCTCGCATACTTCTCTGAATCCCATGCCTCACTTGCTAACACTGTAAACTATAGCACGCACATTAGGACAGAGATAAATTGATCTTTTTGCCAGCCAAGTGCAGGATACCCTTCTCACTTCCTTTGTTTTAGGATATGGTACACCAGTAGCAATTATGTCAGCTGACAAGTTGAGAGAGGAAGGGTTATGCTACAGTTAGTGGGAATAATAAAATCTATGAATAGCATATTCACCATCTTCATTTTAGCCAATTCCCACCAGTTCAGCAATAGTAAAGTCAAAACTCTTATGCTCAAACGTACGTTGATACAAATTTAGAAGTCTAAAAAAATGCCCTAATTTCTTTCATTTCACGATCTTAGTTTTCAGCTGGGCATCCTGCCTACCCTTCTACTCATTTCAATACCAAGATAAATGATTTCCATTGCTTGCCAGGCAACCGAGTGGCCCTCATGTCAGACGACATCTTGCTTAAGCTTTATGATGTCAGGGCACCACTGGACAAAATGTCCTGGTTGAAGGTGACACAGGAGGATGAGAGATCAGCAATTATGCAGTGGGTTACTATCTCTATTCATGATTGCAAGGCAACTAGGAGGTGGAATGGTAAAGGACTGAACCAGTAAAAGCACTGGGGCCTTTTTGAAAGCGGGATGGAGATACCAAAACAGAGATTATCCTTAACAATCCCTTGTGAGGATCACAGTCAAACATACAGAGTGCAGGGGAAGAGGTTAACTGATCTTCCGTCCGTCAGAAAGTAAGACTATCGTTCGAAAGTAAGATAGTACATTCCAAACTCAAAGGCAGCAATTTCCTCAGATGGAATATTGCGAGCACCAGAATCTAAAGCAGGCTTTGGTAGTCTTGGAGGCAGTCAGTCTTTTAGTAACTATCATGACCAACACAACGTGATCCATATTACTTCCATCTTGACAGAAATGATATTCAAGTACAGGGCCCCACAATAAGGTGGTGAGGACATTCAGATAGTGGCAATGTCTTTTTGATGCCCAAAGGAATGATAGTGAGTTTTCTTACCATATACATTGGTCAAATCAAGCAGTATGCCGGAAGACGTCCTTTTTTTCTTCTTTCGTCTCGGCAATGCAGAGAAAATCTGTTGTGAAACACTGCCACTGCTGGTCATTCAGTATAATCTGCAGATGGAAAAGTCCACTGTTAGTGCATTTACTTGAACAATTAGAAACAATCTTGATTTTAATAAAGCTTAAACAGATAAGTACTATGGAGTCTGTATTGTGAAAATCAACAGCTCATTAGAAATGAAAATCTCAATTTGAGTTTTTAACCTCGCATACTTCTCTGAATCCCATGCCTCACTTGCTAACACTGTAAACTATAGCACGCACATTAGGACATAGATACATTGATCTTTTTGCCAGCCAAGTGCAGGATACCCTTCTCACTTCCTTTCTTTTAGGATATGGTACACCAGTAGCAATTATGTCAGCTGACAAGTTGAGAGAGGAAGGGTTATGCTACAGTTAGTGGGAATAATAAAATCTATGAATAGCATATTCACCATCTTCATTTTAGCCAATTCCCACCAGTTCAGCAATAGTAAAGTCAAAACTCTTATGCTCAAACTTACGTTCATACAAATTTAGAAGTCTAAAAAAATGCCCTAATTTCTTTCATCTTACGATCTTAGTTTTCAGCTGGGCATCCTGCCTACCCTTCTACTCATTTCAATACCAAGATAAATGAATTCCATTGCTTGCCAGGCAACCGAGTGGCCCTCATGTCAGACGACATCTTGCTTAAGCTTTATGATGTCAGGGCACCACTGGACAAAATGTCCTGGTTGAAGGTGACACAGGAGGATGAGAGATCAGCAATTATGCAGTGGGTTACTATCTCTATTCATGATTGCAAGGCAACTAGGAGGTGGAATGGTAAAGGACTGAACCAGTAAAAGCACTGGGGCCTTTTTGAAAGCGGGATGGAGATACCAAAACAGAGATTATCCTTAACAATCCCTTGTGAGGATCACACTCAAACATACAGAGTGCAGGGGAAGAGGTTAACTGATCTTCCGTCCGTCAGAAAGTAAGACTATCGTTCGAAAGTAAGATAGTACATTCCAAACTCAAAGGCAGCAATTTCCTCAGATGGAATATTGCGAGCACCAGAATCTAAAGCAGGCTTTGGTAGTCTTGGAGGCAGTCAGTCTTTTAGTAACTATCATGACCAACACAACGTGATCCATATTACTTCCATCTTGACAGAAATGATATTCAAGTACAGGGCCCCACAATAAGGTGGTGAGGACATTCAGATAGTGGCAATGTCTTTTTGATGCCCAAAGGAATGATAGTGAGTTTTCTTACCATATACATTGGTCAAATCAAGCAGTATGCCGGAAGACGTCTTTTTTTTCTTCTTTCGTCTCGGCAATGCAGAGAAAATCTGTTGTGAAACACTGCCACTGCTGGTCATTCAGTATAATCTGCAGATGGAAAAGTCCACTGTTAGTGCATTTACTTGAACAATTAGAAACAATCTTGATTTTAATAAAGCTCAAACAGATAAGTACTATGGAGTCTGTATTGTGAAAATCAACAGCTCATTAGAAATGAAAATCTCAATTTGAGTTTTTAACCTTGCATACTTCTCTGAATCCCATGCCTCACTTGCTAACACTGTAAACTATAGCACGCACATTAGGACAGAGATAAATTGATCTTTTTGCCAGCCAAGTGCAGGATACCCTTCTCACTTCATTTGTTTTAGGATATGGTACACCAGTAGCAATTATGTCAGCTGACAAGTTGAGAGAGGAAGGGTTATGCTACAGTTAGTGGGAATAATAAAATCTATGAATAGCATATTCACCATCTTCATTTTAGCCAATTCCCACCAGTTCAGCAATAGTAAAGTCAAAACTCTTATGCTCAAACTTACGTTGATACAAATTTAGAAGTCTAAAAAAATGCCCTAATTTCTTTCATTTCACAATCTTAGTTTTCAGCTGGGCATCCTGCCTACCCTTCTACACATTTCAATACCAAGATAAATGAATTCCATTGCTTGCTAGGCAACCGAGTGGCCCTCATGTCAGACGACATCTTGCTTAAGCTTTATGATGTCAGGGCACCACTGGACAAAATGTCCTGGTTGAAGGTGACACAGGAGGATGAGAGATCAGCAATTATGCAGTGGGTTACTATCTCTATTCATGATTGCAAGGCAACTAGGAGGTGGAATGGTAAAGGACTGAACCAGTAAAAGCACTGGGGCCTTTTTGAAAGCGGGATGGAGATACCAAAACAGAGATTATCCTTAACAATCCCTTGTGAGGATCACACTCAAACATACAGAGTGCAGGGGAAGAGGTTAGCTGATCTTCCGTCCGTCAGAAAGTAAGACTATCGTTCGAAAGTAAGATAGTACATTCCAGACTCAAAGGCAGCAATTTCCTCAGATGGAATATTGCGAGCACCAGAATCTAAAGCAGGCTTTGGTAGTCTTGGAGGCAGTCAGTCTTTTAGTAACTATCATGACCAACACAACGTGATCCATATTACTTCCATCTTGACAGAAATGATATTCAAGTACAGGCCCCCACAATAAGGTGGTGAGGACATTCAGATAGTGGCCATGTCTTTTTGATGCCCAAAGGAATGATAGTGAGTTTTCTTACCATATACATTGGTCAAATCAAGCAGTATGCCGGAAGACGTCTTTTTTTTTTTCTTTTATCTCGGCAATGCAGAGAAAATCTGTTGTGAAACACTGCCACTGCTGGTCATTCAGTATAATCTGCAGATGGAAAAGTCCACTGTTAGTGCATTTACTATAACAATTAGAAACAATCTTGATTTTAATAAAGCTTAAACAGATAAGTACTATGGAGTCTGTATTGTGAAAATCAACAGCTCATTAGAAATTAAAATCTCAATTTGAGTTTTTAACCTCGCATACTTCTCTGAATCCCATGCCTCACTTGCTAACACTGTAAACTATAGCACGCACATTAGGACATAGATACATTGATCTTTTTGCCAGCCAAGTGCAGGATACCCTTCTCACTTCCTTTGTTTTAGGATATGGTACACCAGTAGCAATTATGTCGGCTGACAAGTTGAGAGAGGAAGGGTTATGCTACAGTTAGTGGGAATAATAAAATCTATGAATAGCATATTCACCATCTTCATTTTAGCCAATTCCCACCAGTTCAGCAATAGTAAAGTCAAAACTCTTATGCTCAAACTTACGTTCATACAAATTTAGAAGTCTAAAAAAATGCCCTAATTTCTTTCATCTTATGATCTTAGTTTTCAGCTGGGCATCCTGCCTACCCTTCTACACATTTCAATACCAAGATAAATGATTTCCATTGCTTGCTAGGCAACCGAGTGGCCCTCATGTCAGACGACATCTTGCTTAAGCTTTATGATGTCAGGGCACCACTGGACAAAATGTCCTGGTTGAAGGTGACACAGGAGGATGAGAGATCAGCAATTATGCAGTGGGTTACTATCTCTATTCATGATTGCAAGGCAACTAGGAGGTGGAATGGTAAAGGACTGAACCAGTAAAAGCACTGGGGCCTTTTTGAAAGCGGGATGGAGATACCAAAACAGAGATTATCCTTAATCCCTCGTGAGGATCACAGTCAAACATACAGAGTGCAGGGGAAGAGGTTAACTGATCTTCCGTCCGTCAGAAAGTAAGACTATCGTTCGAAAGTAAGATAGTACATTCCAGACTCAAAGGCAGCAATTTCCTCAGATGGAATATTGCGAGCACCAGAATCTAAAGCAGGCTTTGGTAGTCTTGGAGGCAGTCAGTCTTTTAGTAACTATCATGACCAACACAACGTGATCCATATTACTTCCATCTTGACAGAAATGATATTCAAGTACAGGCCCCCACAATAAGGTGGTGAGGACATTCAGATAGTGGCAATGTCTTTTTGATGCCCAAAGGAATGCTAGTGAGTTTTCTTACCATATACATTGGTCAAATCAAGCAGTATGCCGGAAGACGTCTTTTTCTTCTTTCGTCTCGGCAATGCAGAGAAAATCTGTTGTGAAACACTGCCACTGCTAGTCATTCAGTATAATCTGCAGATGGAAAAGTCCACTGTTAGTGCATTTACTATAACAATTAGAAACAATCTTGATTTTAATAAAGCTTAAACAGATAAGTACTATGGAGTCTGTATTGTGAAAATCAACAGCTCATTAGAAATTAAAATCTCAATTTGAGTTTTTAACCTCGCATACTTCTCTGAATCCCATGCCTCACTTGCTAACACTGTAAACTATAGCACGCACATTAGGACATAGATACATTGATCTTTTTGCCAGCCAAGTGCAGGATACCCTTCTCACTTCCTTTGTTTTAGGATATGGTACACCAGTAGCAATTATGTCAGCTGACAAGTTGAGAGAGGAAGGGTTATGCTACAGTTAGTGGGAATAATAAAATCTATGAATAGCATATTCACCATCTTCATTTTAGCCAATTCCCACCAGTTCAGCAATAGTAAAGTCAAAACTCTTATGCTCAAACGTACGTTGATACAAATTTAGAAGTCTAAAAAAATGCCCTAATTTCTTTCATTTCACAATCTTAGTTTTCAGCTGGGCATCCTGCCTACCCTTCTACACATTTCAATACCAAGATAAATGAATTCCATTGCTTGCCAGGCAACCGAGTGGCCCTCATGTCAGACGACATCTTGCTTAACCCCTTCCATGCTGCGCAGATTCCGCCGCTGTGCTGACGGAATCTTGCGCGGGCGTGGTCATGACGGAACGGTTCCGTCATGAGCACAGCTCAACCGTGGCTCATGACGGAACCGTTCCGTCATGAGCACCGAAGGGGTTAAGCTTTATGATGTCAGGGCACCACTGGACAAAATGTCCTGGTTGAAGGTGACACAGGAGGATGAGAGATCAGCAATTATGCAGTGGGTTACTATCTCTATTCATGATTGCAAGGCAACTAGGAGGTGGAATGGTAAAGGACTGAACCAGTAAAAGCACTGGGGCCTTTTTGAAAGCGGGATGGAGATACCAAAACAGAGATTATCCTTAATCCCTCGTGAGGATCACACTCAAACATACAGAGTGCAGGGGAAGAGGTTAACTGATCTTCCGTCCGTCAGAAAGTAAGACTATCGTTCGAAAGTAAGATAGTACATTCCAAACTCAAAGGCAGCAATTTCCTCAGATGGAATATTGCGAGCACCAGAATCTAAAGCAGGCTTTGGTAGTCTTGGAGGCAGTCAGTCTTTTAGTAACTATCATGACCAACACAACGTGATCCATATTACTTCCATCTTGACAGAAATGATATTCAAGTACAGGGCCCCACAATAAGGTGGTGAGGACATTCAGATAGTGGCAATGTCTTTTTGATGCCCAAAGGAATGATAGTGAGTTTTCTTACCATATACATTGGTCAAATCAAGCAGTATGCCGGAAGAAGTCTTTTTTTTCTTCTTTCGTCTCGGCAATGCAGAGAAAATCTGTTGTGAAACACTGCCACTGCTGGTCATTCAGTATAATCTGCAGATGGAAAAGTCCACTGTTAGTGCATTTACTTGAACAATTAGAAACAATCTTGATTTTAATAAAGCTTAAACAGATAAGTACTATGGAGTCTGTATTGTGAAAATCAACAGCTCATTAGAAATTAAAATCTCAATTTGAGTTTTTAACCTCGCATACTTCTCTGAATCCCATGCCTCACTTGCTAACACTGTAAACTATAGCACGCACATTAGGACATAGATACATTGATCTTTTTGCCAGCCAAGTGCAGGATACCCTTCTCACTTCCTTTGTTTTAGGATATGGTACACCAGTAGCAATTATGTCAGCTGACAAGTTGAGAGAGGAAGGGTTATGCTACAGTTAGTGGGAATAATAAAATCTATGAATAGCATATTCACCATCTTCATTTTAGCCAATTCCCACCAGTTCAGCAATAGTAAAGTCAAAACTCTTATGCTCAAACGTACGTTGATACAAATTTAGAAGTCTAAAAAAATGCCCTAATTTCTTTCATTTCACAATCTTAGTTTTCAGCTGGGCATCCTGCCTACCCTTCTACACATTTCAATACCAAGATAAATGAATTCCATTGCTTGCTAGGCAACCGAGTGGCCCTCATGTCAGACGACATCTTGCTTAAGCTTTATGATGTCAGGGCACCACTGGACAAAATGTCCTGGTTGAAGGTGACACAGGAGGATGAGAGATCAGCAATTATGCAGTGGGTTACTATCTCTATTCATGATTGCAAGGCAACTAGGAGGTGGAATGGTAAAGGACTGAACCAGTAAAAGCACTGGGGCCTTTTTGAAAGCGGGATGGAGATACCAAAACAGATTATCCTTAACAATCCCTTGTGAGGATCACACTCAAACATACAGAGTGCAGGGGAAGAGGTTAGCTGATCTTCCGTCCGTCAGAAAGTAAGACTATCGTTCGAAAGTAAGATAGTACATTCCAGACTCAAAGGCAGCAATTTCCTCAGATGGAATATTGCGAGCACCAGAATCTAAAGCAGGCTTTGGTAGTCTTGGAGGCAGTCAGTCTTTTAGTAACTATCATGACCAACACAACGTGATCCATATTACTTCCATCTTGACAGAAATGATATTCAAGTACAGGCCCCCACAATAAGGTGGTGAGGACATTCAGATAGTGGCCATGTCTTTTTGATGCCCAAAGGAATGATAGTGAGTTTTCTTACCATATACATTGGTCAAATCAAGCAGTATGCCGGAAGACGTCTTTTTTTTTTTCTTTTATCTCGGCAATGCAGAGAAAATCTGTTGTGAAACACTGCCACTGCTGGTCATTCAGTATAATCTGCAGATGGAAAAGTCCACTGTTAGTGCATTTACTATAACAATTAGAAACAATCTTGATTTTAATAAAGCTTAAACAGATAAGTACTATGGAGTCTGTATTGTGAAAATCAACAGCTCATTAGAAATTAAAATCTCAATTTGAGTTTTTAACCTCGCATACTTCTCTGAATCCCATGCCTCACTTGCTAACACTGTAAACTATAGCACGCACATTAGGACATAGATACATTGATCTTTTTGCCAGCCAAGTGCAGGATACCCTTCTCACTTCCTTTGTTTTAGGATATGGTACACCAGTAGCAATTATGTCAGCTGACAAGTTGAGAGAGGAAGGGTTATGCTACAGTTAGTGGGAATAATAAAATCTATGAATAGCATATTCACCATCTTCATTTTAGCCAATTCCCACCAGTTCAGCAATAGTAAAGTCAAAACTCTTATGCTCAAACTTACGTTCATACAAATTTAGAAGTCTAAAAAAATGCCCTAATTTCTTTCATCTTATGATCTTAGTTTTCAGCTGGGCATCCTGCCTACCCTTCTACACATTTCAATACCAAGATAAATGATTTCCATTGCTTGCCAGGCAACCGAGTGGCCCTCATGTCAGACGACATCTTGCTTAAGCTTTATGATGTCAGGGCACCACTGGACAAAATGTCCTGGTTGAAGGTGACACAGGAGGATGAGATCAGCAATTATGCAGTGGGTTACTATATCTATTCATGATTGCAAGGCAACTAGGAGGTGGAATGGTAAAGGACTGAACCAGTAAAAGCACTGGGGCCTTTTTGAAAGCGGGATGGAGATACCAAAACAGAGATTATCCTTAACAATCCCTTGTGAGGATCACACTCAAACATACAGAGTGCAGGGGAAGAGGTTAACTGATCTTCCGTCCGTCAGAAAGTAAGACTATCGTTCGAAAGTAAGATAGTACATTCCAGACTCAAAGGCAGCAATTTCCTCAGATGGAATATTGCGAGCACCAGAATCTAAAGCAGGCTTTGGTAGTCTTGGAGGCAGTCAGTCTTTTAGTAACTATCATGACCAACACAACGTGATCCATATTACTTCCATCTTGACAGAAATGATATTCAAGTACAGGCCCCCACAATAAGGTGGTGAGGACATTCAGATAGTGGCAATGTCTTTTTGATGCCCAAAGGAATGATAGTGAGTTTTCTTACCATATACATTGGTCAAATCAAGCAGTATGCCGGAAGACGTCTTTTTTTTCTTCTTCCGTCTCGGCAATGCAGAGAAAATCTGTTGTGAAACACTGCCACTGCTGGTCATTCAGTATAATCTGCAGATGGAAAAGTCCACTGTTAGTGCATTTACTTGAACAATTAGAAACAATCTTGATTTTAATAAAGCTTAAACAGATAAGTACTATGGAGTCTGTATTGTGAAAATCAACAGCTCATTAGAAATGAAATTCTCAATTTGAGTTTTTAACCTCGCATACTTGTCTGAATCCCATGCCTCACTTGCTAACACTGTAAACTATAGCACGCACATTAGGACAGAGATAAATTGATCTTTTGGCCAGCCAAGTGCAGGATACCCTTCTCACTTCATTTGTTTTAGGATATGGTACACCAGTAGCAATTATGTCAGCTGACAAGTTGAGAGAGGAAGGGTTATGCTACAGTTAGTGGGAATAATAAAATCTATGAATAGCATATTCACCATCTTCATTTTAGCCAATTCCCACCAGTTCAGCAATAGTAAAGTCAAAACGCTTATGCTCAAACGTACGTTGATACAAATTTAGAAGTCTAAAAAAATGCCCTAATTTCTTTCATTTCACAATCTTAGTTTTCAGCTGGGCATCCTGCCTACCCTTCTACACATTTCAATACCAAGATAAATGAATTCCATTGCTTGCTAGGCAACCGAGTGGCCCTCATGTCAGACGACATCTTGCTTAAGCTTTATGATGTCAGGGCACCACTGGACAAAATGTCCTGGTTGAAGGTGACACAGGAGGATGAGAGATCAGCAATTATGCAGTGGGTTACTATCTCTATTCATGATTGCAAGGCAACTAGGAGGTGGAATGGTAAAGGACTGAACCAGTAAAAGCACTGGGGCCTTTTTGAAAGCGGGATGGAGATACCAAAACAGAGATTATCCTTAACAATCCCTTGTGAGGATCACACTCAAACATACAGAGTGCAGGGGAAGAGGTTAACTGATCTTCCGTCCGTCAGAAAGTAAGACTATCGTTCGAAAGTAAGATAGTACATTCCAAACTCAAAGGCAGCAATTTCCTCAGATGGAATATTGCGAGCACCAGAATCTAAAGCAGGCTTTGGTAGTCTTGGAGGCAGTCAGTCTTTTAGTAACTATCATGACCAACACAACGTGATCCATATTACTTCCATCTTGACAGAAATGATATTCAAGTACAGGGCCCCACAATAAGGTGGTGAGGACATTCAGATAGTGGCAATGTCTTTTTGATGCCCAAAGGAATGATAGTGAGTTTTCTTACCATATACATTGGTCAAATCAAGCAGTATGCCGGAAGAAGTCTTTTTTTTCTTCTTTCGTCTCGGCAATGCAGAGAAAATCTGTTGTGAAACACTGCCACTGCTGGTCATTCAGTATAATCTGCAGATGGAAAAGTCCACTGTTAGTGCATTTACTTGAACAATTAGAAACAATCTTGATTTTAATAAAGCTTAAACAGATAAGTACTATGGAGTCTGTATTGTGAAAATCAACAGCACATTAGAAATGAAAATCTCAATTTGAGTTTTTAACCTCGCATACTTCTCTGAATCCCATGCCTCACTTGCTAACACTGTAAACTATAGCACGCACATTAGGACATAGATACATTGATCTTTTTGCCAGCCAAGTGCAGGATACCCTTCTCACTTCCTTTGTTTTAGGATATGGTACACCAGTAGCAATTATGTCAGCTGACAAGTTGAGAGAGGAAGGGTTATGCTACAGTTAGTGGGAATAATAAAATCTATGAATAGCATATTCACCATCTTCATTTTAGCCAATTCCCACCAGTTCAGCAATAGTAAAGTCAAAACTCTTATGCTCAAACTTACGTTCATACAAATTTAGAAGTCTAAAAAAATGCCCTAATTTCTTTCATCTTACGATCTTAGTTTTCAGCTGGGCATCCTGCCTACCCTTCTACTCATTTCAATACCAAGATAAATGAATTCCATTGCTTGCCAGGCAACCGAGTGGCCCTCATGTCAGACGACATCTTGCTTAAGCTTTATGATGTCAGGGCACCACTGGACAAAATGTCCTGGTTGAAGGTGACACAGGAGGATGAGAGATCAGCAATTATGCAGTGGGTTACTATCTCTATTCATGATTGCAAGGCAACTAGGAGGTGGAATGGTAAAGGACTGAACCAGTAAAAGCACTGGGGCCTTTTTGAAAGCGGGATGGAGATACCAAAACAGATTATCCTTAACAATCCCTTGTGAGGATCACACTCAAACATACAGAGTGCAGGGGAAGAGGTTAGCTGATCTTCCGTCCGTCAGAAAGTAAGACTATCGTTCGAAAGTAAGATAGTACATTCCAGACTCAAAGGCAGCAATTTCCTCAGATGGAATATTGCGAGCACCAGAATCTAAAGCAGGCTTTGGTAGTCTTGGAGGCAGTCAGTCTTTTAGTAACTATCATGACCAACACAACGTGATCCATATTACTTCCATCTTGACAGAAATGATATTCAAGTACAGGCCCCCACAATAAGGTGGTGAGGACATTCAGATAGTGGCAATGTCTTTTTGATGCCCAAAGGAATGCTAGTGAGTTTTCTTACCATATACATTGGTCAAATCAAGCAGTATGCCGGAAGACGTCTTTTTTTTCCTCTTTCATCTCGGCAATGCAGAGAAAATCTGTTGTGAAACACTGCCACTGCTGGTCATTCAGTATAATCTGCAGATGGAAAAGTCCACTGTTAGTGCATTTACTTGAACAATTAGAAACAATCTTGATTTTAATAAAGCTTAAACAGATAAGTACTATTGAGTCTGTATTGTGAAAATCAACAGCTCATTAGAAATGAAAATCTCAATTTGAGTTTTTAACCTCGCATACTTCTCTGAATCCCATGCCTCACTTGCTAACACTGTAAACTATAGCACGCACATTAGGACATAGATACATTGATCTTTTTGCCAGCCAAGTGCAGGATACCCTTCTCACTTCCTTTGTTTTAGGATATGGTACACCAGTAGCAATTATGTCAGCTGACAAGTTGAGAGAGGAAGGGTTATGCTACAGTTAGTGGGAATAATAAAATCTATGAATAGCATATTCACCATCTTCATTTTAGCCAATTCCCACCAGTTCAGCAATAGTAAAGTCAAAACTCTTATGCTCAAACTTACGTTCATACAAATTTAGAAGTCTAAAAAAATGCCCTAATTTCTTTCATCTTACGATCTTAGTTTTCAGCTGGGCATCCTGCCTACCCTTCTACTCATTTCAATACCAAGATAAATGAATTCCATTGCTTGCCAGGCAACCGAGTGGCCCTCATGTCAGACGACATCTTGCTTAACCCCTTCCATGCTGCGCAGATTCCGCCGCTGTGCTGACGGAATCTTGCGCGGGCGTGGTCATGACGGAACGGTTCCGTCATGAGCACAGCTCAACCGTGGCTCATGACGGAACCGTTTCGTCATGAGCACCGAAGGGGTTAAGCTTTATGATGTCAGGGCACCACTGGACAAAATGTCCTGGTTGAAGGTGACACAGGAGGATGAGAGATCAGCAATTATGCAGTGGGTTACTATCTCTATTCATGATTGCAAGGCAACTAGGAGGTGGAATGGTAAAGGACTGAACCAGTAAAAGCACTGGGGCCTTTTTGAAAGCGGGATGGAGATACCAAAACAGAGATTATCCTTAACAATCCCTTGTGAGGATCACAGTCAAACATACAGAGTGCAGGGGAAGAGGTTAACTGATCTTCCGTCCGTCAGAAAGTAAGACTATCGTTCGAAAGTAAGATAGTACATTCCAAACTCAAAGGCAGCAATTTCCTCAGATGGAATATTGCGAGCACCAGAATCTAAAGCAGGCTTTGGTAGTCTTGGAGGCAGTCAGTCTTTTAGTAACTATCATGACCAACACAACGTGATCCATATTACTTCCATCTTGACAGAAATGATATTCAAGTACAGGGCCCCACAATAAGGTGGTGAGGACATTCAGATAGTGGCAATGTCTTTTTGATGCCCAAAGGAATGATAGTGAGTTTTCTTACCATATACATTGGTCAAATCAAGCAGTATGCCGGAAGACGTCCTTTTTTTCTTCTTTCGTCTCGGCAATGCAGAGAAAATCTGTTGTGAAACACTGCCACTGCTGGTCATTCAGTATAATCTGCAGATGGAAAAGTCCACTGTTAGTGCATTTACTTGAACAATTAGAAACAATCTTGATTTTAATAAAGCTTAAACAGATAAGTACTATGGAGTCTGTATTGTGAAAATCAACAGCTCATTAGAAATGAAAATCTCAATTTGAGTTTTTAACCTCGCATAATTCTCTGAATCCCATGCCTCACTTGCTAACACTGTAAACTATAGCACGCACATTAGGACATAGATACATTGATCTTTTTGCCAGCCAAGTGCAGGATACCCTTCTCACTTCCTTTCTTTTAGGATATGGTACACCAGTAGCAATTATGTCAGCTGACAAGTTGAGAGAGGAAGGGTTATGCTACAGTTAGTGGGAATAATAAAATCTATGAATAGCATATTCACCATCTTCATTTTAGCCAATTCCCACCAGTTCAGCAATAGTAAAGTCAAAACTCTTATGCTCAAACTTACGTTCATACAAATTTAGAAGTCTAAAAAAATGCCCTAATTTCTTTCATCTTACGATCTTAGTTTTCAGCTGGGCATCCTGCCTACCCTTCTACTCATTTCAATACCAAGATAAATGAATTCCATTGCTTGCCAGGCAACCGAGTGGCCCTCATGTCAGACGACATCTTGCTTAAGCTTTATGATGTCAGGGCACCACTGGACAAAATGTCCTGGTTGAAGGTGACACAGGAGGATGAGAGATCAGCAATTATGCAGTGGGTTACTATCTCTATTCATGATTGCAAGGCAACTAGGAGGTGGAATGGTAAAGGACTGAACCAGTAAAAGCACTGGGGCCTTTTTGAAAGCGGGATGGAGATACCAAAACAGAGATTATCCTTAACAATCCCTTGTGAGGATCACACTCAAACATACAGAGTGCAGGGGAAGAGGTTAACTGATCTTCCGTCCGTCAGAAAGTAAGACTATCGTTCGAAAGTAAGATAGTACATTCCAAACTCAAAGGCAGCAATTTCCTCAGATGGAATATTGCGAGCACCAGAATCTAAAGCAGGCTTTGGTAGTCTTGGAGGCAGTCAGTCTTTTAGTAACTATCATGACCAACACAACGTGATCCATATTACTTCCATCTTGACAGAAATGATATTCAAGTACAGGGCCCCACAATAAGGTGGTGAGGACATTCAGATAGTGGCAATGTCTTTTTGATGCCCAAAGGAATGATAGTGAGTTTTCTTACCATATACATTGGTCAAATCAAGCAGTATGCCGGAAGACGTCTTTTTTTTCTTCTTTCGTCTCGGCAATGCAGAGAAAATCTGTTGTGAAACACTGCCACTGCTGGTCATTCAGTATAATCTGCAGATGGAAAAGTCCACTGTTAGTGCATTTACTTGAACAATTAGAAACAATCTTGATTTTAATAAAGCTCAAACAGATAAGTACTATGGAGTCTGTATTGTGAAAATCAACAGCTCATTAGAAATGAAAATCTCAATTTGAGTTTTTAACCTCGCATACTTCTCTGAATCCCATGCCTCACTTGCTAACACTGTAAACTATAGCACGCACATTAGGACAGAGATAAATTGATCTTTTTGCCAGCCAAGTGCAGGATACCCTTCTCACTTCATTTGTTTTAGGATATGGTACACCAGTAGCAATTATGTCAGCTGACAAGTTGAGAGAGGAAGGGTTATGCTACAGTTAGTGGGAATAATAAAATCTATGAATAGCATATTCACCATCTTCATTTTAGCCAATTCCCACCAGTTCAGCAATAGTAAAGTCAAAACTCTTATGCTCAAACTTACGTTGATACAAATTTAGAAGTCTAAAAAAATGCCCTAATTTCTTTCATTTCACAATCTTAGTTTTCAGCTGGGCATCCTGCCTACCCTTCTACACATTTCAATACCAAGATAAATGAATTCCATTGCTTGCTAGGCAACCGAGTGGCCCTCATGTCAGACGACATCTTGCTTAAGCTTTATGATGTCAGGGCACCACTGGACAAAATGTCCTGGTTGAAGGTGACACAGGAGGATGAG
Source organism: Triturus cristatus (assembly GCF_964204655.1). Lineage (NCBI taxonomy): Eukaryota > Metazoa > Chordata > Amphibia > Caudata > Salamandridae > Triturus > Triturus cristatus. The sequence continues at coordinate 1,148,182,936 of NC_140583.1, forward strand.
AGATCAGCAATTATGCAGTGGGTTACTATCTCTATTCATGATTGCAAGGCAACTAGGAGGTGGAATGGTAAAGGACTGAACCAGTAAAAGCACTGGGGCCTTTTTGAAAGCGGGATGGAGATACCAAAACAGAGATTATCCTTAATCCCTCGTGAGGATCACACTCAAACATACAGAGTGCAGGGGAAGAGGTTAACTGATCTTCCGTCCGTCAGAAAGTAAGACTATCGTTCGAAAGTAAGATAGTACATTCCAAACTCAAAGGCAGCAATTTCCTCAGATGGAATATTGCGAGCACCAGAATCTAAAGCAGGCTTTGGTAGTCTTGGAGGCAGTCAGTCTTTTAGTAACTATCATGACCAACACAACGTGATCCATATTACTTCCATCTTGACAGAAATGATATTCAAGTACAGGGCCCCACAATAAGGTGGTGAGGACATTCAGATAGTGGCAATGTCTTTTTGATGCCCAAAGGAATGATAGTGAGTTTTCTTACCATATACATTGGTCAAATCAAGCAGTATGCCGGAAGAAGTCTTTTTTTTCTTCTTTCGTCTCGGCAATGCAGAGAAAATCTGTTGTGAAACACTGCCACTGCTGGTCATTCAGTATAATCTGCAGATGGAAAAGTCCACTGTTAGTGCATTTACTTGAACAATTAGAAACAATCTTGATTTTAATAAAGCTTAAACAGATAAGTACTATGGAGTCTGTATTGTGAAAATCAACAGCTCATTAGAAATGAAAATCTCAATTTGAGTTTTTAACCTCGCATACTTCTCTGAATCCCATGCCTCACTTGCTAACACTGTAAACTATAGCACGCACATTAGGACATAGATACATTGATCTTTTTGCCAGCCAAGTGCAGGATACCCTTCTCACTTCCTTTGTTTTAGGATATGGTACACCAGTAGCAATTAGGTCAGCTGACAAGGAGAGAGGAAGGGTTATGCTACAGTTAGTGGGAATAATAAAATCTATGAATAGCATATTCACCATCTTCATTTTAGCCAATTCCCACCAGTTCAGCAATAGTAAAGTCAAAACTCTTATGCTCAAACTTACGTTCATACAAATTTAGAAGTCTAAAAAAATGCCCTAATTTCTTTCATCTTACGATCTTAGTTTTCAGCTGGGCATCCTGCCTACCCTTCTACTCATTTCAATACCAAGATAAATGAATTCCATTGCTTGCCAGGCAACCGAGTGGCCCTCATGTCAGACGACATCTTGCTTAAGCTTTATGATGTCAGGGCACCACTGGACAAAATGTCCTGGTTGAAGGTGACACAGGAGGATGAGAGATCAGCAATTATGCAGTGGGTTACTATCTCTATTCATGATTGCAAGGCAACTAGGAGGTGGAATGGTAAAGGACTGAACCAGTAAAAGCACTGGGGCCTTTTTGAAAGCGGGATGGAGATACCAAAACAGATTATCCTTAACAATCCCTTGTGAGGATCACACTCAAACATACAGAGTGCAGGGGAAGAGGTTAACTGATCTTCCGTCCGTCAGAAAGTAAGACTATCGTTCGAAAGTAAGATAGTACATTCCAGACTCAAAGGCAGCAATTTCCTCGGATGGAATATTGCGAGCACCAGAATCTAAAGCAGGCTTTGGTAGTCTTTGAGGCAGTAAGTCTTTTAGTAACTATCATGACCAACACAACGTGATCCATATTACTTCCATCTTGACAGAAATGATATTCAAGTACAGGCCCCCACAATAAGGTGGTGAGGACATTCAGATAGTGGCAATGTCTTTTTGATGCCCAAAGGAATGCTAGTGAGTTTTCTTACCATATACATTGGTCAAATCAAGCAGTATGCCGGAAGACGTCTTTTTCTTCTTTCGTCTCGGCAATGCAGAGAAAATCTGTTGTGAAACACTGCCACTGCTGGTCATTCAGTATAATCTGCAGATGGAAAAGTCCACTGTTAGTGCATTTACTTGAACAATTAGAAACAATCTTGATTTTAATAAAGCTTAAACAGATAAGTACTATGGAGTCTGTATTGTGAAAATCAACAGCTCATTAGAAATGAAAATCTCAATTTGAGTTTTTAACCTCGCATACTTCTCTGAATCCCATGCCTCACTTGCTAACACTGTAAACTATAGCACGCACATTAGGACATAGATACATTGATCTTTTTGCCAGCCAAGTGCAGGATACCCTTCTCACTTCCTTTCTTTTAGGATATGGTACACCAGTAGCAATTATGTCAGCTGACAAGTTGAGAGAGGAAGGGTTATGCTACAGTTAGTGGGAATAATAAAATCTATGAATAGCATATTCACCATCTTCATTTTAGCCAATTCCCACCAGTTCAGCAATAGTAAAGTCAAAACTCTTATGCTCAAACTTACGTTCATACAAATTTAGAAGTCTAAAAAAATGCCCTAATTTCTTTCATCTTACGATCTTAGTTTTCAGCTGGGCATCCTGCCTACCCTTCTACTCATTTCAATACCAAGATAAATGAATTCCATTGCTTGCCAGGCAACCGAGTGGCCCTCATGTCAGACGACATCTTGCTTAAGCTTTATGATGTCAGGGCACCACTGGACAAAATGTCCTGGTTGAAGGTGACACAGGAGGATGAGAGATCAGCAATTATGCAGTGGGTTACTATCTCTATTCATGATTGCAAGGCAACTAGGAGGTGGAATGGTAAAGGACTGAACCAGTAAAAGCACTGGGGCCTTTTTGAAAGCGGGATGGAGATACCAAAACAGAGATTATCCTTAACAATCCCTTGTGAGGATCACACTCAAACATACAGAGTGCAGGGGAAGAGGTTAACTGATCTTCCGTCCGTCAGAAAGTAAGACTATCGTTCGAAAGTAAGATAGTACATTCCAAACTCAAAGGCAGCAATTTCCTCAGATGGAATATTGCGAGCACCAGAATCTAAAGCAGGCTTTGGTAGTCTTGGAGGCAGTCAGTCTTTTAGTAACTATCATGACCAACACAACGTGATCCATATTACTTCCATCTTGACAGAAATGATATTCAAGTACAGGGCCCCACAATAAGGTGGTGAGGACATTCAGATAGTGGCAATGTCTTTTTGATGCCCAAAGGAATGATAGTGAGTTTTCTTACCATATACATTGGTCAAATCAAGCAGTATGCCGGAAGACGTCTTTTTTTTCTTCTTTCGTCTCGGCAATGCAGAGAAAATCTGTTGTGAAACACTGCCACTGCTGGTCATTCAGTATAATCTGCAGATGGAAAAGTCCACTGTTAGTGCATTTACTTGAACAATTAGAAACAATCTTGATTTTAATAAAGCTCAAACAGATAAGTACTATGGAGTCTGTATTGTGAAAATCAACAGCTCATTAGAAATGAAAATCTCAATTTGAGTTTTTAACCTCGCATACTTCTCTGAATCCCATGCCTCACTTGCTAACACTGTAAACTATAGCACGCACATTAGGACAGAGATAAATTGATCTTTTTGCCAGCCAAGTGCAGGATACCCTTCTCACTTCATTTGTTTTAGGATATGGTACACCAGTAGCAATTATGTCAGCAGACAAGTTGAGAGAGGAAGGGTTATGCTACAGTTAGTGGGAATAATAAAATCTATGAATAGCATATTCACCATCTTCATTTTAGCCAATTCCCACCAGTTCAGCAATAGTAAAGTCAAAACTCTTATGCTCAAACTTACGTTGATACAAATTTAGAAGTCTAAAAAAATGCCCTAATTTCTTTCATTTCACAATCTTAGTTTTCAGCTGGGCATCCTGCCTACCCTTCTACACATTTCAATACCAAGATAAATGATTTCCATTGCTTGCTAGGCAACCGAGTGGCCCTCATGTCAGACGACATCTTGCTTAAGCTTTATGATGTCAGGGCACCACTGGACAAAATGTCCTGGTTGAAGGTGACACAGGAGGATGAGAGATCAGCAATTATGCAGTGGGTTACTATCTCTATTCATGATTGCAAGGCAACTAGGAGGTGGAATGGTAAAGGACTGAACCAGTAAAAGCACTGGGGCCTTTTTGAAAGCGGGATGGAGATACCAAAACAGAGATTATCCTTAATCCCTCGTGAGGATCACAGTCAAACATACAGAGTGCAGGGGAAGAGGTTAACTGATCTTCCGTCCGTCAGAAAGTAAGACTATCGTTCGAAAGTAAGATAGTACATTCCAGACTCAAAGGCAGCAATTTCCTCAGATGGAATATTGCGAGCACCAGAATCTAAAGCAGGCTTTGGTAGTCTTGGAGGCAGTCAGTCTTTTAGTAACTATCATGACCAACACAACGTGATCCATATTACTTCCATCTTGACAGAAATGATATTCAAGTACAGGCCCCCACAATAAGGTGGTGAGGACATTCAGATAGTGGCAATGTCTTTTTGATGCCCAAAGGAATGCTAGTGAGTTTTCTTACCATATACATTGGTCAAATCAAGCAGTATGCCGGAAGACGTCTTTTTCTTCTTTCGTCTCGGCAATGCAGAGAAAATCTGTTGTGAAACACTGCCACTGCTAGTCATTCAGTATAATCTGCAGATGGAAAAGTCCACTGTTAGTGCATTTACTATAACAATTAGAAACAATCTTGATTTTAATAAAGCTTAAACAGATAAGTACTATGGAGTCTGTATTGTGAAAATCAACAGCTCATTAGAAATTAAAATCTCAATTTGAGTTTTTAACCTCGCATACTTCTCTGAATCCCATGCCTCACTTGCTAACACTGTAAACTATAGCACGCACATTAGGACATAGATACATTGATCTTTTTGCCAGCCAAGTGCAGGATACCCTTCTCACTTCCTTTGTTTTAGGATATGGTACACCAGTAGCAATTATGTCAGCTGACAAGTTGAGAGAGGAAGGGTTATGCTACAGTTAGTGGGAATAATAAAATCTATGAATAGCATATTCACCATCTTCATTTTAGCCAATTCCCACCAGTTCAGCAATAGTAAAGTCAAAACTCTTATGCTCAAACGTACGTTGATACAAATTTAGAAGTCTAAAAAAATGCCCTAATTTCTTTCATTTCACAATCTTAGTTTTCAGCTGGGCATCCTGCCTACCCTTCTACACATTTCAATACCAAGATAAATGAATTCCATTGCTTGCCAGGCAACCGAGTGGCCCTCATGTCAGACGACATCTTGCTTAACCCCTTCCATGCTGCGCAGATTCCGCCGCTGTGCTGACGGAATCTTGCGCGGGCGTGGTCATGACGGAACGGTTCCGTCATGAGCACAGCTCAACCGTGGCTCATGACGGAACCGTTCCGTCATGAGCACCGAAGGGGTTAAGCTTTATGATGTCAGGGCACCACTGGACAAAATGTCCTGGTTGAAGGTGACACAGGAGGATGAGAGATCAGCAATTATGCAGTGGGTTACTATCTCTATTCATGATTGCAAGGCAACTAGGAGGTGGAATGGTAAAGGACTGAACCAGTAAAAGCACTGGGGCCTTTTTGAAAGCGGGATGGAGATACCAAAACAGAGATTATCCTTAACAATCCCTCGTGAGGATCACACTCAAACATACAGAGTGCAGGGGAAGAGGTTAACTGATCTTCCGTCCGTCAGAAAGTAAGACTATCGTTCGAAAGTAAGATAGTACATTCCAAACTCAAAGGCAGCAATTTCCTCAGATGGAATATTGCGAGCACCAGAATCTAAAGCAGGCTTTGGTAGTCTTGGAGGCAGTCAGTCTTTTAGTAACTATCATGACCAACACAACGTGATCCATATTACTTCCATCTTGACAGAAATGATATTCAAGTACAGGGCCCCACAATAAGGTGGTGAGGACATTCAGATAGTGGCAATGTCTTTTTGATGCCCAAAGGAATGATAGTGAGTTTTCTTACCATATACATTGGTCAAATCAAGCAGTATGCCGGAAGACGTCCTTTTTTTCTTCTTTCGTCTCGGCAATGCAGAGAAAATCTGTTGTGAAACACTGCCACTGCTGGTCATTCAGTATAATCTGCAGATGGAAAAGTCCACTGTTAGTGCATTTACTTGAACAATTAGAAACAATCTTGATTTTAATAAAGCTTAAACAGATAAGTACTATGGAGTCTGTATTGTGAAAATCAACAGCTCATTAGAAATGAAAATCTCAATTTGAGTTTTTAACCTCGCATACTTCTCTGAATCCCATGCCTCACTTGCTAACACTGTAAACTATAGCACGCACATTAGGACATAGATACATTGATCTTTTTGCCAGCCAAGTGCAGGATACCCTTCTCACTTCCTTTCTTTTAGGATATGGTACACCAGTAGCAATTATGTCAGCTGACAAGTTGAGAGAGGAAGGGTTATGCTACAGTTAGTGGGAATAATAAAATCTATGAATAGCATATTCACCATCTTCATTTTAGCCAATTCCCACCAGTTCAGCAATAGTAAAGTCAAAACTCTTATGCTCAAACTTACGTTCATACAAATTTAGAAGTCTAAAAAAATGCCCTAATTTCTTTCATCTTACGATCTTAGTTTTCAGCTGGGCATCCTGCCTACCCTTCTACTCATTTCAATACCAAGATAAATGAATTCCATTGCTTGCCAGGCAACCGAGTGGCCCTCATGTCAGACGACATCTTGCTTAAGCTTTATGATGTCAGGGCACCACTGGACAAAATGTCCTGGTTGAAGGTGACACAGGAGGATGAGAGATCAGCAATTATGCAGTGGGTTACTATCTCTATTCATGATTGCAAGGCAACTAGGAGGTGGAATGGTAAAGGACTGAACCAGTAAAAGCACTGGGGCCTTTTTGAAAGCGGGATGGAGATACCAAAACAGAGATTATCCTTAACAATCCCTTGTGAGGATCACACTCAAACATACAGAGTGCAGGGGAAGAGGTTAACTGATCTTCCGTCCGTCAGAAAGTAAGACTATCGTTCGAAAGTAAGATAGTACATTCCAAACTCAAAGGCAGCAATTTCCTCAGATGGAATATTGCGAGCACCAGAATCTAAAGCAGGCTTTGGTAGTCTTGGAGGCAGTCAGTCTTTTAGTAACTATCATGACCAACACAACGTGATCCATATTACTTCCATCTTGACAGAAATGATATTCAAGTACAGGGCCCCACAATAAGGTGGTGAGGACATTCAGATAGTGGCAATGTCTTTTTGATGCCCAAAGGAATGATAGTGAGTTTTCTTACCATATACATTGGTCAAATCAAGCAGTATGCCGGAAGACGTCTTTTTTTTCTTCTTTCGTCTCGGCAATGCAGAGAAAATCTGTTGTGAAACACTGCCACTGCTGGTCATTCAGTATAATCTGCAGATGGAAAAGTCCACTGTTAGTGCATTTACTTGAACAATTAGAAACAATCTTGATTTTAATAAAGCTCAAACAGATAAGTACTATGGAGTCTGTATTGTGAAAATCAACAGCTCATTAGAAATGAAAATCTCAATTTGAGTTTTTAACCTCGCATACTTCTCTGAATCCCATGCCTCACTTGCTAACACTGTAAACTATAGCACGCACATTAGGACAGAGATAAATTGATCTTTTTGCCAGCCAAGTGCAGGATACCCTTCTCACTTCCTTTGTTTTAGGATATGGTACACCAGTAGCAATTATGTCGGCTGACAAGTTGAGAGAGGAAGGGTTATGCTACAGTTAGTGGGAATAATAAAATCTATGAATAGCATATTCACCATCTTCATTTTAGCCAATTCCCACCAGTTCAGCAATAGTAAAGTCAAAACTCTTATGCTCAAACTTACGTTCATACAAATTTAGAAGTCTAAAAAAATGCCCTAATTTCTTTCATCTTATGATCTTAGTTTTCAGCTGGGCATCCTGCCTACCCTTCTACACATTTCAATACCAAGATAAATGATTTCCATTGCTTGCTAGGCAACCGAGTGGCCCTCATGTCAGACGACATCTTGCTTAAGCTTTATGATGTCAGGGCACCACTGGACAAAATGTCCTGGTTGAAGGTGACACAGGAGGATGAGAGATCAGCAATTATGCAGTGGGTTACTATCTCTATTCATGATTGCAAGGCAACTAGGAGGTGGAATGGTAAAGGACTGAACCAGTAAAAGCACTGGGGCCTTTTTGAAAGCGGGATGGAGATACCAAAACAGAGATTATCCTTAATCCCTCGTGAGGATCACAGTCAAACATACAGAGTGCAGGGGAAGAGGTTAACTGATCTTCCGTCCGTCAGAAAGTAAGACTATCGTTCGAAAGTAAGATAGTACATTCCAGACTCAAAGGCAGCAATTTCCTCAGATGGAATATTGCGAGCACCAGAATCTAAAGCAGGCTTTGGTAGTCTTGGAGGCAGTCAGTCTTTTAGTAACTATCATGACCAACACAACGTGATCCATATTACTTCCATCTTGACAGAAATGATATTCAAGTACAGGCCCCCACAATAAGGTGGTGAGGACATTCAGATAGTGGCAATGTCTTTTTGATGCCCAAAGGAATGCTAGTGAGTTTTCTTACCATATACATTGGTCAAATCAAGCAGTATGCCGGAAGACGTCTTTTTCTTCTTTCGTCTCGGCAATGCAGAGAAAATCTGTTGTGAAACACTGCCACTGCTAGTCATTCAGTATAATCTGCAGATGGAAAAGTCCACTGTTAGTGCATTTACTATAACAATTAGAAACAATCTTGATTTTAATAAAGCTTAAACAGATAAGTACTATGGAGTCTGTATTGTGAAAATCAACAGCTCATTAGAAATTAAAATCTCAATTTGAGTTTTTAACCTCGCATACTTCTCTGAATCCCATGCCTCACTTGCTAACACTGTAAACTATAGCACGCACATTAGGACATAGATACATTGATCTTTTTGCCAGCCAAGTGCAGGATACCCTTCTCACTTCCTTTGTTTTAGGATATGGTACACCAGTAGCAATTATGTCAGCTGACAAGTTGAGAGAGGAAGGGTTATGCTACAGTTAGTGGGAATAATAAAATCTATGAATAGCATATTCACCATCTTCATTTTAGCCAATTCCCACCAGTTCAGCAATAGTAAAGTCAAAACTCTTATGCTCAAACGTACGTTGATACAAATTTAGAAGTCTAAAAAAATGCCCTAATTTCTTTCATTTCACAATCTTAGTTTTCAGCTGGGCATCCTGCCTACCCTTCTACACATTTCAATACCAAGATAAATGAATTCCATTGCTTGCCAGGCAACCGAGTGGCCCTCATGTCAGACGACATCTTGCTTAACCCCTTCCATGCTGCGCAGATTCCGCCGCTGTGCTGACGGAATCTTGCGCGGGCGTGGTCATGACGGAACGGTTCCGTCATGAGCACAGCTCAACCGTGGCTCATGACGGAACCGTTCCGTCATGAGCACCGAAGGGGTTAAGCTTTATGATGTCAGGGCACCACTGGACAAAATGTCCTGGTTGAAGGTGACACAGGAGGATGAGAGATCAGCAATTATGCAGTGGGTTACTATCTCTATTCATGATTGCAAGGCAACTAGGAGGTGGAATGGTAAAGGACTGAACCAGTAAAAGCACTGGGGCCTTTTTGAAAGCGGGATGGAGATACCAAAACAGAGATTATCCTTAATCCCTCGTGAGGATCACACTCAAACATACAGAGTGCAGGGGAAGAGGTTAACTGATCTTCCGTCCGTCAGAAAGTAAGACTATCGTTCGAAAGTAAGATAGTACATTCCAAACTCAAAGGCAGCAATTTCCTCAGATGGAATATTGCGAGCACCAGAATCTAAAGCAGGCTTTGGTAGTCTTGGAGGCAGTCAGTCTTTTAGTAACTATCATGACCAACACAACGTGATCCATATTACTTCCATCTTGACAGAAATGATATTCAAGTACAGGGCCCCACAATAAGGTGGTGAGGACATTCAGATAGTGGCAATGTCTTTTTGATGCCCAAAGGAATGATAGTGAGTTTTCTTACCATATACATTGGTCAAATCAAGCAGTATGCCGGAAGAAGTCTTTTTTTTTCTTCTTTCGTCTCGGCAATGCAGAGAAAATCTGTTGTGAAACACTGCCACTGCTGGTCATTCAGTATAATCTGCAGATGGAAAAGTCCACTGTTAGTGCATTTACTTGAACAATTAGAAACAATCTTGATTTTAATAAAGCTTAAACAGATAAGTACTATGGAGTCTGTATTGTGAAAATCAACAGCTCATTAGAAATGAAAATCTCAATTTGAGTTTTTAACCTCGCATACTTCTCTGAATCCCATGCCTCACTTGCTAACACTGTAAACTATAGCACGCACATTAGGACATAGATACATTGATCTTTTTGCCAGCCAAGTGCAGGATACCCTTCTCACTTCCTTTGTTTTAGGATATGGTACACCAGTAGCAATTAGGTCAGCTGACAAGGAGAGAGGAAGGGTTATGCTACAGTTAGTGGGAATAATAAAATCTATGAATAGCATATTCACCATCTTCATTTTAGCCAATTCCCACCAGTTCAGCAATAGTAAAGTCAAAACTCTTATGCTCAAACTTACGTTCATACAAATTTAGAAGTCTAAAAAAATGCCCTAATTTCTTTCATCTTACGATCTTAGTTTTCAGCTGGGCATCCTGCCTACCCTTCTACTCATTTCAATACCAAGATAAATGAATTCCATTGCTTGCCAGGCAACCGAGTGGCCCTCATGTCAGACGACATCTTGCTTAAGCTTTATGATGTCAGGGCACCACTGGACAAAATGTCCTGGTTGAAGGTGACACAGGAGGATGAGAGATCAGCAATTATGCAGTGGGTTACTATCTCTATTCATGATTGCAAGGCAACTAGGAGGTGGAATGGTAAAGGACTGAACCAGTAAAAGCACTGGGGCCTTTTTGAAAGCGGGATGGAGATACCAAAACAGAGATTATCCTTAACAATCCCTTGTGAGGATCACACTCAAACATACAGAGTGCAGGGGAAGAGGTTAACTGATCTTCCGTCCGTCAGAAAGTAAGACTATCGTTCGAAAGTAAGATAGTACATTCCAAACTCAAAGGCAGCAATTTCCTCAGATGGAATATTGCGAGCACCAGAATCTAAAGCAGGCTTTGGTAGTCTTGGAGGCAGTCAGTCTTTTAGTAACTATCATGACCAACACAACGTGATCCATATTACTTCCATCTTGACAGAAATGATATTCAAGTACAGGGCCCCACAATAAGGTGGTGAGGACATTCAGATAGTGGCAATGTCTTTTTGATGCCCAAAGGAATGATAGTGAGTTTTCTTACCATATACATTGGTCAAATCAAGCAGTATGCCGGAAGACGTCTTTTTTTTCTTCTTTCGTCTCGGCAATGCAGAGAAAATCTGTTGTGAAACACTGCCACTGCTGGTCATTCAGTATAATCTGCAGATGGAAAAGTCCACTGTTAGTGCATTTACTTGAACAATTAGAAACAATCTTGATTTTAATAAAGCTCAAACAGATAAGTACTATGGAGTCTGTATTGTGAAAATCAACAGCTCATTAGAAATGAAAATCTCAATTTGAGTTTTTAACCTCGCATACTTCTCTGAATCCCATGCCTCACTTGCTAACACTGTAAACTATAGCACGCACATTAGGACAGAGATAAATTGATCTTTTTGCCAGCCAAGTGCAGGATACCCTTCTCACTTCATTTGTTTTAGGATATGGTACACCAGTAGCAATTATGTCAGCAGACAAGTTGAGAGAGGAAGGGTTATGCTACAGTTAGTGGGAATAATAAAATCTATGAATAGCATATTCACCATCTTCATTTTAGCCAATTCCCACCAGTTCAGCAATAGTAAAGTCAAAACTCTTATGCTCAAACTTACGTTGATACAAATTTAGAAGTCTAAAAAAATGCCCTAATTTCTTTCATTTCACAATCTTAGTTTTCAGCTGGGCATCCTGCCTACCCTTCTACACATTTCAATACCAAGATAAATGAATTCCATTGCTTGCTAGGCAACCGAGTGGCCCTCATGTCAGACGACATCTTGCTTAAGCTTTATGATGTCAGGGCACCACTGGACAAAATGTCCTGGTTGAAGGTGACACAGGAGGATGAGAGATCAGCAATTATGCAGTGGGTTACTATCTCTATTCATGATTGCAAGGCAACTAGGAGGTGGAATGGTAAAGGACTGAACCAGTAAAAGCACTGGGGCCTTTTTGAAAGCGGGATGGAGATACCAAAACAGAGATTATCCTTAACAATCCCTTGTGAGGATCACACTCAAACATACAGAGTGCAGGGGAAGAGGTTAGCTGATCTTCCGTCCGTCAGAAAGTAAGACTATCGTTCGAAAGTAAGATAGTACATTCCAGACTCAAAGGCAGCAATTTCCTCAGATGGAATATTGCGAGCACCAGAATCTAAAGCAGGCTTTGGTAGTCTTGGAGGCAGTCAGTCTTTTAGTAACTATCATGACCAACACAACGTGATCCATATTACTTCCATCTTGACAGAAATGATATTCAAGTACAGGCCCCCACAATAAGGTGGTGAGGACATTCAGATAGTGGCCATGTCTTTTTGATGCCCAAAGGAATGATAGTGAGTTTTCTTACCATATACATTGGTCAAATCAAGCAGTATGCCGGAAGACGTCTTTTTTTTTTTCTTTTATCTCGGCAATGCAGAGAAAATCTGTTGTGAAACACTGCCACTGCTGGTCATTCAGTATAATCTGCAGATGGAAAAGTCCACTGTTAGTGCATTTACTATAACAATTAGAAACAATCTTGATTTTAATAAAGCTTAAACAGATAAGTACTATGGAGTCTGTATTGTGAAAATCAACAGCTCATTAGAAATTAAAATCTCAATTTGAGTTTTTAACCTCGCATACTTCTCTGAATCCCATGCCTCACTTGCTAACACTGTAAACTATAGCACGCACATTAGGACATAGATACATTGATCTTTTTGCCAGCCAAGTGCAGGATACCCTTCTCACTTCCTTTGTTTTAGGATATGGTACACCAGTAGCAATTATGTCGGCTGACAAGTTGAGAGAGGAAGGGTTATGCTACAGTTAGTGGGAATAATAAAATCTATGAATAGCATATTCACCATCTTCATTTTAGCCAATTCCCACCAGTTCAGCAATAGTAAAGTCAAAACTCTTATGCTCAAACTTACGTTCATACAAATTTAGAAGTCTAAAAAAATGCCCTAATTTCTTTCATCTTATGATCTTAGTTTTCAGCTGGGCATCCTGCCTACCCTTCTACACATTTCAATACCAAGATAAATGATTTCCATTGCTTGCTAGGCAACCGAGTGGCCCTCATGTCAGACGACATCTTGCTTAAGCTTTATGATGTCAGGGCACCACTGGACAAAATGTCCTGGTTGAAGGTGACACAGGAGGATGAGAGATCAGCAATTATGCAGTGGGTTACTATCTCTATTCATGATTGCAAGGCAACTAGGAGGTGGAATGGTAAAGGACTGAACCAGTAAAAGCACTGGGGCCTTTTTGAAAGCGGGATGGAGATACCAAAACAGAGATTATCCTTAATCCCTCGTGAGGATCACAGTCAAACATACAGAGTGCAGGGGAAGAGGTTAACTGATCTTCCGTCCGTCAGAAAGTAAGACTATCGTTCGAAAGTAAGATAGTACATTCCAGACTCAAAGGCAGCAATTTCCTCAGATGGAATATTGCGAGCACCAGAATCTAAAGCAGGCTTTGGTAGTCTTGGAGGCAGTCAGTCTTTTAGTAACTATCATGACCAACACAACGTGATCCATATTACTTCCATCTTGACAGAAATGATATTCAAGTACAGGCCCCCACAATAAGGTGGTGAGGACATTCAGATAGTGGCAATGTCTTTTTGATGCCCAAAGGAATGCTAGTGAGTTTTCTTACCATATACATTGGTCAAATCAAGCAGTATGCCGGAAGACGTCTTTTTCTTCTTTCGTCTCGGCAATGCAGAGAAAATCTGTTGTGAAACACTGCCACTGCTAGTCATTCAGTATAATCTGCAGATGGAAAAGTCCACTGTTAGTGCATTTACTATAACAATTAGAAACAATCTTGATTTTAATAAAGCTTAAACAGATAAGTACTATGGAGTCTGTATTGTGAAAATCAACAGCTCATTAGAAATTAAAATCTCAATTTGAGTTTTTAACCTCGCATACTTCTCTGAATCCCATGCCTCACTTGCTAACACTGTAAACTATAGCACGCACATTAGGACATAGATACATTGATCTTTTTGCCAGCCAAGTGCAGGATACCCTTCTCACTTCCTTTGTTTTAGGATATGGTACACCAGTAGCAATTATGTCAGCTGACAAGTTGAGAGAGGAAGGGTTATGCTACAGTTAGTGGGAATAATAAAATCTATGAATAGCATATTCACCATCTTCATTTTAGCCAATTCCCACAAGTTCAGCAATAGTAAAGTCAAAACTCTTATGCTCAAACGTACGTTGATACAAATTTAGAAGTCTAAAAAAATGCCCTAATTTCTTTCATTTCACAATCTTAGTTTTCAGCTGGGCATCCTGCCTACCCTTCTACACATTTCAATACCAAGATAAATGAATTCCATTGCTTGCCAGGCAACCGAGTGGCCCTCATGTCAGACGACATCTTGCTTAACCCCTTCCATGCTGCGCAGATTCCGCCGCTGTGCTGACGGAATCTTGCGCGGGCGTGGTCATGACGGAACGGTTCCGTCATGAGCACAGCTCAACCGTGGCTCATGACGGAACCGTTCCGTCATGAGCACCGAAGGGGTTAAGCTTTATGATGTCAGGGCACCACTGGACAAAATGTCCTGGTTGAAGGTGACACAGGAGGATGAGAGATCAGCAATTATGCAGTGGGTTACTATCTCTATTCATGATTGCAAGGCAACTAGGAGGTGGAATGGTAAAGGACTGAACCAGTAAAAGCACTGGGGCCTTTTTGAAAGCGGGATGGAGATACCAAAACAGAGATTATCCTTAATCCCTCGTGAGGATCACACTCAAACATACAGAGTGCAGGGGAAGAGGTTAACTGATCTTCCGTCCGTCAGAAAGTAAGACTATCGTTCGAAAGTAAGATAGTACATTCCAAACTCAAAGGCAGCAATTTCCTCAGATGGAATATTGCGAGCACCAGAATCTAAAGCAGGCTTTGGTAGTCTTGGAGGCAGTCAGTCTTTTAGTAACTATCATGACCAACACAACGTGATCCATATTACTTCCATCTTGACAGAAATGATATTCAAGTACAGGGCCCCACAATAAGGTGGTGAGGACATTCAGATAGTGGCAATGTCTTTTTGATGCCCAAAGGAATGATAGTGAGTTTTCTTACCATATACATTGGTCAAATCAAGCAGTATGCCGGAAGAAGTCTTTTTTTTTCTTCTTTCGTCTCGGCAATGCAGAGAAAATCTGTTGTGAAACACTGCCACTGCTGGTCATTCAGTATAATCTGCAGATGGAAAAGTCCACTGTTAGTGCATTTACTTGAACAATTAGAAACAATCTTGATTTTAATAAAGCTTAAACAGATAAGTACTATGGAGTCTGTATTGTGAAAATCAACAGCTCATTAGAAATGAAAATCTCAATTTGAGTTTTTAACCTCGCATACTTCTCTGAATCCCATGCCTCACTTGCTAACACTGTAAACTATAGCACGCACATTAGGACATAGATACATTGATCTTTTTGCCAGCCAAGTGCAGGATACCCTTCTCACTTCCTTTGTTTTAGGATATGGTACACCAGTAGCAATTAGGTCAGCTGACAAGGAGAGAGGAAGGGTTATGCTACAGTTAGTGGGAATAATAAAATCTATGAATAGCATATTCACCATCTTCATTTTAGCCAATTCCCACCAGTTCAGCAATAGTAAAGTCAAAACTCTTATGCTCAAACTTACGTTCATACAAATTTAGAAGTCTAAAAAAATGCCCTAATTTCTTTCATCTTACGATCTTAGTTTTCAGCTGGGCATCCTGCCTACCCTTCTACTCATTTCAATACCAAGATAAATGAATTCCATTGCTTGCCAGGCAACCGAGTGGCCCTCATGTCAGACGACATCTTGCTTAAGCTTTATGATGTCAGGGCACCACTGGACAAAATGTCCTGGTTGAAGGTGACACAGGAGGATGAGAGATCAGCAATTATGCAGTGGGTTACTATCTCTATTCATGATTGCAAGGCAACTAGGAGGTGGAATGGTAAAGGACTGAACCAGTAAAAGCACTGGGGCCTTTTTGAAAGCGGGATGGAGATACCAAAACAGAGATTATCCTTAACAATCCCTTGTGAGGATCACACTCAAACATACAGAGTGCAGGGGAAGAGGTTAACTGATCTTCCGTCCGTCAGAAAGTAAGACTATCGTTCGAAAGTAAGATAGTACATTCCAGACTCAAAGGCAGCAATTTCCTCGGATGGAATATTGCGAGCACCAGAATCTAAAGCAGGCTTTGGTAGTCTTTGAGGCAGTAAGTCTTTTAGTAACTATCATGACCAACACAACGTGATCCATATTACTTCCATCTTGACAGAAATGATATTCAAGTACAGGCCCCCACAATAAGGTGGTGAGGACATTCAGATAGTGGCAATGTCTTTTTGATGCCCAAAGGAATGCTAGTGAGTTTTCTTACCATATACATTGGTCAAATCAAGCAGTATGCCGGAAGACGTCTTTTTCTTCTTTCGTCTCGGCAATGCAGAGAAAATCTGTTGTGAAACACTGCCACTGCTGGTCATTCAGTATAATCTGCAGATGGAAAAGTCCACTGTTAGTGCATTTACTTGAACAATTAGAAACAATCTTGATTTTAATAAAGCTTAAACAGATAAGTACTATGGAGTCTGTATTGTGAAAATCAACAGCTCATTAGAAATTAAAATCTCAATTTGAGTTTTTAACCTCGCATACTTCTCTGAATCCCATGCCTCACTTGCTAACACTGTAAACTATAGCACGCACATTAGGACAGAGATAAATTGATCTTTTTGCCAGCCAAGTGCAGGATACCCTTCTCACTTCCTTTGTTTTAGGATATGGTACACCAGTAGCAATTATGTCAGCTGACAAGTTGAGAGAGGAAGGGTTATGCTACAGTTAGTGGGAATAATAAAATCTATGAATAGCATATTCACCATCTTCATTTTAGCCAATTCCCACCAGTTCAGCAATAGTAAAGTCAAAACTCTTATGCTCAAACGTACGTTGATACAAATTTAGAAGTCTAAAAAAATGCCCTAATTTCTTTCATTTCACGATCTTAGTTTTCAGCTGGGCATCCTGCCTACCCTTCTACTCATTTCAATACCAAGATAAATGATTTCCATTGCTTGCCAGGCAACCGAGTGGCCCTCATGTCAGACGACATCTTGCTTAAGCTTTATGATGTCAGGGCACCACTGGACAAAATGTCCTGGTTGAAGGTGACACAGGAGGATGAGAGATCAGCAATTATGCAGTGGGTTACTATCTCTATTCATGATTGCAAGGCAACTAGGAGGTAGAATGGTAAAGGACTGAACCAGTAAAAGCACTGGGGCCTTTTTGAAAGCGGGATGGAGATACCAAAACAGAGATTATCCTTAATCCCTCGTGAGGATCACACTCAAACATACAGAGTGCAGGGGAAGAGGTTAACTGATCTTCCGTCCGTCAGAAAGTAAGACTATCGTTCGAAAGTAAGATAGTACATTCCAGACTCAAAGGCAGCAATTTCCTCGGATGGAATATTGCGAGCACCAGAATCTAAAGCAGGCTTTGGTAGTCTTGGAGGCAGTCAGTCTTTTAGTAACTATCATGACCAACACAACGTGATCCATATTACTTCCATCTTGACAGAAATGATATTCAAGTACAGGGCCCCACAATAAGGTGGTGAGGACATTCAGATAGTGGCAATGTCTTTTTGATGCCCAAAGGAATGATAGTGAGTTTTCTTACCATATACATTGGTCAAATCAAGCAGTATGCCGTAAGACGTCTTTTTTTTCTTCTTTCGTCTCGGCAATGCAGAGAAAATCTGATATGAAACACTGCCACTGCTGGTCATTCAGTATAATCTGCAGATGGAAAAGTCCACTGTTAGTGCATTTACTATAACAATTAGAAACAATCTTGATTTTAATAAAGCTTAAACAGATAAGTACTATGGAGTCTGTATTGTGAAAATCAAAAGCTCATTAGAAATTAAAATCTCAATTTGAGTTTTTAACCTCGCATACTTCTCTGAATCCCATGCCTCACTTGCTAACACTGTAAACTATAGCACGCACATTAGGACAGAGATAAATTGATCTTTTTGCCAGCCAAGTGCAGGATACCCTTCTCACTTCATTTGTTTTAGGATATGG
The DNA here is from genome assembly GCF_964204655.1 of Triturus cristatus. Lineage (NCBI taxonomy): Eukaryota > Metazoa > Chordata > Amphibia > Caudata > Salamandridae > Triturus > Triturus cristatus. The sequence continues at coordinate 1,148,201,301 of NC_140583.1, forward strand.
TACACCAGTAGCAATTATGTCAGCTGACAAGTTGAGAGAGGAAGGGTTATGCTACAGTTAGTGGGAATAATAAAATCTATGAATAGCATATTCACCATCTTCATTTTAGCCAATTCCCACCAGTTCAGCAATAGTAAAGTCAAAACTCTTATGCTCAAACTTACGTTCATACAAATTTAGAAGTCTAAAAAAATGCCCTAATTTCTTACATTTCACAATCTTAGTTTTCAGCTGGGCATCCTGCCTACCCTTCTACTCATTTCAATACCAAGATAAATGAATTCCATTGCTTGCTAGGCAACCGAGTGGCCCTCATGTCAGACGACATCTTGCTTAAGCTTTATGATGTCAGGGCACCACTGGACAAAATGTCCTGGTTGAAGGTGACACAGGAGGATGAGAGATCAGCAATTATGCAGTGGGTTACTATCTCTATTCATGATTGCAAGGCAACTAGGAGGTAGAATGGTAAAGGACTGAACCAGTAAAAGCACTGGGGCCTTTTTGAAAGCGGGATGGAGATACCAAAACAGAGATTATCCTTAATCCCTCGTGAGGATCACACTCAAACATACAGAGTGCAGGGGAAGAGGTTAACTGATCTTCCGTCCGTCAGAAAGTAAGACTATCGTTCGAAAGTAAGATAGTACATTCCAGACTCAAAGGCAGCAATTTCCTCGGATGGAATATTGCGAGCACCAGAATCTAAAGCAGGCTTTGGTAGTCTTTGAGGCAGTCAGTCTTTTAGTAACTATCATGACCAACACAACGTGATCCATATTACTTCCATCTTGACAGAAATGATATTCAAGTACAGGCCCCCACAATAAGGTGGTGAGGACATTCAGATAGTGGCAATGTCTTTTTGATGCCCAAAGGAATGCTAGTGAGTTTTCTTACCATATACATTGGTCAAATCAAGCAGTATGCCGGAAGACGTCTTTTTCTTCTTTCGTCTCGGCAATGCAGAGAAAATATGTTGTGAAACACTGCCACTGCTGGTCATTCAGTATAATCTGCAGATGGAAAAGTCCACTGTTAGTGCATTTACTTGAACAATTAGAAACAATCTTGATTTTAATAAAGCTTAAACAGATAAGTACTATGGAGTCTGTATTGTGAAAATCAACAGCTCATTAGAAATTAAAATCTCAATTTGAGTTTTTAACCTCGCATACTTCTCTGAATCCCATGCCTCACTTGCTAACACTGTAAACTATAGCACGCACATTAGGACAGAGATAAATTGATCTTTTTGCCAGCCAAGTGCAGGATACCCTTCTCACTTCCTTTGTTTTAGGATATGGTACACCAGTAGCAATTATGTCAGCTGACAAGTTGAGAGAGGAAGGGTTATGCTACAGTTAGTGGGAATAATAAAATCTATGAATAGCATATTCACCATCTTCATTTTAGCCAATTCCCACTAGTTCAGAAATAGTAAAGTCAAAACTCTTATGCTCAAACGTACGTTGATACAAATTTAGAAGTCTAAAAAAATGCCCTAATTTCTTTCATCTTACGATCTTAGTTTTCAGCTGGGCATCCTGCCTACCCTTCTACTCATTTCAATACCAAGATAAATGAATTCCATTGCTTGCCAGGCAACCGAGTGGCCCTCATGTCAGACGACATCTTGCTTAAGCTTTATGATGTCAGGGCACCACTGGACAAAATGTCCTGGTTGAAGGTGACACAGGAGGATGAGAGATCAGCAATTATGCAGTGGGTTACTATCTCTATTCATGATTGCAAGGCAACTAGGAGGTGGAATGGTAAAGGACTGAACCAGTAAAAGCACTGGGGCCTTTTTGAAAGCGGGATGGAGATACCAAAACAGAGATTATCCTTAACAATCCCTTGTGAGGATCACACTCAAACATACAGAGTGCAGGGGAAGAGGTTAACTGATCTTCCGTCCGTCAGAAAGTAAGACTATCGTTCAAAAGTAAGATAGTACATTCCAGACTCAAAGGCAGCAATTTCCTCAGATGGAATATTGCGAGCACCAGAATCTAAAGCAGGCTTTGGTAGTCTTGGAGGCAGTCAGTCTTTTAGTAACTATCATGACCAACACAACGTGATCCATATTACTTCCATCTTGACAGAAATGATATTCAAGTACAGGGCCCCACAATAAGGTGGTGAGGACATTCAGATAGTGGCAATGTCTTTTTGATGCCCAAAGGAATGCTAGTGAGTTTTCTTACCATATACATTGGTCAAATCAAGCAGTATGCCGGAAGACGTCTTTTTTTTCTTCTTTCATCTCGGCAATGCAGAGAAAATCTGATATGAAACACTGCCACTGCTGGTCATTCAGTATAATCTGCAGATGGAAAAGTCCACTGTTAGTGCATTTACTTGAACAATTAGAAACAATCTTGATTTTAATAAAGCTTAAACAGATAAGTACTATGGAGTCTGTATTGTGAAAATCAACAGCTCATTAGAAATGAAAATCTCAATTTGAGTTTTTAACCTCGCATACTTCTCTGAATCCCATGCCTCACTTGCTAACACTGTAAACTATAGCACGCACATTAGGACAGAGATAAATTGATCTTTTTGCCAGCCAAGTGCAGGATACCCTTCTCACTTCATTTGTTTTAGGATATGGTACACCAGTAGCAGTTAGGTCAGCTGACAAGTTGAGAGAGGAAGGGTTATGCTACAGTTAGTGGGAATAATAAAATCTATGAATAGCATATTCACCATCTTTATTTTAGCCAATTCCCACCAGTTCAGCAATAGTAAAGTCAAAACTCTTATGCTCAAACGTACGTTGATACAAATTTAGAAGTCTAAAAAAATGCCCTAATTTCTTTCATTTCACAATCTTAGTTTTCAGCTGGGCATCCTGCCTACCCTTCTACTCATTTCAATACCAAGATAAATGAATTCCATTGCTTGCTAGGCAACCGAGTGGCCCTCATGTCAGATGACATCTTGCTTAAGCTTTATGATGTCAGGGCACCACTGGACAAAATGTCCTGGTTGAAGGTGACACAGGAGGATGAGAGATCAGCAATTATGCAGTGGGTTACTATCTCTATTCATGATTGCAAGGCAACTAGGAGGTGGAATGGTAAAGGACTGAACCAGTAAAAGCACTGGGGCCTTTTTGAAAGCGGGATGGAGATACCAAAACAGAGATTATCCTTAACAATCCCTTGTGAGGATCACACTCAAACATACAGAGTGCAGGGGAAGAGGTTAGCTGATCTTCCGTCCGTCAGAAAGTAAGACTATCGTTCGAAAGTAAGATAGTACATTCCAGACTCAAAGGCAGCAATTTCCTCAGATGGAATATTGCGAGCACCAGAATCTAAAGCAGGCTTTGGTAGTCTTGGAGGCAGTCAGTCTTTTAGTAACTATCATGACCAACACAACGTGATCCATATTACTTCCATCTTGACAGAAATGATATTCAAGTACAGGCCCCCACAATAAGGTGGTGAGGACATTCAGATAGTGGCCATGTCTTTTTGATGCCCAAAGGAATGATAGTGAGTTTTCTTACCATATACATTGGTCAAATCAAGCAGTATGCCGGAAGACGTCTTTTTTTTTTTCTTTTATCTCGGCAATGCAGAGAAAATCTGTTGTGAAACACTGCCACTGCTGGTCATTCAGTATAATCTGCAGATGGAAAAGTCCACTGTTAGTGCATTTACTATAACAATTAGAAACAATCTTGATTTTAATAAAGCTTAAACAGATAAGTACTATGGAGTCTGTATTGTGAAAATCAACAGCTCATTAGAAATTAAAATCTCAATTTGAGTTTTTAACCTCGCATACTTCTCTGAATCCCATGCCTCACTTGCTAACACTGTAAACTATAGCACGCACATTAGGACATAGATACATTGATCTTTTTGCCAGCCAAGTGCAGGATACCCTTCTCACTTCCTTTGTTTTAGGATATGGTACACCAGTAGCAATTATGTCGGCTGACAAGTTGAGAGAGGAAGGGTTATGCTACAGTTAGTGGGAATAATAAAATCTATGAATAGCATATTCACCATCTTCATTTTAGCCAATTCCCACCAGTTCAGCAATAGTAAAGTCAAAACTCTTATGCTCAAACTTACGTTCATACAAATTTAGAAGTCTAAAAAAATGCCCTAATTTCTTTCATCTTATGATCTTAGTTTTCAGCTGGGCATCCTGCCTACCCTTCTACACATTTCAATACCAAGATAAATGATTTCCATTGCTTGCTAGGCAACCGAGTGGCCCTCATGTCAGACGACATCTTGCTTAAGCTTTATGATGTCAGGGCACCACTGGACAAAATGTCCTGGTTGAAGGTGACACAGGAGGATGAGAGATCAGCAATTATGCAGTGGGTTACTATCTCTATTCATGATTGCAAGGCAACTAGGAGGTGGAATGGTAAAGGACTGAACCAGTAAAAGCACTGGGGCCTTTTTGAAAGCGGGATGGAGATACCAAAACAGAGATTATCCTTAATCCCTCGTGAGGATCACAGTCAAACATACAGAGTGCAGGGGAAGAGGTTAACTGATCTTCCGTCCGTCAGAAAGTAAGACTATCGTTCGAAAGTAAGATAGTACATTCCAGACTCAAAGGCAGCAATTTCCTCAGATGGAATATTGCGAGCACCAGAATCTAAAGCAGGCTTTGGTAGTCTTGGAGGCAGTCAGTCTTTTAGTAACTATCATGACCAACACAACGTGATCCATATTACTTCCATCTTGACAGAAATGATATTCAAGTACAGGCCCCCACAATAAGGTGGTGAGGACATTCAGATAGTGGCAATGTCTTTTTGATGCCCAAAGGAATGCTAGTGAGTTTTCTTACCATATACATTGGTCAAATCAAGCAGTATGCCGGAAGACGTCTTTTTCTTCTTTCGTCTCGGCAATGCAGAGAAAATCTGTTGTGAAACACTGCCACTGCTAGTCATTCAGTATAATCTGCAGATGGAAAAGTCCACTGTTAGTGCATTTACTATAACAATTAGAAACAATCTTGATTTTAATAAAGCTTAAACAGATAAGTACTATGGAGTCTGTATTGTGAAAATCAACAGCTCATTAGAAATTAAAATCTCAATTTGAGTTTTTAACCTCGCATACTTCTCTGAATCCCATGCCTCACTTGCTAACACTGTAAACTATAGCACGCACATTAGGACATAGATACATTGATCTTTTTGCCAGCCAAGTGCAGGATACCCTTCTCACTTCCTTTGTTTTAGGATATGGTACACCAGTAGCAATTATGTCAGCTGACAAGTTGAGAGAGGAAGGGTTATGCTACAGTTAGTGGGAATAATAAAATCTATGAATAGCATATTCACCATCTTCATTTTAGCCAATTCCCACCAGTTCAGCAATAGTAAAGTCAAAACTCTTATGCTCAAACGTACGTTGATACAAATTTAGAAGTCTAAAAAAATGCCCTAATTTCTTTCATTTCACAATCTTAGTTTTCAGCTGGGCATCCTGCCTACCCTTCTACACATTTCAATACCAAGATAAATGAATTCCATTGCTTGCCAGGCAACCGAGTGGCCCTCATGTCAGACGACATCTTGCTTAACCCCTTCCATGCTGCGCAGATTCCGCCGCTGTGCTGACGGAATCTTGCGCGGGCGTGGTCATGACGGAACGGTTCCGTCATGAGCACAGCTCAACCGTGGCTCATGACGGAACCGTTCCGTCATGAGCACCGAAGGGGTTAAGCTTTATGATGTCAGGGCACCACTGGACAAAATGTCCTGGTTGAAGGTGACACAGGAGGATGAGAGATCAGCAATTATGCAGTGGGTTACTATCTCTATTCATGATTGCAAGGCAACTAGGAGGTGGAATGGTAAAGGACTGAACCAGTAAAAGCACTGGGGCCTTTTTGAAAGCGGGATGGAGATACCAAAACAGAGATTATCCTTAATCCCTCGTGAGGATCACACTCAAACATACAGAGTGCAGGGGAAGAGGTTAACTGATCTTCCGTCCGTCAGAAAGTAAGACTATCGTTCGAAAGTAAGATAGTACATTCCAAACTCAAAGGCAGCAATTTCCTCAGATGGAATATTGCGAGCACCAGAATCTAAAGCAGGCTTTGGTAGTCTTGGAGGCAGTCAGTCTTTTAGTAACTATCATGACCAACACAACGTGATCCATATTACTTCCATCTTGACAGAAATGATATTCAAGTACAGGGCCCCACAATAAGGTGGTGAGGACATTCAGATAGTGGCAATGTCTTTTTGATGCCCAAAGGAATGATAGTGAGTTTTCTTACCATATACATTGGTCAAATCAAGCAGTATGCCGGAAGAAGTCTTTTTTTTTCTTCTTTCGTCTCGGCAATGCAGAGAAAATCTGTTGTGAAACACTGCCACTGCTGGTCATTCAGTATAATCTGCAGATGGAAAAGTCCACTGTTAGTGCATTTACTTGAACAATTAGAAACAATCTTGATTTTAATAAAGCTTAAACAGATAAGTACTATGGAGTCTGTATTGTGAAAATCAACAGCTCATTAGAAATGAAAATCTCAATTTGAGTTTTTAACCTCGCATACTTCTCTGAATCCCATGCCTCACTTGCTAACACTGTAAACTATAGCACGCACATTAGGACATAGATACATTGATCTTTTTGCCAGCCAAGTGCAGGATACCCTTACAGGAGGATGAGAGATCAGCAATTATGCAGTGGGTTACTATCTCTATTCATGATTGCAAGGCAACTAGGAGGTAGAATGGTAAAGGACTGAACCAGTAAAAGCACTGGGGCCTTTTTGAAAGCGGGATGGAGATACCAAAACAGAGATTATCCTTAATCCCTCGTGAGGATCACACTCAAACATACAGAGTGCAGGGGAAGAGGTTAACTGATCTTCCGTCCGTCAGAAAGTAAGACTATCGTTCGAAAGTAAGATAGTACATTCCAGACTCAAAGGCAGCAATTTCCTCGGATGGAATATTGCGAGCACCAGAATCTAAAGCAGGCTTTGGTAGTCTTGGAGGCAGTCAGTCTTTTAGTAACTATCATGACCAACACAACGTGATCCATATTACTTCCATCTTGACAGAAATGATATTCAAGTACAGGGCCCCACAATAAGGTGGTGAGGACATTCAGATAGTGGCAATGTCTTTTTGATGCCCAAAGGAATGATAGTGAGTTTTCTTACCATATACATTGGTCAAATCAAGCAGTATGCCGTAAGACGTCTTTTTTTTCTTCTTTCGTCTCGGCAATGCAGAGAAAATCTGATATGAAACACTGCCACTGCTGGTCATTCAGTATAATCTGCAGATGGAAAAGTCCACTGTTAGTGCATTTACTATAACAATTAGAAACAATCTTGATTTTAATAAAGCTTAAACAGATAAGTACTATGGAGTCTGTATTGTGAAAATCAAAAGCTCATTAGAAATTAAAATCTCAATTTGAGTTTTTAACCTCGCATACTTCTCTGAATCCCATGCCTCACTTGCTAACACTGTAAACTATAGCACGCACATTAGGACAGAGATAAATTGATCTTTTTGCCAGCCAAGTGCAGGATACCCTTCTCACTTCATTTGTTTTAGGATATGGTACACCAGTAGCAATTATGTCAGCTGACAAGTTGAGAGAGGAAGGGTTATGCTACAGTTAGTGGGAATAATAAAATCTATGAATAGCATATTCACCATCTTCATTTTAGCCAATTCCCACCAGTTCAGCAATAGTAAAGTCAAAACTCTTATGCTCAAACTTACGTTCATACAAATTTAGAAGTCTAAAAAAATGCCCTAATTTCTTACATTTCACAATCTTAGTTTTCAGCTGGGCATCCTGCCTACCCTTCTACTCATTTCAATACCAAGATAAATGAATTCCATTGCTTGCTAGGCAACCGAGTGGCCCTCATGTCAGACGACATCTTGCTTAAACTTTATGATGTCAGGGCACCACTGGACAAAATGTCCTGGTTGAAGGTGACACAGGAGGATGAGAGATCAGCAATTATGCAGTGGGTTACTATCTCTATTCATGATTGCAAGGCAACTAGGAGGTAGAATGGTAAAGGACTGAACCAGTAAAAGCACTGGGGCCTTTTTGAAAGCGGGATGGAGATACCAAAACAGAGATTATCCTTAATCCCTCGTGAGGATCACACTCAAACATACAGAGTGCAGGGGAAGAGGTTAACTGATCTTCCGTCCGTCAGAAAGTAAGACTATCGTTCGAAAGTAAGATAGTACATTCCAGACTCAAAGGCAGCAATTTCCTCGGATGGAATATTGCGAGCACCAGAATCTAAAGCAGGCTTTGGTAGTCTTTGAGGCAGTCAGTCTTTTAGTAACTATCATGACCAACACAACGTGATCCATATTACTTCCATCTTGACAGAAATGATATTCGAGTACAGGCCCCCACAATAAGGTGGTGAGGACATTCAGATAGTGGCAATGTCTTTTTGATGCCCAAAGGAATGCTAGTGAGTTTTCTTACCATATACATTGGTCAAATCAAGCAGTATGCCGGAAGACGTCTTTTTCTTCTTTCGTCTCGGCAATGCAGAGAAAATCTGTTGTGAAACACTGCCACTGCTGGTCATTCAGTATAATCTGCAGATGGAAAAGTCCACTGTTAGTGCATTTACTTGAACAATTAGAAACAATCTTGATTTTAATAAAGCTTAAACAGATAAGTACTATGGAGTCTGTATTGTGAAAATCAACAGCTCATTAGAAATTAAAATCTCAATTTGAGTTTTTAACCTCGCATACTTCTCTGAATCCCATGCCTCACTTGCTAACACTGTAAACTATAGCACGCACATTAGGACAGAGATAAATTGATCTTTTTGCCAGCCAAGTGCAGGATACCCTTCTCACTTCCTTTGTTTTAGGATATGGTACACCAGTAGCAATTATGTCAGCTGACAAGTTGAGAGAGGAAGGGTTATGCTACAGTTAGTGGGAATAATAAAATCTATGAATAGCATATTCACCATCTTCATTTTAGCCAATTCCCACTAGTTCAGAAATAGTAAAGTCAAAACTCTTATGCTCAAACGTACGTTGATACAAATTTAGAAGTCTAAAAAAATGCCCTAATTTCTTTCATTTCACAATCTTAGTTTTCAGCTGGGCATCCTGCCTACCCTTCTACTCATTTCAATACCAAGATAAATGAATTCCATTGCTTGCTAGGCAACCGAGTGGCCCTCATGTCAGACGACATCTTGCTTAAGCTTTATGATGTCAGGGCACCACTGGACAAAATGTCCTGGTTGAAGGTGACACAGGAGGATGAGAGATCAGCAATTATGCAGTGGGTTACTATCTCTATTCATGATTGCAAGGCAACTAGGAGGTAGAATGGTAAAGGACTGAACCAGTAAAAGCACTGGGGCCTTTTTGAAAGCGGGATGGAGATACCAAAACAGAGATTATCCTTAATCCCTCGTGAGGATCACACTCAAACATACAGAGTGCAGGGGAAGAGGTTAACTGATCTTCCGTCCGTCAGAAAGTAAGACTATCGTTCGAAAGTAAGATAGTACATTCCAGACTCAAAGGCAGCAATTTCCTCGGATGGAATATTGCGAGCACCAGAATCTAAAGCAGGCTTTGGTAGTCTTGGAGGCAGTCAGTCTTTTAGTAACTATCATGACCAACACAACGTGATCCATATTACTTCCATCTTGACAGAAATGATATTCAAGTACAGGGCCCCACAATAAGGTGGTGAGGACATTCAGATAGTGGCAATGTCTTTTTGATGCCCAAAGGAATGATAGTGAGTTTTCTTACCATATACATTGGTCAAATCAAGCAGTATGCCGTAAGACGTCTTTTTTTTCTTCTTTCGTCTCGGCAATGCAGAGAAAATCTGATATGAAACACTGCCACTGCTGGTCATTCAGTATAATCTGCAGATGGAAAAGTCCACTGTTAGTGCATTTACTATAACAATTAGAAACAATCTTGATTTTAATAAAGCTTAAACAGATAAGTACTATGGAGTCTGTATTGTGAAAATCAAAAGCTCATTAGAAATTAAAATCTCAATTTGAGTTTTTAACCTCGCATACTTCTCTGAATCCCATGCCTCACTTGCTAACACTGTAAACTATAGCACGCACATTAGGACAGAGATAAATTGATCTTTTTGCCAGCCAAGTGCAGGATACCCTTCTCACTTCATTTGTTTTAGGATATGGTACACCAGTAGCAATTATGTCAGCTGACAAGTTGAGAGAGGAAGGGTTATGCTACAGTTAGTGGGAATAATAAAATCTATGAATAGCATATTCACCATCTTCATTTTAGCCAATTCCCACCAGTTCAGCAATAGTAAAGTCAAAACTCTTATGCTCAAACTTACGTTCATACAAATTTAGAAGTCTAAAAAAATGCCCTAATTTCTTACATTTCACAATCTTAGTTTTCAGCTGGGCATCCTGCCTACCCTTCTACTCATTTCAATACCAAGATAAATGAATTCCATTGCTTGCTAGGCAACCGAGTGGCCCTCATGTCAGACGACATCTTGCTTAAGCTTTATGATGTCAGGGCACCACTGGACAAAATGTCCTGGTTGAAGGTGACACAGGAGGATGAGAGATCAGCAATTATGCAGTGGGTTACTATCTCTATTCATGATTGCAAGGCAACTAGGAGGTAGAATGGTAAAGGACTGAACCAGTAAAAGCACTGGGGCCTTTTTGAAAGCGGGATGGAGATACCAAAACAGAGATTATCCTTAATCCCTCGTGAGGATCACACTCAAACATACAGAGTGCAGGGGAAGAGGTTAACTGATCTTCCGTCCGTCAGAAAGTAAGACTATCGTTCGAAAGTAAGATAGTACATTCCAGACTCAAAGGCAGCAATTTCCTCGGATGGAATATTGCGAGCACCAGAATCTAAAGCAGGCTTTGGTAGTCTTTGAGGCAGTCAGTCTTTTAGTAACTATCATGACCAACACAACGTGATCCATATTACTTCCATCTTGACAGAAATGATATTCAAGTACAGGGCCCCACAATAAGGTGGTGAGGACATTCAGATAGTGGCAATGTCTTTTTGATGCCCAAAGGAATGCTAGTGAGTTTTCTTACCATATACATTGGTCAAATCAAGCAGTATGCCGGAAGACGTCTTTTTTTTCTTCTTTCATCTCGGCAATGCAGAGAAAATCTGATATGAAACACTGCCACTGCTGGTCATTCAGTATAATCTGCAGATGGAAAAGTCCACTGTTAGTGCATTTACTTGAACAATTAGAAACAATCTTGATTTTAATAAAGCTTAAACAGATAAGTACTATGGAGTCTGTATTGTGAAAATCAACAGCTCATTAGAAATTAAAATCTCAATTTGAGTTTTTAACCTCGCATACTTCTCTGAATCCCATGCCTCACTTGCTAACACTGTAAACTATAGCACGCACATTAGGACAGAGATAAATTGATCTTTTTGCCAGCCAAGTGCAGGATACCCTTCTCACTTCCTTTGTTTTAGGATATGGTACACCAGTAGCAATTATGTCAGCTGACAAGTTGAGAGAGGAAGGGTTATGCTACAGTTAGTGGGAATAATAAAATCTATGAATAGCATATTCACCATCTTCATTTTAGCCAATTCCCACCAGTTCAGCAATAGTAAAGTCAAAACTCTTATGCTCAAACGTACGTTGATACAAATTTAGAAGTCTAAAAAAATGCCCTAATTTCTTTCATTTCACGATCTTAGTTTTCAGCTGGGCATCCTGCCTACCCTTCTACTCATTTCAATACCAAGATAAATGATTTCCATTGCTTGCCAGGCAACCGAGTGGCCCTCATGTCAGACGACATCTTGCTTAAGCTTTATGATGTCAGGGCACCACTGGACAAAATGTCCTGGTTGAAGGTGACACAGGAGGATGAGAGATCAGCAATTATGCAGTGGGTTACTATCTCTATTCATGATTGCAAGGCAACTAGGAGGTGGAATGGTAAAGGACTGAACCAGTAAAAGCACTGGGGCCTTTTTGAAAGCGGGATGGAGATACCAAAACAGAGATTATCCTTAACAATCCCTTGTGAGGATCACACTCAAACATACAGAGTGCAGGGGAAGAGGTTAACTGATCTTCCGTCCGTCAGAAAGTAAGACTATCGTTCGAAAGTAAGATAGTACATTCCAAACTCAAAGGCAGCAATTTCCTCAGATGGAATATTGCGAGCACCAGAATCTAAAGCAGGCTTTGGTAGTCTTGGAGGCAGTCAGTCTTTTAGTAACTATCATGACCAACACAACGTGATCCATATTACTTCCATCTTGACAGAAATGATATTCAAGTACAGGGCCCCACAATAAGGTGGTGAGGACATTCAGATAGTGGCAATGTCTTTTTGATGCCCAAAGGAATGATAGTGAGTTTTCTTACCATATACATTGGTCAAATCAAGCAGTATGCCGGAAGACGTCCTTTTTTTCTTCTTTCGTCTCGGCAATGCAGAGAAAATCTGTTGTGAAACACTGCCACTGCTGGTCATTCAGTATAATCTGCAGATGGAAAAGTCCACTGTTAGTGCATTTACTTGAACAATTAGAAACAATCTTGATTTTAATAAAGCTTAAACAGATAAGTACTATGGAGTCTGTATTGTGAAAATCAACAGCTCATTAGAAATGAAAATCTCAATTTGAGTTTTTAACCTCGCATACTTCTCTGAATCCCATGCCTCACTTGCTAACACTGTAAACTATAGCACGCACATTAGGACATAGATACATTGATCTTTTTGCCAGCCAAGTGCAGGATACCCTTCTCACTTCCTTTCTTTTAGGATATGGTACACCAGTAGCAATTATGTCAGCTGACAAGTTGAGAGAGGAAGGGTTATGCTACAGTTAGTGGGAATAATAAAATCTATGAATAGCATATTCACCATCTTCATTTTAGCCAATTCCCACCAGTTCAGCAATAGTAAAGTCAAAACTCTTATGCTCAAACTTACGTTCATACAAATTTAGAAGTCTAAAAAAATGCCCTAATTTCTTTCATCTTACGATCTTAGTTTTCAGCTGGGCATCCTGCCTACCCTTCTACTCATTTCAATACCAAGATAAATGAATTCCATTGCTTGCCAGGCAACCGAGTGGCCCTCATGTCAGACGACATCTTGCTTAAGCTTTATGATGTCAGGGCACCACTGGACAAAATGTCCTGGTTGAAGGTGACACAGGAGGATGAGAGATCAGCAATTATGCAGTGGGTTACTATCTCTATTCATGATTGCAAGGCAACTAGGAGGTGGAATGGTAAAGGACTGAACCAGTAAAAGCACTGGGGCCTTTTTGAAAGCGGGATGGAGATACCAAAACAGAGATTATCCTTAACAATCCCTTGTGAGGATCACACTCAAACATACAGAGTGCAGGGGAAGAGGTTAGCTGATCTTCCGTCCGTCAGAAAGTAAGACTATCGTTCGAAAGTAAGATAGTACATTCCAGACTCAAAGGCAGCAATTTCCTCAGATGGAATATTGCGAGCACCAGAATCTAAAGCAGGCTTTAGTAGTCTTGGAGGCAGTCAGTCTTTTAGTAACTATCATGACCAACACAACGTGATCCATATTACTTCCATCTTGACAGAAATGATATTCAAGTACAGGCCCCCACAATAAGGTGGTGAGGACATTCAGATACCATATACATTGGTCAAATCAAGCAGTATGCCGGAAGACGTCTTTTTCTTCTTTCGTCTCGGCAATGCAGAGAAAATCTGTTGTGAAACACTGCCACTGCTGGTCATTCAGTATAATCTGCAGATGGAAAAGTCCACTGTTAGTGCATTTACTATAACAATTAGAAACAATCTTGATTTTAATAAAGCTTAAACAGATAAGTACTATGGAGTCTGTATTGTGAAAATCAACAGCTCATTAGAAATTAAAATCTCAATTTGAGTTTTTAACCTCGCATACTTCTCTGAATCCCATGCCTCACTTGCTAACACTGTAAACTATAGCACGCACATTAGGACAGAGATAAATTGATCTTTTTGCCAGCCAAGTGCAGGATACCCTTCTCACTTCCTTTGTTTTAGGATATGGTACACCAGTAGCAATTATGTCAGCTGACAAGTTGAGAGAGGAAGGGTTATGCTACAGTTAGTGGGAATAATAAAATCTATGAATAGCATATTCACCATCTTCATTTTAGCCAATTCCCACCAGTTCAGCAATAGTAAAGTCAAAACTCTTATGCTCAAACGTACGTTGATACAAATTTAGAAGTCTAAAAAAATGCCCTAATTTCTTTCATTTCACGATCTTAGTTTTCAGCTGGGCATCCTGCCTACCCTTCTACTCATTTCAATACCAAGATAAATGATTTCCATTGCTTGCCAGGCAACCGAGTGGCCCTCATGTCAGACGACATCTTGCTTAAGCTTTATGATGTCAGGGCACCACTGGACAAAATGTCCTGGTTGAAGGTGACACAGGAGGATGAGAGATCAGCAATTATGCAGTGGGTTACTATCTCTATTCATGATTGCAAGGCAACTAGGAGGTGGAATGGTAAAGGACTGAACCAGTAAAAGCACTGGGGCCTTTTTGAAAGCGGGATGGAGATACCAAAACAGAGATTATCCTTAACAATCCCTTGTGAGGATCACACTCAAACATACAGAGTGCAGGGGAAGAGGTTAACTGATCTTCCGTCCGTCAGAAAGTAAGACTATCGTTCGAAAGTAAGATAGTACATTCCAAACTCAAAGGCAGCAATTTCCTCAGATGGAATATTGCGAGCACCAGAATCTAAAGCAGGCTTTGGTAGTCTTGGAGGCAGTCAGTCTTTTAGTAACTATCATGACCAACACAACGTGATCCATATTACTTCCATCTTGACAGAAATGATATTCAAGTACAGGGCCCCACAATAAGGTGGTGAGGACATTCAGATAGTGGCAATGTCTTTTTGATGCCCAAAGGAATGATAGTGAGTTTTCTTACCATATACATTGGTCAAATCAAGCAGTATGCCGGAAGACGTCCTTTTTTTCTTCTTTCGTCTCGGCAATGCAGAGAAAATCTGTTGTGAAACACTGCCACTGCTGGTCATTCAGTATAATCTGCAGATGGAAAAGTCCACTGTTAGTGCATTTACTTGAACAATTAGAAACAATCTTGATTTTAATAAAGCTTAAACAGATAAGTACTATGGAGTCTGTATTGTGAAAATCAACAGCTCATTAGAAATGAAAATCTCAATTTGAGTTTTTAACCTCGCATACTTCTCTGAATCCCATGCCTCACTTGCTAACACTGTAAACTACAGCACGCACATTAGGACATAGATACATTGATCATTTTGCCAGCCAAGTGCAGGATACCCTTCTCACTTCCTTTCTTTTAGGATATGGTACACCAGTAGCAATTATGTCAGCTGACAAGTTGAGAGAGGAAGGGTTATGCTACAGTTAGTGGGAATAATAAAATCTATGAATAGCATATTCACCATCTTCATTTTAGCCAATTCCCACCAGTTCAGCAATAGTAAAGTCAAAACTCTTATGCTCAAACTTACGTTCATACAAATTTAGAAGTCTAAAAAAATGCCCTAATTTCTTTCATTTCACAATCTTAGTTTTCAGCTGGGCATCCTGCCTACCCTTCTACTCATTTCAATACCAAGATAAATGAATTCCATTGCTTGCTAGGCAACCGAGTGGCCCTCATGTCAGATGACATCTTGCTTAAGCTTTATGATGTCAGGGCACCACTGGACAAAATGTCCTGGTTGAAGGTGACACAGGAGGATGAGAGATCAGCAATTATGCAGTGGGTTACTATCTCTATTCATGATTGCAAGGCAACTAGGAGGTGGAATGGTAAAGGACTGAACCAGTAAAAGCACTGGGGCCTTTTTGAAAGCGGGATGGAGATACCAAAACAGAGATTATCCTTAACAATCCCTTGTGAGGATCACACTCAAACATACAGAGTGCAGGGGAAGAGGTTAGCTGATCTTCCGTCCGTCAGAAAGTAAGACTATCGTTCGAAAGTAAGATAGTACATTCCAGACTCAAAGGCAGCAATTTCCTCAGATGGAATATTGCGAGCACCAGAATCTAAAGCAGGCTTTGGTAGTCTTGGAGGCAGTCAGTCTTTTAGTAACTATCATGACCAACACAACGTGATCCATATTACTTCCATCTTGACAGAAATGATATTCAAGTACAGGCCCCCACAATAAGGTGGTGAGGACATTCAGATAGTGGCCATGTCTTTTTGATGCCCAAAGGAATGATAGTGAGTTTTCTTACCATATACATTGGTCAAATCAAGCAGTATGCCGGAAGACGTCTTTTTCTTCTTTCGTCTCGGCAATGCAGAGAAAATCTGTTGTGAAACACTGCCACTGCTGGTCATTCAGTATAATCTGCAGATGGAAAAGTCCACTGTTAGTGCATTTACTTGAACAATTAGAAACAATCTTGATTTTAATAAAGCGTAAACAGATAAGTACTATGGAGTCTGTATTGTGAAAATCAACAGCTCATTAGAAATTAAAATCTCAATTTGAGTTTTTAACCTCGCATACTTCTCTGAATCCCATGCCTCACTGGCTAACACTGTAAACTATAGCACACACATTAGGACATAGATACATTGATCTTTTTGCCAGCCAAGTGCAGGATACCCTTCTCACTTCATTTGTTTTAGGATATGCTACACCAGTAGCAATTATGTCAGCTGACAAGTTGAGAGAGGAAGGGTTATGCTACAGTTAGTGGGAATAATAAAATCTATGAATAGCATATTCACCATCTTCATTTAAGCCAATTCCCACCAGTTCAGCAATAGTCAAGTCAAAACTCTTATGCTCAAACTTACGTTCATACAAATTTAGAAGTCTAAAAAAATGCCCTAATTTCTTTCATCTTACGATCTTAGTTTTCAGCTGGGCATCCTGCCTACCCTTCTACTCATTTCAATACCAAGATAAATGAATTCCATTGCTTGCTAGGCAACCGAGTGGCCCTCATGTCAGACGACATCTTGCTTAAGCTTTATGATGTCAGGGCACCACTGGACAAAATGTCCTGGTTGAAGGTGACACAGGAGGATGAGAGATCAGCAATTATGCAGTGGGTTACTATCTCTATTCATGATTGCAAGGCAACTAGGAGGTGGAATGGTAAAGGACTGAACCAGTAAAAGCACTGGGGCCTTTTTGAAAGCGGGATGGAGATACCAAAACAGAGATTATCCTTAATCCCTCGTGAGGATTACAGTCAAACATACAGAGTGCAGGAGAAGAGGTTAACTGATCTTCCGTCCGTCAGAAAGTAAGACTATCGTTCGAAAGTAAGATAGTACATTCCAGACTCAAAGGCAGCAATTTCCTCGGATGGAATATTGCGAGCACCAGAATCTAAAGCAGGCTTTGGTAGTCTTTGAGGCAGTCAGTCTTTTAGTAACTATCATGACCAACACAACGTGATCCATATTACTTCCATCTTGACAGAAATGATATTCAAGTTGTCAAGAATTCCTGTCATACGAGGGGAGGAAAGCGGTAACCAGCGAAAACGAACTACATCTCCCAGGATGCTTAGCGGTTGAGAGGTTATGTAAACAGGAGAGCTGTTACATAACTCAAGGGAAACACGCCCTTCTGTAAACAGGAGAGCTGTTACATAACTCAAGGGAAACACGCCCTTATGTAAACAGGAGAGCTGTTACATAACTCAAGGGAAACACGCCCTTATGTAAACAGGAGAGCTGTTACATAACTCAAGGAAAACACGCCCTATAAAGGGAGGAACCGGGAGGTACAAGGCTGTCGGATATTGTGTTTACACCGACGTACCTGCTTCGTGAAGAGCAGTGTTCCGGAGTGGTGCTCCAGTAAGGCAAGAACGGAGGTAGGTCGAGTCGTTACTCCCTGGGCCGTGTCTTGCCCCATCGTCACCTGTGAAGGACCCGGAAGCTCTACCGGTCAACCATTGAGCTTCGCTTTTTGACTCGGCTGAGTCCAAGCGCAGTGGCGCTTTTGCTGGTTGGAGTCGTAACTCCCAGCCCGACCAGAGACACAGGGACTGCCAGCTGTAACGCACACCAGGAGGTGTTTGCCGCGTTACAGACTCGGAAGTCCACAGGATCGATCGAGCGGCTGCTCTCGGTTCAGTCTTCTTGCTTGTGATTGGGGTATCGGTGACGCATCACCAGGAGGTGACTCCGCGTCCTGGTGCAGTCTGAGGAAGAGGTTGAGCGGCTGCTCCCTTCAGGTAGAGACCCCGGCTGGGTGTTTCCCTGACTCCTCGATTCTCCCCAACACTCTTCGTGCCCCTCACAGCCTACCGATTGGCATTGTCGGCCATTTCATTTCTGCCCTCTGTTGGCATACGCCGGGATCGGCGTATATGCAGAGGACGGTTAGGACCATCCGTGCTGTGGGCTGGTAACGTACTTAGCCTGGAGGATTCCAGTGACTATAACTTTTGTTTGTTCTTTGTATTTTATTTGCCTTCATTAAAAGAACTAACCCTTCACAAGTGGTTGCGTCCTCATTGTCGTGTCTGTTAAACGATCCTGAGACGTTCAGGGCGTTACAAAAGTACAGGGCCCCACAATAAGGTGGTGAGGACATTCAGATAGTGGCAATGTCTTTTTGATGCCCAAAGGAATGATAGTGAGTTTTCTTACCATATACATTGGTCAAATCAAGCAGTATGCCGGAAGACGTCTTTTTTTTCTTCTTTCATCTCGGCAATGCAGAGAAAATCTGTTGTGAAACACTGCCACTGCTGGTCATTCAGTATAATCTGCAGATGGAAAAGTCCACTGTTAGTGCATTTACTATAACAATTAGAAACAATCTTGATTTTAATAAAGCTTAAACAGATAAGTACTATGGAGTCTGTATTGTGAAAATCAACAGCTCATTAGAAATTAAAATCTCAATTTGAGTTTTTAACCTCGCATACTTCTCTGAATCCCATGCCTCACTTGCTAACACTGTAAACTATAGCACGCACATTAGGACAGAGATAAATTGATCTTTTTGCCAGCCAAGTGCAGGATACCCTTCTCACTTCATTTGTTTTAGGATATGGTACACCAGTAGCAATTATGTCAGCTGACAAGTTGAGAGAGGAAGGGTTATGCTACAGTTAGTGGGAATAATAAAATCTATGAATAGCATATTCACCATCTTCATTTTAGCCAATTCCCACCAGTTCAGCAATAGTAAAGTCAAAACTCTTATGCTCAAACTTACGTTCATACAAATTTAGAAGTCTAAAAAAATGCCCTAATTTCTTACATTTCACAATCTTAGTTTTCAGCTGGGCATCCTGCCTACCCTTCTACTCATTTCAATACCAAGATAAATGAATTCCATTGCTTGCTAGGCAACCGAGTGGCCCTCATGTCAGACGACATCTTGCTTAAGCTTTATGATGTCAGGGCACCACTGGACAAAATGTCCTGGTTGAAGGTGACACAGGAGGATGAGAGATCAGCAATTATGCAGTGGGTTACTATCTCTATTCATGATTGCAAGGCAACTAGGAGGTAGAATGGTAAAGGACTGAACCAGTAAAAGCACTGGGGCCTTTTTGAAAGCGGGATGGAGATACCAAAACAGAGATTATCCTTAATCCCTCGTGAGGATCACACTCAAACATACAGAGTGCAGGGGAAGAGGTTAACTGATCTTCCGTCCGTCAGAAAGTAAGACTATCGTTCGAAAGTAAGATAGTACATTCCAGACTCAAAGGCAGCAATTTCCTCGGATGGAATATTGCGAGCACCAGAATCTAAAGCAGGCTTTGGTAGTCTTTGAGGCAGTCAGTCTTTTAGTAACTATCATGACCAACACAACGTGATCCATATTACTTCCATCTTGACAGAAATGATATTCAAGTACAGGCCCCCACAATAAGGTGGTGAGGACATTCAGATAGTGGCAATGTCTTTTTGATGCCCAAAGGAATGCTAGTGAGTTTTCTTACCATATACATTGGTCAAATCAAGCAGTATGCCGGAAGACGTCTTTTTCTTCTTTCGTCTCGGCAATGCAGAGAAAATATGTTGTGAAACACTGCCACTGCTGGTCATTCAGTATAATCTGCAGATGGAAAAGTCCACTGTTAGTGCATTTACTTGAACAATTAGAAACAATCTTGATTTTAATAAAGCTTAAACAGATAAGTACTATGGAGTCTGTATTGTGAAAATCAACAGCTCATTAGAAATTAAAATCTCAATTTGAGTTTTTAACCTCGCATACTTCTCTGAATCCCATGCCTCACTTGCTAACACTGTAAACTATAGCACGCACATTAGGACAGAGATAAATTGATCTTTTTGCCAGCCAAGTGCAGGATACCCTTCTCACTTCCTTTGTTTTAGGATATGGTACACCAGTAGCAATTATGTCAGCTGACAAGTTGAGAGAGGAAGGGTTATGCTACAGTTAGTGGGAATAATAAAATCTATGAATAGCATATTCACCATCTTCATTTTAGCCAATTCCCACTAGTTCAGAAATAGTAAAGTCAAAACTCTTATGCTCAAACGTACGTTGATACAAATTTAGAAGTCTAAAAAAATGCCCTAATTTCTTTCATCTTACGATCTTAGTTTTCAGCTGGGCATCCTGCCTACCCTTCTACTCATTTCAATACCAAGATAAATGAATTCCATTGCTTGCCAGGCAACCGAGTGGCCCTCATGTCAGACGACATCTTGCTTAAGCTTTATGATGTCAGGGCACCACTGGACAAAATGTCCTGGTTGAAGGTGACACAGGAGGATGAGAGATCAGCAATTATGCAGTGGGTTACTATCTCTATTCATGATTGCAAGGCAACTAGGAGGTGGAATGGTAAAGGACTGAACCAGTAAAAGCACTGGGGCCTTTTTGAAAGCGGGATGGAGATACCAAAACAGAGATTATCCTTAACAATCCCTTGTGAGGATCACACTCAAACATACAGAGTGCAGGGGAAGAGGTTAACTGATCTTCCGTCCGTCAGAAAGTAAGACTATCGTTCAAAAGTAAGATAGTACATTCCAGACTCAAAGGCAGCAATTTCCTCAGATGGAATATTGCGAGCACCAGAATCTAAAGCAGGCTTTGGTAGTCTTGGAGGCAGTCAGTCTTTTAGTAACTATCATGACCAACACAACGTGATCCATATTACTTCCATCTTGACAGAAATGATATTCAAGTACAGGGCCCCACAATAAGGTGGTGAGGACATTCAGATAGTGGCAATGTCTTTTTGATGCCCAAAGGAATGCTAGTGAGTTTTCTTACCATATACATTGGTCAAATCAAGCAGTATGCCGGAAGACGTCTTTTTCTTCTTTCGTCTCGGCAATGCAGAGAAAATCTGTTGTGAAACACTGCCACTGCTGGTCATTCAGTATAATCTGCAGATGGAAAAGTCCACTGTTAGTGCATTTACTTGAACAATTAGAAACAATCTTGATTTTAATAAAGCTTAAACAGATAAGTACTATGGAGTCTGTATTGTGAAAATCAACAGCTCATTAGAAATTAAAATCTCAATTTGAGTTTTTAACCTCGCATACTTCTCTGAATCCCATGCCTCACTTGCTAACACTGTAAACTATAGCACGCACATTAGGACAGAGATAAATTGATCTTTTTGCCAGCCAAGTGCAGGATACCCTTCTCACTTCCTTTGTTTTAGGATATGGTACACCAGTAGCAATTATGTCAGCTGACAAGTTGAGAGAGGAAGGGTTATGCTACAGTTAGTGGGAATAATAAAATCTATGAATAGCATATTCACCATCTTCATTTTAGCCAATTCCCACTAGTTCAGCAATAGTAAAGTCAAAACTCTTATGCTCAAACGTACGTTGATACAAATTTAGAAGTCTAAAAAAATGCCCTAATTTCTTTCATTTCACAATCTTAGTTTTCAGCTGGGCATCCTGCCTACCCTTCTACTCATTTCAATACCAAGATAAATGAATTCCATTGCTTGCTAGGCAACCGAGTGGCCCTCATGTCAGACGACATCTTGCTTAAGCTTTATGATGTCAGGGCACCACTGGACAAAATGTCCTGGTTGAAGGTGACACAGGAGGATGAGAGATCAGCAATTATGCAGTGGGTTACTATCTCTATTCATGATTGCAAGGCAACTAGGAGGTAGAATGGTAAAGGACTGAACCAGTAAAAGCACTGGGGCCTTTTTGAAAGCGGGATGGAGATACCAAAACAGAGATTATCCTTAATCCCTCGTGAGGATCACACTCAAACATACAGAGTGCAGGGGAAGAGGTTAACTGATCTTCCGTCCGTCAGAAAGTAAGACTATCGTTCGAAAGTAAGATAGTACATTCCAGACTCAAAGGCAGCAATTTCCTCGGATGGAATATTGCGAGCACCAGAATCTAAAGCAGGCTTTGGTAGTCTTGGAGGCAGTCAGTCTTTTAGTAACTATCATGACCAACACAACGTGATCCATATTACTTCCATCTTGACAGAAATGATATTCAAGTACAGGGCCCCACAATAAGGTGGTGAGGACATTCAGATAGTGGCAATGTCTTTTTGATGCCCAAAGGAATGATAGTGAGTTTTCTTACCATATACATTGGTCAAATCAAGCAGTATGCCGTAAGACGTCTTTTTTTTCTTCTTTCGTCTCGGCAATGCAGAGAAAATCTGATATGAAACACTGCCACTGCTGGTCATTCAGTATAATCTGCAGATGGAAAAGTCCACTGTTAGTGCATTTACTATAACAATTAGAAACAATCTTGATTTTAATAAAGCTTAAACAGATAAGTACTATGGAGTCTGTATTGTGAAAATCAAAAGCTCATTAGAAATTAAAATCTCAATTTGAGTTTTTAACCTCGCATACTTCTCTGAATCCCATGCCTCACTTGCTAACACTGTAAACTATAGCACGCACATTAGGACAGAGATAAATTGATCTTTTTGCCAGCCAAGTGCAGGATACCCTTCTCACTTCATTTGTTTTAGGATATGGTACACCAGTAGCAATTATGTCAGCTGACAAGTTGAGAGAGGAAGGGTTATGCTACAGTTAGTGGGAATAATAAAATCTATGAATAGCATATTCACCATCTTCATTTTAGCCAATTCCCACCAGTTCAGCAATAGTAAAGTCAAAACTCTTATGCTCAAACTTACGTTCATACAAATTTAGAAGTCTAAAAAAATGCCCTAATTTCTTACATTTCACAATCTTAGTTTTCAGCTGGGCATCCTGCCTACCCTTCTACTCATTTCAATACCAAGATAAATGAATTCCATTGCTTGCTAGGCAACCGAGTGGCCCTCATGTCAGACGACATCTTGCTTAAACTTTATGATGTCAGGGCACCACTGGACAAAATGTCCTGGTTGAAGGTGACACAGGAGGATGAGAGATCAGCAATTATGCAGTGGGTTACTATCTCTATTCATGATTGCAAGGCAACTAGGAGGTAGAATGGTAAAGGACTGAACCAGTAAAAGCACTGGGGCCTTTTTGAAAGCGGGATGGAGATACCAAAACAGAGATTATCCTTAATCCCTCGTGAGGATCACACTCAAACATACAGAGTGCAGGGGAAGAGGTTAACTGATCTTCCGTCCGTCAGAAAGTAAGACTATCGTTCGAAAGTAAGATAGTACATTCCAGACTCAAAGGCAGCAATTTCCTCGGATGGAATATTGCGAGCACCAGAATCTAAAGCAGGCTTTGGTAGTCTTTGAGGCAGTCAGTCTTTTAGTAACTATCATGACCAACACAACGTGATCCATATTACTTCCATCTTGACAGAAATGATATTCGAGTACAGGCCCCCACAATAAGGTGGTGAGGACATTCAGATAGTGGCAATGTCTTTTTGATGCCCAAAGGAATGCTAGTGAGTTTTCTTACCATATACATTGGTCAAATCAAGCAGTATGCCGGAAGACGTCTTTTTCTTCTTTCGTCTCGGCAATGCAGAGAAAATCTGTTGTGAAACACTGCCACTGCTGGTCATTCAGTATAATCTGCAGATGGAAAAGTCCACTGTTAGTGCATTTACTTGAACAATTAGAAACAATCTTGATTTTAATAAAGCTTAAACAGATAAGTACTATGGAGTCTGTATTGTGAAAATCAACAGCTCATTAGAAATTAAAATCTCAATTTGAGTTTTTAACCTCGCATACTTCTCTGAATCCCATGCCTCACTTGCTAACACTGTAAACTATAGCACGCACATTAGGACAGAGATAAATTGATCTTTTTGCCAGCCAAGTGCAGGATACCCTTCTCACTTCCTTTGTTTTAGGATATGGTACACCAGTAGCAATTATGTCAGCTGACAAGTTGAGAGAGGAAGGGTTATGCTACAGTTAGTGGGAATAATAAAATCTATGAATAGCATATTCACCATCTTCATTTTAGCCAATTCCCACTAGTTCAGAAATAGTAAAGTCAAAACTCTTATGCTCAAACGTACGTTGATACAAATTTAGAAGTCTAAAAAAATGCCCTAATTTCTTTCATTTCACAATCTTAGTTTTCAGCTGGGCATCCTGCCTACCCTTCTACTCATTTCAATACCAAGATAAATGAATTCCATTGCTTGCTAGGCAACCGAGTGGCCCTCATGTCAGACGACATCTTGCTTAAGCTTTATGATGTCAGGGCACCACTGGACAAAATGTCCTGGTTGAAGGTGACACAGGAGGATGAGAGATCAGCAATTATGCAGTGGGTTACTATCTCTATTCATGATTGCAAGGCAACTAGGAGGTAGAATGGTAAAGGACTGAACCAGTAAAAGCACTGGGGCCTTTTTGAAAGCGGGATGGAGATACCAAAACAGAGATTATCCTTAATCCCTCGTGAGGATCACACTCAAACATACAGAGTGCAGGGGAAGAGGTTAACTGATCTTCCGTCCGTCAGAAAGTAAGACTATCGTTCGAAAGTAAGATAGTACATTCCAGACTCAAAGGCAGCAATTTCCTCGGATGGAATATTGCGAGCACCAGAATCTAAAGCAGGCTTTGGTAGTCTTTGAGGCAGTCAGTCTTTTAGTAACTATCATGACCAACACAACGTGATCCATATTACTTCCATCTTGACAGAAATGATATTCAAGTACAGGCCCCCACAATAAGGTGGTGAGGACATTCAGATAGTGGCAATGTCTTTTTGATGCCCAAAGGAATGCTAGTGAGTTTTCTTACCATATACATTGGTCAAATCAAGCAGTATGCCGGAAGACGTTTTTTTCTTCTTTCGTCTCGGCAATGCAGAGAAAATATGTTGTGAAACACTGCCACTGCTGGTCATTCAGTATAATCTGCAGATGGAAAAGTCCACTGTTAGTGCATTTACTTGAACAATTAGAAACAATCTTGATTTTAATAAAGCTTAAACAGATAAGTACTATGGAGTCTGTATTGTGAAAATCAACAGCTCATTAGAAATTAAAATCTCAATTTGAGTTTTTAACCTCGCATACTTCTCTGAATCCCATGCCTCACTTGCTAACACTGTAAACTATAGCACGCACATTAGGACAGAGATAAATTGATCTTTTTGCCAGCCAAGTGCAGGATACCCTTCTCACTTCCTTTGTTTTAGGATATGGTACACCAGTAGCAATTATGTCAGCTGACAAGTTGAGAGAGGAAGGGTTATGCTACAGTTAGTGGGAATAATAAAATCTATGAATAGCATATTCACCATCTTCATTTTAGCCAATTCCCACTAGTTCAGAAATAGTAAAGTCAAAACTCTTATGCTCAAACGTACGTTGATACAAATTTAGAAGTCTAAAAAAATGCCCTAATTTCTTTCATCTTACGATCTTAGTTTTCAGCTGGGCATCCTGCCTACCCTTCTACTCATTTCAATACCAAGATAAATGAATTCCATTGCTTGCCAGGCAACCGAGTGGCCCTCATGTCAGACGACATCTTGCTTAAGCTTTATGATGTCAGGGCACCACTGGACAAAATGTCCTGGTTGAAGGTGACACAGGAGGATGAGAGATCAGCAATTATGCAGTGGGTTACTATCTCTATTCATGATTGCAAGGCAACTAGGAGGTGGAATGGTAAAGGACTGAACCAGTAAAAGCACTGGGGCCTTTTTGAAAGCGGGATGGAGATACCAAAACAGAGATTATCCTTAACAATCCCTTGTGAGGATCACACTCAAACATACAGAGTGCAGGGGAAGAGGTTAACTGATCTTCCGTCCGTCAGAAAGTAAGACTATCGTTCAAAAGTAAGATAGTACATTCCAGACTCAAAGGCAGCAATTTCCTCAGATGGAATATTGCGAGCACCAGAATCTAAAGCAGGCTTTGGTAGTCTTGGAGGCAGTCAGTCTTTTAGTAACTATCATGACCAACACAACGTGATCCATATTACTTCCATCTTGACAGAAATGATATTCAAGTACAGGGCCCCACAATAAGGTGGTGAGGACATTCAGATAGTGGCAATGTCTTTTTGATGCCCAAAGGAATGCTAGTGAGTTTTCTTACCATATACATTGGTCAAATCAAGCAGTATGCCGGAAGACGTCTTTTTTTTCTTCTTTCATCTCGGCAATGCAGAGAAAATCTGATATGAAACACTGCCACTGCTGGTCATTCAGTATAATCTGCAGATGGAAAAGTCCACTGTTAGTGCATTTACTTGAACAATTAGAAACAATCTTGATTTTAATAAAGCTTAAACAGATAAGTACTATGGAGTCTGTATTGTGAAAATCAACAGCTCATTAGAAATTAAAATCTCAATTTGAGTTTTTAACCTCGCATACTTCTCTGAATCCCATGCCTCACTTGCTAACACTGTAAACTATAGCACGCACATTAGGACAGAGATAAATTGATCTTTTTGCCAGCCAAGTGCAGGATACCCTTCTCACTTCCTTTGTTTTAGGATATGGTACACCAGTAGCAATTATGTCAGCTGACAAGTTGAGAGAGGAAGGGTTATGCTACAGTTAGTGGGAATAATAAAATCTATGAATAGCATATTCACCATCTTCATTTTAGCCAATTCCCACCAGTTCAGCAATAGTAAAGTCAAAACTCTTATGCTCAAACGTACGTTGATACAAATTTAGAAGTCTAAAAAAATGCCCTAATTTCTTTCATTTCACGATCTTAGTTTTCAGCTGGGCATCCTGCCTACCCTTCTACTCATTTCAATACCAAGATAAATGATTTCCATTGCTTGCCAGGCAACCGAGTGGCCCTCATGTCAGACGACATCTTGCTTAAGCTTTATGATGTCAGGGCACCACTGGACAAAATGTCCTGGTTGAAGGTGACACAGGAGGATGAGAGATCAGCAATTATGCAGTGGGTTACTATCTCTATTCATGATTGCAAGGCAACTAGGAGGTGGAATGGTAAAGGACTGAACCAGTAAAAGCACTGGGGCCTTTTTGAAAGCGGGATGGAGATACCAAAACAGAGATTATCCTTAACAATCCCTTGTGAGGATCACACTCAAACATACAGAGTGCAGGGGAAGAGGTTAACTGATCTTCCGTCCGTCAGAAAGTAAGACTATCGTTCGAAAGTAAGATAGTACATTCCAAACTCAAAGGCAGCAATTTCCTCAGATGGAATATTGCGAGCACCAGAATCTAAAGCAGGCTTTGGTAGTCTTGGAGGCAGTCAGTCTTTTAGTAACTATCATGACCAACACAACGTGATCCATATTACTTCCATCTTGACAGAAATGATATTCAAGTACAGGGCCCCACAATAAGGTGGTGAGGACATTCAGATAGTGGCAATGTCTTTTTGATGCCCAAAGGAATGATAGTGAGTTTTCTTACCATATACATTGGTCAAATCAAGCAGTATGCCGGAAGACGTCCTTTTTTTCTTCTTTCGTCTCGGCAATGCAGAGAAAATCTGTTGTGAAACACTGCCACTGCTGGTCATTCAGTATAATCTGCAGATGGAAAAGTCCACTGTTAGTGCATTTACTTGAACAATTAGAAACAATCTTGATTTTAATAAAGCTTAAACAGATAAGTACTATGGAGTCTGTATTGTGAAAATCAACAGCTCATTAGAAATGAAAATCTCAATTTGAGTTTTTAACCTCGCATACTTCTCTGAATCCCATGCCTCACTTGCTAACACTGTAAACTATAGCACGCACATTAGGACATAGATACATTGATCTTTTTGCCAGCCAAGTGCAGGATACCCTTCTCACTTCCTTTCTTTTAGGATATGGTACACCAGTAGCAATTATGTCAGCTGACAAGTTGAGAGAGGAAGGGTTATGCTACAGTTAGTGGGAATAATAAAATCTATGAATAGCATATTCACCATCTTCATTTTAGCCAATTCCCACCAGTTCAGCAATAGTAAAGTCAAAACTCTTATGCTCAAACTTACGTTCATACAAATTTAGAAGTCTAAAAAAATGCCCTAATTTCTTTCATCTTACGATCTTAGTTTTCAGCTGGGCATCCTGCCTACCCTTCTACTCATTTCAATACCAAGATAAATGAATTCCATTGCTTGCCAGGCAACCGAGTGGCCCTCATGTCAGACGACATCTTGCTTAAGCTTTATGATGTCAGGGCACCACTGGACAAAATGTCCTGGTTGAAGGTGACACAGGAGGATGAGAGATCAGCAATTATGCAGTGGGTTACTATCTCTATTCATGATTGCAAGGCAACTAGGAGGTGGAATGGTAAAGGACTGAACCAGTAAAAGCACTGGGGCCTTTTTGAAAGCGGGATGGAGATACCAAAACAGAGATTATCCTTAACAATCCCTTGTGAGGATCACACTCAAACATACAGAGTGCAGGGGAAGAGGTTAGCTGATCTTCCGTCCGTCAGAAAGTAAGACTATCGTTCGAAAGTAAGATAGTACATTCCAGACTCAAAGGCAGCAATTTCCTCAGATGGAATATTGCGAGCACCAGAATCTAAAGCAGGCTTTAGTAGTCTTGGAGGCAGTCAGTCTTTTAGTAACTATCATGACCAACACAACGTGATCCATATTACTTCCATCTTGACAGAAATGATATTCAAGTACAGGCCCCCACAATAAGGTGGTGAGGACATTCAGATACCATATACATTGGTCAAATCAAGCAGTATGCCGGAAGACGTCTTTTTCTTCTTTCGTCTCGGCAATGCAGAGAAAATCTGTTGTGAAACACTGCCACTGCTGGTCATTCAGTATAATCTGCAGATGGAAAAGTCCACTGTTAGTGCATTTACTATAACAATTAGAAACAATCTTGATTTTAATAAAGCTTAAACAGATAAGTACTATGGAGTCTGTATTGTGAAAATCAACAGCTCATTAGAAATTAAAATCTCAATTTGAGTTTTTAACCTCGCATACTTCTCTGAATCCCATGCCTCACTTGCTAACACTGTAAACTATAGCACGCACATTAGGACAGAGATAAATTGATCTTTTTGCCAGCCAAGTGCAGGATACCCTTCTCACTTCCTTTGTTTTAGGATATGGTACACCAGTAGCAATTATGTCAGCTGACAAGTTGAGAGAGGAAGGGTTATGCTACAGTTAGTGGGAATAATAAAATCTATGAATAGCATATTCACCATCTTCATTTTAGCCAATTCCCACCAGTTCAGCAATAGTAAAGTCAAAACTCTTATGCTCAAACGTACGTTGATACAAATTTAGAAGTCTAAAAAAATGCCCTAATTTCTTTCATTTCACGATCTTAGTTTTCAGCTGGGCATCCTGCCTACCCTTCTACTCATTTCAATACCAAGATAAATGATTTCCATTGCTTGCCAGGCAACCGAGTGGCCCTCATGTCAGACGACATCTTGCTTAAGCTTTATGATGTCAGGGCACCACTGGACAAAATGTCCTGGTTGAAGGTGACACAGGAGGATGAGAGATCAGCAATTATGCAGTGGGTTACTATCTCTATTCATGATTGCAAGGCAACTAGGAGGTGGAATGGTAAAGGACTGAACCAGTAAAAGCACTGGGGCCTTTTTGAAAGCGGGATGGAGATACCAAAACAGAGATTATCCTTAACAATCCCTTGTGAGGATCACACTCAAACATACAGAGTGCAGGGGAAGAGGTTAACTGATCTTCCGTCCGTCAGAAAGTAAGACTATCGTTCGAAAGTAAGATAGTACATTCCAAACTCAAAGGCAGCAATTTCCTCAGATGGAATATTGCGAGCACCAGAATCTAAAGCAGGCTTTGGTAGTCTTGGAGGCAGTCAGTCTTTTAGTAACTATCATGACCAACACAACGTGATCCATATTACTTCCATCTTGACAGAAATGATATTCAAGTACAGGGCCCCACAATAAGGTGGTGAGGACATTCAGATAGTGGCAATGTCTTTTTGATGCCCAAAGGAATGATAGTGAGTTTTCTTACCATATACATTGGTCAAATCAAGCAGTATGCCGGAAGACGTCCTTTTTTTCTTCTTTCGTCTCGGCAATGCAGAGAAAATCTGTTGTGAAACACTGCCACTGCTGGTCATTCAGTATAATCTGCAGATGGAAAAGTCCACTGTTAGTGCATTTACTTGAACAATTAGAAACAATCTTGATTTTAATAAAGCTTAAACAGATAAGTACTATGGAGTCTGTATTGTGAAAATCAACAGCTCATTAGAAATGAAAATCTCAATTTGAGTTTTTAACCTCGCATACTTCTCTGAATCCCATGCCTCACTTGCTAACACTGTAAACTACAGCACGCACATTAGGACATAGATACATTGATCATTTTGCCAGCCAAGTGCAGGATACCCTTCTCACTTCCTTTCTTTTAGGATATGGTACACCAGTAGCAATTATGTCAGCTGACAAGTTGAGAGAGGAAGGGTTATGCTACAGTTAGTGGGAATAATAAAATCTATGAATAGCATATTCACCATCTTCATTTTAGCCAATTCCCACCAGTTCAGCAATAGTAAAGTCAAAACTCTTATGCTCAAACTTACGTTCATACAAATTTAGAAGTCTAAAAAAATGCCCTAATTTCTTTCATTTCACAATCTTAGTTTTCAGCTGGGCATCCTGCCTACCCTTCTACTCATTTCAATACCAAGATAAATGAATTCCATTGCTTGCTAGGCAACCGAGTGGCCCTCATGTCAGATGACATCTTGCTTAAGCTTTATGATGTCAGGGCACCACTGGACAAAATGTCCTGGTTGAAGGTGACACAGGAGGATGAGAGATCAGCAATTATGCAGTGGGTTACTATCTCTATTCATGATTGCAAGGCAACTAGGAGGTGGAATGGTAAAGGACTGAACCAGTAAAAGCACTGGGGCCTTTTTGAAAGCGGGATGGAGATACCAAAACAGAGATTATCCTTAACAATCCCTTGTGAGGATCACACTCAAACATACAGAGTGCAGGGGAAGAGGTTAGCTGATCTTCCGTCCGTCAGAAAGTAAGACTATCGTTCGAAAGTAAGATAGTACATTCCAGACTCAAAGGCAGCAATTTCCTCAGATGGAATATTGCGAGCACCAGAATCTAAAGCAGGCTTTGGTAGTCTTGGAGGCAGTCAGTCTTTTAGTAACTATCATGACCAACACAACGTGATCCATATTACTTCCATCTTGACAGAAATGATATTCAAGTACAGGCCCCCACAATAAGGTGGTGAGGACATTCAGATAGTGGCCATGTCTTTTTGATGCCCAAAGGAATGATAGTGAGTTTTCTTACCATATACATTGGTCAAATCAAGCAGTATGCCGGAAGACGTCTTTTTCTTCTTTCGTCTCGGCAATGCAGAGAAAATCTGTTGTGAAACACTGCCACTGCTGGTCATTCAGTATAATCTGCAGATGGAAAAGTCCACTGTTAGTGCATTTACTTGAACAATTAGAAACAATCTTGATTTTAATAAAGCGTAAACAGATAAGTACTATGGAGTCTGTATTGTGAAAATCAACAGCTCATTAGAAATTAAAATCTCAATTTGAGTTTTTAACCTCGCATACTTCTCTGAATCCCATGCCTCACTGGCTAACACTGTAAACTATAGCACACACATTAGGACATAGATACATTGATCTTTTTGCCAGCCAAGTGCAGGATACCCTTCTCACTTCATTTGTTTTAGGATATGCTACACCAGTAGCAATTATGTCAGCTGACAAGTTGAGAGAGGAAGGGTTATGCTACAGTTAGTGGGAATAATAAAATCTATGAATAGCATATTCACCATCTTCATTTAAGCCAATTCCCACCAGTTCAGCAATAGTCAAGTCAAAACTCTTATGCTCAAACTTACGTTCATACAAATTTAGAAGTCTAAAAAAATGCCCTAATTTCTTTCATCTTACGATCTTAGTTTTCAGCTGGGCATCCTGCCTACCCTTCTACTCATTTCAATACCAAGATAAATGAATTCCATTGCTTGCTAGGCAACCGAGTGGCCCTCATGTCAGACGACATCTTGCTTAAGCTTTATGATGTCAGGGCACCACTGGACAAAATGTCCTGGTTGAAGGTGACACAGGAGGATGAGAGATCAGCAATTATGCAGTGGGTTACTATCTCTATTCATGATTGCAAGGCAACTAGGAGGTGGAATGGTAAAGGACTGAACCAGTAAAAGCACTGGGGCCTTTTTGAAAGCGGGATGGAGATACCAAAACAGAGATTATCCTTAATCCCTCGTGAGGATTACAGTCAAACATACAGAGTGCAGGAGAAGAGGTTAACTGATCTTCCGTCCGTCAGAAAGTAAGACTATCGTTCGAAAGTAAGATAGTACATTCCAGACTCAAAGGCAGCAATTTCCTCGGATGGAATATTGCGAGCACCAGAATCTAAAGCAGGCTTTGGTAGTCTTTGAGGCAGTCAGTCTTTTAGTAACTATCATGACCAACACAACGTGATCCATATTACTTCCATCTTGACAGAAATGATATTCAAGTTGTCAAGAATTCCTGTCATACGAGGGGAGGAAAGCGGTAACCAGCGAAAACGAACTACATCTCCCAGGATGCTTAGCGGTTGAGAGGTTATGTAAACAGGAGAGCTGTTACATAACTCAAGGGAAACACGCCCTTCTGTAAACAGGAGAGCTGTTACATAACTCAAGGGAAACACGCCCTTATGTAAACAGGAGAGCTGTTACATAACTCAAGGGAAACACGCCCTTATGTAAACAGGAGAGCTGTTACATAACTCAAGGAAAACACGCCCTATAAAGGGAGGAACCGGGAGGTACAAGGCTGTCGGATATTGTGTTTACACCGACGTACCTGCTTCGTGAAGAGCAGTGTTCCGGAGTGGTGCTCCAGTAAGGCAAGAACGGAGGTAGGTCGAGTCGTTACTCCCTGGGCCGTGTCTTGCCCCATCGTCACCTGTGAAGGACCCGGAAGCTCTACCGGTCAACCATTGAGCTTCGCTTTTTGACTCGGCTGAGTCCAAGCGCAGTGGCGCTTTTGCTGGTTGGAGTCGTAACTCCCAGCCCGACCAGAGACACAGGGACTGCCAGCTGTAACGCACACCAGGAGGTGTTTGCCGCGTTACAGACTCGGAAGTCCACAGGATCGATCGAGCGGCTGCTCTCGGTTCAGTCTTCTTGCTTGTGATTGGGGTATCGGTGACGCATCACCAGGAGGTGACTCCGCGTCCTGGTGCAGTCTGAGGAAGAGGTTGAGCGGCTGCTCCCTTCAGGTAGAGACCCCGGCTGGGTGTTTCCCTGACTCCTCGATTCTCCCCAACACTCTTCGTGCCCCTCACAGCCTACCGATTGGCATTGTCGGCCATTTCATTTCTGCCCTCTGTTGGCATACGCCGGGATCGGCGTATATGCAGAGGACGGTTAGGACCATCCGTGCTGTGGGCTGGTAACGTACTTAGCCTGGAGGATTCCAGTGACTATAACTTTTGTTTGTTCTTTGTATTTTATTTGCCTTCATTAAAAGAACTAACCCTTCACAAGTGGTTGCGTCCTCATTGTCGTGTCTGTTAAACGATCCTGAGACGTTCAGGGCGTTACAAAAGTACAGGGCCCCACAATAAGGTGGTGAGGACATTCAGATAGTGGCAATGTCTTTTTGATGCCCAAAGGAATGATAGTGAGTTTTCTTACCATATACATTGGTCAAATCAAGCAGTATGCCGGAAGACGTCTTTTTTTTCTTCTTTCATCTCGGCAATGCAGAGAAAATCTGTTGTGAAACACTGCCACTGCTGGTCATTCAGTATAATCTGCAGATGGAAAAGTCCACTGTTAGTGCATTTACTATAACAATTAGAAACAATCTTGATTTTAATAAAGCTTAAACAGATAAGTACTATGGAGTCTGTATTGTGAAAATCAACAGCTCATTAGAAATTAAAATCTCAATTTGAGTTTTTAACCTCGCATACTTCTCTGAATCCCATGCCTCACTTGCTAACACTGTAAACTATAGCACGCACATTAGGACAGAGATAAATTGATCTTTTTGCCAGCCAAGTGCAGGATACCCTTCTCACTTCATTTGTTTTAGGATATGGTACACCAGTAGCAATTATGTCAGCTGACAAGTTGAGAGAGGAAGGGTTATGCTACAGTTAGTGGGAATAATAAAATCTATGAATAGCATATTCACCATCTTCATTTTAGCCAATTCCCACCAGTTCAGCAATAGTAAAGTCAAAACTCTTATGCTCAAACTTACGTTCATACAAATTTAGAAGTCTAAAAAAATGCCCTAATTTCTTACATTTCACAATCTTAGTTTTCAGCTGGGCATCCTGCCTACCCTTCTACTCATTTCAATACCAAGATAAATGAATTCCATTGCTTGCTAGGCAACCGAGTGGCCCTCATGTCAGACGACATCTTGCTTAAGCTTTATGATGTCAGGGCACCACTGGACAAAATGTCCTGGTTGAAGGTGACACAGGAGGATGAGAGATCAGCAATTATGCAGTGGGTTACTATCTCTATTCATGATTGCAAGGCAACTAGGAGGTAGAATGGTAAAGGACTGAACCAGTAAAAGCACTGGGGCCTTTTTGAAAGCGGGATGGAGATACCAAAACAGAGATTATCCTTAATCCCTCGTGAGGATCACACTCAAACATACAGAGTGCAGGGGAAGAGGTTAACTGATCTTCCGTCCGTCAGAAAGTAAGACTATCGTTCGAAAGTAAGATAGTACATTCCAGACTCAAAGGCAGCAATTTCCTCGGATGGAATATTGCGAGCACCAGAATCTAAAGCAGGCTTTGGTAGTCTTTGAGGCAGTCAGTCTTTTAGTAACTATCATGACCAACACAACGTGATCCATATTACTTCCATCTTGACAGAAATGATATTCAAGTACAGGCCCCCACAATAAGGTGGTGAGGACATTCAGATAGTGGCAATGTCTTTTTGATGCCCAAAGGAATGCTAGTGAGTTTTCTTACCATATACATTGGTCAAATCAAGCAGTATGCCGGAAGACGTCTTTTTCTTCTTTCGTCTCGGCAATGCAGAGAAAATATGTTGTGAAACACTGCCACTGCTGGTCATTCAGTATAATCTGCAGATGGAAAAGTCCACTGTTAGTGCATTTACTTGAACAATTAGAAACAATCTTGATTTTAATAAAGCTTAAACAGATAAGTACTATGGAGTCTGTATTGTGAAAATCAACAGCTCATTAGAAATTAAAATCTCAATTTGAGTTTTTAACCTCGCATACTTCTCTGAATCCCATGCCTCACTTGCTAACACTGTAAACTATAGCACGCACATTAGGACAGAGATAAATTGATCTTTTTGCCAGCCAAGTGCAGGATACCCTTCTCACTTCCTTTGTTTTAGGATATGGTACACCAGTAGCAATTATGTCAGCTGACAAGTTGAGAGAGGAAGGGTTATGCTACAGTTAGTGGGAATAATAAAATCTATGAATAGCATATTCACCATCTTCATTTTAGCCAATTCCCACTAGTTCAGAAATAGTAAAGTCAAAACTCTTATGCTCAAACGTACGTTGATACAAATTTAGAAGTCTAAAAAAATGCCCTAATTTCTTTCATCTTACGATCTTAGTTTTCAGCTGGGCATCCTGCCTACCCTTCTACTCATTTCAATACCAAGATAAATGAATTCCATTGCTTGCCAGGCAACCGAGTGGCCCTCATGTCAGACGACATCTTGCTTAAGCTTTATGATGTCAGGGCACCACTGGACAAAATGTCCTGGTTGAAGGTGACACAGGAGGATGAGAGATCAGCAATTATGCAGTGGGTTACTATCTCTATTCATGATTGCAAGGCAACTAGGAGGTGGAATGGTAAAGGACTGAACCAGTAAAAGCACTGGGGCCTTTTTGAAAGCGGGATGGAGATACCAAAACAGAGATTATCCTTAACAATCCCTTGTGAGGATCACACTCAAACATACAGAGTGCAGGGGAAGAGGTTAACTGATCTTCCGTCCGTCAGAAAGTAAGACTATCGTTCAAAAGTAAGATAGTACATTCCAGACTCAAAGGCAGCAATTTCCTCAGATGGAATATTGCGAGCACCAGAATCTAAAGCAGGCTTTGGTAGTCTTGGAGGCAGTCAGTCTTTTAGTAACTATCATGACCAACACAACGTGATCCATATTACTTCCATCTTGACAGAAATGATATTCAAGTACAGGGCCCCACAATAAGGTGGTGAGGACATTCAGATAGTGGCAATGTCTTTTTGATGCCCAAAGGAATGCTAGTGAGTTTTCTTACCATATACATTGGTCAAATCAAGCAGTATGCCGGAAGACGTCTTTTTCTTCTTTCGTCTCGGCAATGCAGAGAAAATCTGTTGTGAAACACTGCCACTGCTGGTCATTCAGTATAATCTGCAGATGGAAAAGTCCACTGTTAGTGCATTTACTTGAACAATTAGAAACAATCTTGATTTTAATAAAGCTTAAACAGATAAGTACTATGGAGTCTGTATTGTGAAAATCAACAGCTCATTAGAAATTAAAATCTCAATTTGAGTTTTTAACCTCGCATACTTCTCTGAATCCCATGCCTCACTTGCTAACACTGTAAACTATAGCACGCACATTAGGACAGAGATAAATTGATCTTTTTGCCAGCCAAGTGCAGGATACCCTTCTCACTTCCTTTGTTTTAGGATATGGTACACCAGTAGCAATTATGTCAGCTGACAAGTTGAGAGAGGAAGGGTTATGCTACAGTTAGTGGGAATAATAAAATCTATGAATAGCATATTCACCATCTTCATTTTAGCCAATTCCCACTAGTTCAGCAATAGTAAAGTCAAAACTCTTATGCTCAAACGTACGTTGATACAAATTTAGAAGTCTAAAAAAATGCCCTAATTTCTTTCATTTCACAATCTTAGTTTTCAGCTGGGCATCCTGCCTACCCTTCTACTCATTTCAATACCAAGATAAATGAATTCCATTGCTTGCTAGGCAACCGAGTGGCCCTCATGTCAGACGACATCTTGCTTAAGCTTTATGATGTCAGGGCACCACTGGACAAAATGTCCTGGTTGAAGGTGACACAGGAGGATGAGAGATCAGCAATTATGCAGTGGGTTACTATCTCTATTCATGATTGCAAGGCAACTAGGAGGTAGAATGGTAAAGGACTGAACCAGTAAAAGCACTGGGGCCTTTTTGAAAGCGGGATGGAGATACCAAAACAGAGATTATCCTTAATCCCTCGTGAGGATCACACTCAAACATACAGAGTGCAGGGGAAGAGGTTAACTGATCTTCCGTCCGTCAGAAAGTAAGACTATCGTTCGAAAGTAAGATAGTACATTCCAGACTCAAAGGCAGCAATTTCCTCGGATGGAATATTGCGAGCACCAGAATCTAAAGCAGGCTTTGGTAGTCTTGGAGGCAGTCAGTCTTTTAGTAACTATCATGACCAACACAACGTGATCCATATTACTTCCATCTTGACAGAAATGATATTCAAGTACAGGGCCCCACAATAAGGTGGTGAGGACATTCAGATAGTGGCAATGTCTTTTTGATGCCCAAAGGAATGATAGTGAGTTTTCTTACCATATACATTGGTCAAATCAAGCAGTATGCCGTAAGACGTCTTTTTTTTCTTCTTTCGTCTCGGCAATGCAGAGAAAATCTGATATGAAACACTGCCACTGCTGGTCATTCAGTATAATCTGCAGATGGAAAAGTCCACTGTTAGTGCATTTACTATAACAATTAGAAACAATCTTGATTTTAATAAAGCTTAAACAGATAAGTACTATGGAGTCTGTATTGTGAAAATCAACAGCTCATTAGAAATTAAAATCTCAATTTGAGTTTTTAACCTCGCATACTTCTCTGAATCCCATGCCTCACTTGCTAACACTGTAAACTATAGCACGCACATTAGGACAGAGATAAATTGATCTTTTTGCCAGCCAAGTGCAGGATACCCTTCTCACTTCCTTTGTTTTAGGATATGGTACACCAGTAGCAATTATGTCAGCTGACAAGTTGAGAGAGGAAGGGTTATGCCACAGTTAGTGGGAATAATAAAATCTATGAATAGCATATTCACCATCTTCATTTTAGCCAATTCCCACTAGTTCAGAAATAGTAAAGTCAAAACTCTTATGCTCAAACGTACGTTGATACAAATTTAGAAGTCTAAAAAAATGCCCTAATTTCTTTCATCTTACGATCTTAGTTTTCAGCTGGGCATCCTGCCTACCCTTCTACTCATTTCAATACCAAGATAAATGAATTCCATTGCTTGCCAGGCAACCGAGTGGCCCTCATGTCAGACGACATCTTGCTTAAGCTTTATGATGTCAGGGCACCACTGGACAAAATGTCCTGGTTGAAGGTGACACAGGAGGATGAGAGATCAGCAATTATGCAGTGGGTTACTATCTCTATTCATGATTGCAAGGCAACTAGGAGGTAGAATGGTAAAGGACTGAACCAGTAAAAGCACTGGGGCCTTTTTGAAAGCGGGATGGAGATACCAAAACAGAGATTATCCTTAATCCCTCGTGAGGATCACACTCAAACATACAGAGTGCAGGGGAAGAGGTTAACTGATCTTCCGTCCGTCAGAAAGTAAGACTATCGTTCGAAAGTAAGATAGTACATTCCAGACTCAAAGGCAGCAATTTCCTCGGATGGAATATTGCGAGCACCAGAATCTAAAGCAGGCTTTGGTAGTCTTTGAGGCAGTCAGTCTTTTAGTAACTATCATGACCAACACAACGTGATCCATATTACTTCCATCTTGACAGAAATGATATTCAAGTACAGGCCCCCACAATAAGGTGGTGAGGACATTCAGATAGTGGCAATGTCTTTTTGATGCCCAAAGGAATGCTAGTGAGTTTTCTTACCATATACATTGGTCAAATCAAGCAGTATGCCGGAAGACGTCTTTTTCTTCTTTCGTCTCGGCAATGCAGAGAAAATATGTTGTGAAACACTGCCACTGCTGGTCATTCAGTATAATCTGCAGATGGAAAAGTCCACTGTTAGTGCATTTACTTGAACAATTAGAAACAATCTTGATTTTAATAAAGCTTAAACAGATAAGTACTATGGAGTCTGTATTGTGAAAATCAACAGCTCATTAGAAATTAAAATCTCAATTTGAGTTTTTAACCTCGCATACTTCTCTGAATCCCATGCCTCACTTGCTAACACTGTAAACTATAGCACGCACATTAGGACAGAGATAAATTGATCTTTTTGCCAGCCAAGTGCAGGATACCCTTCTCACTTCCTTTGTTTTAGGATATGGTACACCAGTAGCAATTATGTCAGCTGACAAGTTGAGAGAGGAAGGGTTATGCTACAGTTAGTGGGAATAATAAAATCTATGAATAGCATATTCACCATCTTCATTTTAGCCAATTCCCACTAGTTCAGAAATAGTAAAGTCAAAACTCTTATGCTCAAACGTACGTTGATACAAATTTAGAAGTCTAAAAAAATGCCCTAATTTCTTTCATCTTACGATCTTAGTTTTCAGCTGGGCATCCTGCCTACCCTTCTACTCATTTCAATACCAAGATAAATGAATTCCATTGCTTGCCAGGCAACCGAGTGGCCCTCATGTCAGACGACATCTTGCTTAAGCTTTATGATGTCAGGGCACCACTGGACAAAATGTCCTGGTTGAAGGTGACACAGGAGGATGAGAGATCAGCAATTATGCAGTGGGTTACTATCTCTATTCATGATTGCAAGGCAACTAGGAGGTGGAATGGTAAAGGACTGAACCAGTAAAAGCACTGGGGCCTTTTTGAAAGCGGGATGGAGATACCAAAACAGAGATTATCCTTAACAATCCCTTGTGAGGATCACACTCAAACATACAGAGTGCAGGGGAAGAGGTTAACTGATCTTCCGTCCGTCAGAAAGTAAGACTATCGTTCAAAAGTAAGATAGTACATTCCAGACTCAAAGGCAGCAATTTCCTCAGATGGAATATTGCGAGCACCAGAATCTAAAGCAGGCTTTGGTAGTCTTGGAGGCAGTCAGTCTTTTAGTAACTATCATGACCAACACAACGTGATCCATATTACTTCCATCTTGACAGAAATGATATTCAAGTACAGGGCCCCACAATAAGGTGGTGAGGACATTCAGATAGTGGCAATGTCTTTTTGATGCCCAAAGGAATGCTAGTGAGTTTTCTTACCATATACATTGGTCAAATCAAGCAGTATGCCGGAAGACGTCTTTTTCTTCTTTCGTCTCGGCAATGCAGAGAAAATCTGTTGTGAAACACTGCCACTGCTGGTCATTCAGTATAATCTGCAGATGGAAAAGTCCACTGTTAGTGCATTTACTTGAACAATTAGAAACAATCTTGATTTTAATAAAGCTTAAACAGATAAGTACTATGGAGTCTGTATTGTGAAAATCAACAGCTCATTAGAAATTAAAATCTCAATTTGAGTTTTTAACCTCGCATACTTCTCTGAATCCCATGCCTCACTTGCTAACACTGTAAACTATAGCACGCACATTAGGACAGAGATAAATTGATCTTTTTGCCAGCCAAGTGCAGGATACCCTTCTCACTTCCTTTGTTTTAGGATATGGTACACCAGTAGCAATTATGTCAGCTGACAAGTTGAGAGAGGAAGGGTTATGCTACAGTTAGTGGGAATAATAAAATCTATGAATAGCATATTCACCATCTTCATTTTAGCCAATTCCCACTAGTTCAGCAATAGTAAAGTCAAAACTCTTATGCTCAAACGTACGTTGATACAAATTTAGAAGTCTAAAAAAATGCCCTAATTTCTTTCATTTCACAATCTTAGTTTTCAGCTGGGCATCCTGCCTACCCTTCTACTCATTTCAATACCAAGATAAATGAATTCCATTGCTTGCTAGGCAACCGAGTGGCCCTCATGTCAGACGACATCTTGCTTAAGCTTTATGATGTCAGGGCACCACTGGACAAAATGTCCTGGTTGAAGGTGACACAGGAGGATGAGAGATCAGCAATTATGCAGTGGGTTACTATCTCTATTCATGATTGCAAGGCAACTAGGAGGTAGAATGGTAAAGGACTGAACCAGTAAAAGCACTGGGGCCTTTTTGAAAGCGGGATGGAGATACCAAAACAGAGATTATCCTTAATCCCTCGTGAGGATCACACTCAAACATACAGAGTGCAGGGGAAGAGGTTAACTGATCTTCCGTCCGTCAGAAAGTAAGACTATCGTTCGAAAGTAAGATAGTACATTCCAGACTCAAAGGCAGCAATTTCCTCGGATGGAATATTGCGAGCACCAGAATCTAAAGCAGGCTTTGGTAGTCTTGGAGGCAGTCAGTCTTTTAGTAACTATCATGACCAACACAACGTGATCCATATTACTTCCATCTTGACAGAAATGATATTCAAGTACAGGGCCCCACAATAAGGTGGTGAGGACATTCAGATAGTGGCAATGTCTTTTTGATGCCCAAAGGAATGATAGTGAGTTTTCTTACCATATACATTGGTCAAATCAAGCAGTATGCCGTAAGACGTCTTTTTTTTCTTCTTTCGTCTCGGCAATGCAGAGAAAATCTGATATGAAACACTGCCACTGCTGGTCATTCAGTATAATCTGCAGATGGAAAAGTCCACTGTTAGTGCATTTACTATAACAATTAGAAACAATCTTGATTTTAATAAAGCTTAAACAGATAAGTACTATGGAGTCTGTATTGTGAAAATCAAAAGCTCATTAGAAATTAAAATCTCAATTTGAGTTTTTAACCTCGCATACTTCTCTGAATCCCATGCCTCACTTGCTAACACTGTAAACTATAGCACGCACATTAGGACAGAGATAAATTGATCTTTTTGCCAGCCAAGTGCAGGATACCCTTCTCACTTCATTTGTTTTAGGATATGGTACACCAGTAGCAATTATGTCAGCTGACAAGTTGAGAGAGGAAGGGTTATGCTACAGTTAGTGGGAATAATAAAATCTATGAATAGCATATTCACCATCTTCATTTTAGCCAATTCCCACCAGTTCAGCAATAGTAAAGTCAAAACTCTTATGCTCAAACTTACGTTCATACAAATTTAGAAGTCTAAAAAAATGCCCTAATTTCTTACATTTCACAATCTTAGTTTTCAGCTGGGCATCCTGCCTACCCTTCTACTCATTTCAATACCAAGATAAATGAATTCCATTGCTTGCTAGGCAACCGAGTGGCCCTCATGTCAGACGACATCTTGCTTAAACTTTATGATGTCAGGGCACCACTGGACAAAATGTCCTGGTTGAAGGTGACACAGGAGGATGAGAGATCAGCAATTATGCAGTGGGTTACTATCTCTATTCATGATTGCAAGGCAACTAGGAGGTAGAATGGTAAAGGACTGAACCAGTAAAAGCACTGGGGCCTTTTTGAAAGCGGGATGGAGATACCAAAACAGAGATTATCCTTAATCCCTCGTGAGGATCACACTCAAACATACAGAGTGCAGGGGAAGAGGTTAACTGATCTTCCGTCCGTCAGAAAGTAAGACTATCGTTCGAAAGTAAGATAGTACATTCCAGACTCAAAGGCAGCAATTTCCTCGGATGGAATATTGCGAGCACCAGAATCTAAAGCAGGCTTTGGTAGTCTTTGAGGCAGTCAGTCTTTTAGTAACTATCATGACCAACACAACGTGATCCATATTACTTCCATCTTGACAGAAATGATATTCGAGTACAGGCCCCCACAATAAGGTGGTGAGGACATTCAGATAGTGGCAATGTCTTTTTGATGCCCAAAGGAATGCTAGTGAGTTTTCTTACCATATACATTGGTCAAATCAAGCAGTATGCCGGAAGACGTCTTTTTCTTCTTTCGTCTCGGCAATGCAGAGAAAATCTGTTGTGAAACACTGCCACTGCTGGTCATTCAGTATAATCTGCAGATGGAAAAGTCCACTGTTAGTGCATTTACTTGAACAATTAGAAACAATCTTGATTTTAATAAAGCT
Organism: Triturus cristatus; assembly: GCF_964204655.1. Classification (NCBI taxonomy): domain Eukaryota; kingdom Metazoa; phylum Chordata; class Amphibia; order Caudata; family Salamandridae; genus Triturus; species Triturus cristatus. The sequence continues at coordinate 1,148,244,787 of NC_140583.1, forward strand.
TAAACAGATAAGTACTATGGAGTCTGTATTGTGAAAATCAACAGCTCATTAGAAATTAAAATCTCAATTTGAGTTTTTAACCTCGCATACTTCTCTGAATCCCATGCCTCACTTGCTAACACTGTAAACTATAGCACGCACATTAGGACAGAGATAAATTGATCTTTTTGCCAGCCAAGTGCAGGATACCCTTCTCACTTCCTTTGTTTTAGGATATGGTACACCAGTAGCAATTATGTCAGCTGACAAGTTGAGAGAGGAAGGGTTATGCTACAGTTAGTGGGAATAATAAAATCTATGAATAGCATATTCACCATCTTCATTTTAGCCAATTCCCACTAGTTCAGAAATAGTAAAGTCAAAACTCTTATGCTCAAACGTACGTTGATACAAATTTAGAAGTCTAAAAAAATGCCCTAATTTCTTTCATTTCACAATCTTAGTTTTCAGCTGGGCATCCTGCCTACCCTTCTACTCATTTCAATACCAAGATAAATGAATTCCATTGCTTGCTAGGCAACCGAGTGGCCCTCATGTCAGACGACATCTTGCTTAAGCTTTATGATGTCAGGGCACCACTGGACAAAATGTCCTGGTTGAAGGTGACACAGGAGGATGAGAGATCAGCAATTATGCAGTGGGTTACTATCTCTATTCATGATTGCAAGGCAACTAGGAGGTAGAATGGTAAAGGACTGAACCAGTAAAAGCACTGGGGCCTTTTTGAAAGCGGGATGGAGATACCAAAACAGAGATTATCCTTAATCCCTCGTGAGGATCACACTCAAACATACAGAGTGCAGGGGAAGAGGTTAACTGATCTTCCGTCCGTCAGAAAGTAAGACTATCGTTCGAAAGTAAGATAGTACATTCCAGACTCAAAGGCAGCAATTTCCTCGGATGGAATATTGCGAGCACCAGAATCTAAAGCAGGCTTTGGTAGTCTTTGAGGCAGTCAGTCTTTTAGTAACTATCATGACCAACACAACGTGATCCATATTACTTCCATCTTGACAGAAATGATATTCAAGTACAGGCCCCCACAATAAGGTGGTGAGGACATTCAGATAGTGGCAATGTCTTTTTGATGCCCAAAGGAATGCTAGTGAGTTTTCTTACCATATACATTGGTCAAATCAAGCAGTATGCCGGAAGACGTTTTTTTCTTCTTTCGTCTCGGCAATGCAGAGAAAATATGTTGTGAAACACTGCCACTGCTGGTCATTCAGTATAATCTGCAGATGGAAAAGTCCACTGTTAGTGCATTTACTTGAACAATTAGAAACAATCTTGATTTTAATAAAGCTTAAACAGATAAGTACTATGGAGTCTGTATTGTGAAAATCAACAGCTCATTAGAAATTAAAATCTCAATTTGAGTTTTTAACCTCGCATACTTCTCTGAATCCCATGCCTCACTTGCTAACACTGTAAACTATAGCACGCACATTAGGACAGAGATAAATTGATCTTTTTGCCAGCCAAGTGCAGGATACCCTTCTCACTTCCTTTGTTTTAGGATATGGTACACCAGTAGCAATTATGTCAGCTGACAAGTTGAGAGAGGAAGGGTTATGCTACAGTTAGTGGGAATAATAAAATCTATGAATAGCATATTCACCATCTTCATTTTAGCCAATTCCCACTAGTTCAGAAATAGTAAAGTCAAAACTCTTATGCTCAAACGTACGTTGATACAAATTTAGAAGTCTAAAAAAATGCCCTAATTTCTTTCATCTTACGATCTTAGTTTTCAGCTGGGCATCCTGCCTACCCTTCTACTCATTTCAATACCAAGATAAATGAATTCCATTGCTTGCCAGGCAACCGAGTGGCCCTCATGTCAGACGACATCTTGCTTAAGCTTTATGATGTCAGGGCACCACTGGACAAAATGTCCTGGTTGAAGGTGACACAGGAGGATGAGAGATCAGCAATTATGCAGTGGGTTACTATCTCTATTCATGATTGCAAGGCAACTAGGAGGTGGAATGGTAAAGGACTGAACCAGTAAAAGCACTGGGGCCTTTTTGAAAGCGGGATGGAGATACCAAAACAGAGATTATCCTTAACAATCCCTTGTGAGGATCACACTCAAACATACAGAGTGCAGGGGAAGAGGTTAACTGATCTTCCGTCCGTCAGAAAGTAAGACTATCGTTCAAAAGTAAGATAGTACATTCCAGACTCAAAGGCAGCAATTTCCTCAGATGGAATATTGCGAGCACCAGAATCTAAAGCAGGCTTTGGTAGTCTTGGAGGCAGTCAGTCTTTTAGTAACTATCATGACCAACACAACGTGATCCATATTACTTCCATCTTGACAGAAATGATATTCAAGTACAGGGCCCCACAATAAGGTGGTGAGGACATTCAGATAGTGGCAATGTCTTTTTGATGCCCAAAGGAATGCTAGTGAGTTTTCTTACCATATACATTGGTCAAATCAAGCAGTATGCCGGAAGACGTCTTTTTTTTCTTCTTTCATCTCGGCAATGCAGAGAAAATCTGATATGAAACACTGCCACTGCTGGTCATTCAGTATAATCTGCAGATGGAAAAGTCCACTGTTAGTGCATTTACTTGAACAATTAGAAACAATCTTGATTTTAATAAAGCTTAAACAGATAAGTACTATGGAGTCTGTATTGTGAAAATCAACAGCTCATTAGAAATTAAAATCTCAATTTGAGTTTTTAACCTCGCATACTTCTCTGAATCCCATGCCTCACTTGCTAACACTGTAAACTATAGCACGCACATTAGGACAGAGATAAATTGATCTTTTTGCCAGCCAAGTGCAGGATACCCTTCTCACTTCCTTTGTTTTAGGATATGGTACACCAGTAGCAATTATGTCAGCTGACAAGTTGAGAGAGGAAGGGTTATGCTACAGTTAGTGGGAATAATAAAATCTATGAATAGCATATTCACCATCTTCATTTTAGCCAATTCCCACCAGTTCAGCAATAGTAAAGTCAAAACTCTTATGCTCAAACGTACGTTGATACAAATTTAGAAGTCTAAAAAAATGCCCTAATTTCTTTCATTTCACGATCTTAGTTTTCAGCTGGGCATCCTGCCTACCCTTCTACTCATTTCAATACCAAGATAAATGATTTCCATTGCTTGCCAGGCAACCGAGTGGCCCTCATGTCAGACGACATCTTGCTTAAGCTTTATGATGTCAGGGCACCACTGGACAAAATGTCCTGGTTGAAGGTGACACAGGAGGATGAGAGATCAGCAATTATGCAGTGGGTTACTATCTCTATTCATGATTGCAAGGCAACTAGGAGGTGGAATGGTAAAGGACTGAACCAGTAAAAGCACTGGGGCCTTTTTGAAAGCGGGATGGAGATACCAAAACAGAGATTATCCTTAACAATCCCTTGTGAGGATCACACTCAAACATACAGAGTGCAGGGGAAGAGGTTAACTGATCTTCCGTCCGTCAGAAAGTAAGACTATCGTTCGAAAGTAAGATAGTACATTCCAAACTCAAAGGCAGCAATTTCCTCAGATGGAATATTGCGAGCACCAGAATCTAAAGCAGGCTTTGGTAGTCTTGGAGGCAGTCAGTCTTTTAGTAACTATCATGACCAACACAACGTGATCCATATTACTTCCATCTTGACAGAAATGATATTCAAGTACAGGGCCCCACAATAAGGTGGTGAGGACATTCAGATAGTGGCAATGTCTTTTTGATGCCCAAAGGAATGATAGTGAGTTTTCTTACCATATACATTGGTCAAATCAAGCAGTATGCCGGAAGACGTCCTTTTTTTCTTCTTTCGTCTCGGCAATGCAGAGAAAATCTGTTGTGAAACACTGCCACTGCTGGTCATTCAGTATAATCTGCAGATGGAAAAGTCCACTGTTAGTGCATTTACTTGAACAATTAGAAACAATCTTGATTTTAATAAAGCTTAAACAGATAAGTACTATGGAGTCTGTATTGTGAAAATCAACAGCTCATTAGAAATGAAAATCTCAATTTGAGTTTTTAACCTCGCATACTTCTCTGAATCCCATGCCTCACTTGCTAACACTGTAAACTATAGCACGCACATTAGGACATAGATACATTGATCTTTTTGCCAGCCAAGTGCAGGATACCCTTCTCACTTCCTTTCTTTTAGGATATGGTACACCAGTAGCAATTATGTCAGCTGACAAGTTGAGAGAGGAAGGGTTATGCTACAGTTAGTGGGAATAATAAAATCTATGAATAGCATATTCACCATCTTCATTTTAGCCAATTCCCACCAGTTCAGCAATAGTAAAGTCAAAACTCTTATGCTCAAACTTACGTTCATACAAATTTAGAAGTCTAAAAAAATGCCCTAATTTCTTTCATCTTACGATCTTAGTTTTCAGCTGGGCATCCTGCCTACCCTTCTACTCATTTCAATACCAAGATAAATGAATTCCATTGCTTGCCAGGCAACCGAGTGGCCCTCATGTCAGACGACATCTTGCTTAAGCTTTATGATGTCAGGGCACCACTGGACAAAATGTCCTGGTTGAAGGTGACACAGGAGGATGAGAGATCAGCAATTATGCAGTGGGTTACTATCTCTATTCATGATTGCAAGGCAACTAGGAGGTGGAATGGTAAAGGACTGAACCAGTAAAAGCACTGGGGCCTTTTTGAAAGCGGGATGGAGATACCAAAACAGAGATTATCCTTAACAATCCCTTGTGAGGATCACACTCAAACATACAGAGTGCAGGGGAAGAGGTTAGCTGATCTTCCGTCCGTCAGAAAGTAAGACTATCGTTCGAAAGTAAGATAGTACATTCCAGACTCAAAGGCAGCAATTTCCTCAGATGGAATATTGCGAGCACCAGAATCTAAAGCAGGCTTTAGTAGTCTTGGAGGCAGTCAGTCTTTTAGTAACTATCATGACCAACACAACGTGATCCATATTACTTCCATCTTGACAGAAATGATATTCAAGTACAGGCCCCCACAATAAGGTGGTGAGGACATTCAGATACCATATACATTGGTCAAATCAAGCAGTATGCCGGAAGACGTCTTTTTCTTCTTTCGTCTCGGCAATGCAGAGAAAATCTGTTGTGAAACACTGCCACTGCTGGTCATTCAGTATAATCTGCAGATGGAAAAGTCCACTGTTAGTGCATTTACTATAACAATTAGAAACAATCTTGATTTTAATAAAGCTTAAACAGATAAGTACTATGGAGTCTGTATTGTGAAAATCAACAGCTCATTAGAAATTAAAATCTCAATTTGAGTTTTTAACCTCGCATACTTCTCTGAATCCCATGCCTCACTTGCTAACACTGTAAACTATAGCACGCACATTAGGACAGAGATAAATTGATCTTTTTGCCAGCCAAGTGCAGGATACCCTTCTCACTTCCTTTGTTTTAGGATATGGTACACCAGTAGCAATTATGTCAGCTGACAAGTTGAGAGAGGAAGGGTTATGCTACAGTTAGTGGGAATAATAAAATCTATGAATAGCATATTCACCATCTTCATTTTAGCCAATTCCCACCAGTTCAGCAATAGTAAAGTCAAAACTCTTATGCTCAAACGTACGTTGATACAAATTTAGAAGTCTAAAAAAATGCCCTAATTTCTTTCATTTCACGATCTTAGTTTTCAGCTGGGCATCCTGCCTACCCTTCTACTCATTTCAATACCAAGATAAATGATTTCCATTGCTTGCCAGGCAACCGAGTGGCCCTCATGTCAGACGACATCTTGCTTAAGCTTTATGATGTCAGGGCACCACTGGACAAAATGTCCTGGTTGAAGGTGACACAGGAGGATGAGAGATCAGCAATTATGCAGTGGGTTACTATCTCTATTCATGATTGCAAGGCAACTAGGAGGTGGAATGGTAAAGGACTGAACCAGTAAAAGCACTGGGGCCTTTTTGAAAGCGGGATGGAGATACCAAAACAGAGATTATCCTTAACAATCCCTTGTGAGGATCACACTCAAACATACAGAGTGCAGGGGAAGAGGTTAACTGATCTTCCGTCCGTCAGAAAGTAAGACTATCGTTCGAAAGTAAGATAGTACATTCCAAACTCAAAGGCAGCAATTTCCTCAGATGGAATATTGCGAGCACCAGAATCTAAAGCAGGCTTTGGTAGTCTTGGAGGCAGTCAGTCTTTTAGTAACTATCATGACCAACACAACGTGATCCATATTACTTCCATCTTGACAGAAATGATATTCAAGTACAGGGCCCCACAATAAGGTGGTGAGGACATTCAGATAGTGGCAATGTCTTTTTGATGCCCAAAGGAATGATAGTGAGTTTTCTTACCATATACATTGGTCAAATCAAGCAGTATGCCGGAAGACGTCCTTTTTTTCTTCTTTCGTCTCGGCAATGCAGAGAAAATCTGTTGTGAAACACTGCCACTGCTGGTCATTCAGTATAATCTGCAGATGGAAAAGTCCACTGTTAGTGCATTTACTTGAACAATTAGAAACAATCTTGATTTTAATAAAGCTTAAACAGATAAGTACTATGGAGTCTGTATTGTGAAAATCAACAGCTCATTAGAAATGAAAATCTCAATTTGAGTTTTTAACCTCGCATACTTCTCTGAATCCCATGCCTCACTTGCTAACACTGTAAACTACAGCACGCACATTAGGACATAGATACATTGATCATTTTGCCAGCCAAGTGCAGGATACCCTTCTCACTTCCTTTCTTTTAGGATATGGTACACCAGTAGCAATTATGTCAGCTGACAAGTTGAGAGAGGAAGGGTTATGCTACAGTTAGTGGGAATAATAAAATCTATGAATAGCATATTCACCATCTTCATTTTAGCCAATTCCCACCAGTTCAGCAATAGTAAAGTCAAAACTCTTATGCTCAAACTTACGTTCATACAAATTTAGAAGTCTAAAAAAATGCCCTAATTTCTTTCATTTCACAATCTTAGTTTTCAGCTGGGCATCCTGCCTACCCTTCTACTCATTTCAATACCAAGATAAATGAATTCCATTGCTTGCTAGGCAACCGAGTGGCCCTCATGTCAGATGACATCTTGCTTAAGCTTTATGATGTCAGGGCACCACTGGACAAAATGTCCTGGTTGAAGGTGACACAGGAGGATGAGAGATCAGCAATTATGCAGTGGGTTACTATCTCTATTCATGATTGCAAGGCAACTAGGAGGTGGAATGGTAAAGGACTGAACCAGTAAAAGCACTGGGGCCTTTTTGAAAGCGGGATGGAGATACCAAAACAGAGATTATCCTTAACAATCCCTTGTGAGGATCACACTCAAACATACAGAGTGCAGGGGAAGAGGTTAGCTGATCTTCCGTCCGTCAGAAAGTAAGACTATCGTTCGAAAGTAAGATAGTACATTCCAGACTCAAAGGCAGCAATTTCCTCAGATGGAATATTGCGAGCACCAGAATCTAAAGCAGGCTTTGGTAGTCTTGGAGGCAGTCAGTCTTTTAGTAACTATCATGACCAACACAACGTGATCCATATTACTTCCATCTTGACAGAAATGATATTCAAGTACAGGCCCCCACAATAAGGTGGTGAGGACATTCAGATAGTGGCCATGTCTTTTTGATGCCCAAAGGAATGATAGTGAGTTTTCTTACCATATACATTGGTCAAATCAAGCAGTATGCCGGAAGACGTCTTTTTCTTCTTTCGTCTCGGCAATGCAGAGAAAATCTGTTGTGAAACACTGCCACTGCTGGTCATTCAGTATAATCTGCAGATGGAAAAGTCCACTGTTAGTGCATTTACTTGAACAATTAGAAACAATCTTGATTTTAATAAAGCGTAAACAGATAAGTACTATGGAGTCTGTATTGTGAAAATCAACAGCTCATTAGAAATTAAAATCTCAATTTGAGTTTTTAACCTCGCATACTTCTCTGAATCCCATGCCTCACTGGCTAACACTGTAAACTATAGCACACACATTAGGACATAGATACATTGATCTTTTTGCCAGCCAAGTGCAGGATACCCTTCTCACTTCATTTGTTTTAGGATATGCTACACCAGTAGCAATTATGTCAGCTGACAAGTTGAGAGAGGAAGGGTTATGCTACAGTTAGTGGGAATAATAAAATCTATGAATAGCATATTCACCATCTTCATTTAAGCCAATTCCCACCAGTTCAGCAATAGTCAAGTCAAAACTCTTATGCTCAAACTTACGTTCATACAAATTTAGAAGTCTAAAAAAATGCCCTAATTTCTTTCATCTTACGATCTTAGTTTTCAGCTGGGCATCCTGCCTACCCTTCTACTCATTTCAATACCAAGATAAATGAATTCCATTGCTTGCTAGGCAACCGAGTGGCCCTCATGTCAGACGACATCTTGCTTAAGCTTTATGATGTCAGGGCACCACTGGACAAAATGTCCTGGTTGAAGGTGACACAGGAGGATGAGAGATCAGCAATTATGCAGTGGGTTACTATCTCTATTCATGATTGCAAGGCAACTAGGAGGTGGAATGGTAAAGGACTGAACCAGTAAAAGCACTGGGGCCTTTTTGAAAGCGGGATGGAGATACCAAAACAGAGATTATCCTTAATCCCTCGTGAGGATTACAGTCAAACATACAGAGTGCAGGAGAAGAGGTTAACTGATCTTCCGTCCGTCAGAAAGTAAGACTATCGTTCGAAAGTAAGATAGTACATTCCAGACTCAAAGGCAGCAATTTCCTCGGATGGAATATTGCGAGCACCAGAATCTAAAGCAGGCTTTGGTAGTCTTTGAGGCAGTCAGTCTTTTAGTAACTATCATGACCAACACAACGTGATCCATATTACTTCCATCTTGACAGAAATGATATTCAAGTTGTCAAGAATTCCTGTCATACGAGGGGAGGAAAGCGGTAACCAGCGAAAACGAACTACATCTCCCAGGATGCTTAGCGGTTGAGAGGTTATGTAAACAGGAGAGCTGTTACATAACTCAAGGGAAACACGCCCTTCTGTAAACAGGAGAGCTGTTACATAACTCAAGGGAAACACGCCCTTATGTAAACAGGAGAGCTGTTACATAACTCAAGGGAAACACGCCCTTATGTAAACAGGAGAGCTGTTACATAACTCAAGGAAAACACGCCCTATAAAGGGAGGAACCGGGAGGTACAAGGCTGTCGGATATTGTGTTTACACCGACGTACCTGCTTCGTGAAGAGCAGTGTTCCGGAGTGGTGCTCCAGTAAGGCAAGAACGGAGGTAGGTCGAGTCGTTACTCCCTGGGCCGTGTCTTGCCCCATCGTCACCTGTGAAGGACCCGGAAGCTCTACCGGTCAACCATTGAGCTTCGCTTTTTGACTCGGCTGAGTCCAAGCGCAGTGGCGCTTTTGCTGGTTGGAGTCGTAACTCCCAGCCCGACCAGAGACACAGGGACTGCCAGCTGTAACGCACACCAGGAGGTGTTTGCCGCGTTACAGACTCGGAAGTCCACAGGATCGATCGAGCGGCTGCTCTCGGTTCAGTCTTCTTGCTTGTGATTGGGGTATCGGTGACGCATCACCAGGAGGTGACTCCGCGTCCTGGTGCAGTCTGAGGAAGAGGTTGAGCGGCTGCTCCCTTCAGGTAGAGACCCCGGCTGGGTGTTTCCCTGACTCCTCGATTCTCCCCAACACTCTTCGTGCCCCTCACAGCCTACCGATTGGCATTGTCGGCCATTTCATTTCTGCCCTCTGTTGGCATACGCCGGGATCGGCGTATATGCAGAGGACGGTTAGGACCATCCGTGCTGTGGGCTGGTAACGTACTTAGCCTGGAGGATTCCAGTGACTATAACTTTTGTTTGTTCTTTGTATTTTATTTGCCTTCATTAAAAGAACTAACCCTTCACAAGTGGTTGCGTCCTCATTGTCGTGTCTGTTAAACGATCCTGAGACGTTCAGGGCGTTACAAAAGTACAGGGCCCCACAATAAGGTGGTGAGGACATTCAGATAGTGGCAATGTCTTTTTGATGCCCAAAGGAATGATAGTGAGTTTTCTTACCATATACATTGGTCAAATCAAGCAGTATGCCGGAAGACGTCTTTTTTTTCTTCTTTCATCTCGGCAATGCAGAGAAAATCTGTTGTGAAACACTGCCACTGCTGGTCATTCAGTATAATCTGCAGATGGAAAAGTCCACTGTTAGTGCATTTACTATAACAATTAGAAACAATCTTGATTTTAATAAAGCTTAAACAGATAAGTACTATGGAGTCTGTATTGTGAAAATCAACAGCTCATTAGAAATTAAAATCTCAATTTGAGTTTTTAACCTCGCATACTTCTCTGAATCCCATGCCTCACTTGCTAACACTGTAAACTATAGCACGCACATTAGGACAGAGATAAATTGATCTTTTTGCCAGCCAAGTGCAGGATACCCTTCTCACTTCATTTGTTTTAGGATATGGTACACCAGTAGCAATTATGTCAGCTGACAAGTTGAGAGAGGAAGGGTTATGCTACAGTTAGTGGGAATAATAAAATCTATGAATAGCATATTCACCATCTTCATTTTAGCCAATTCCCACCAGTTCAGCAATAGTAAAGTCAAAACTCTTATGCTCAAACTTACGTTCATACAAATTTAGAAGTCTAAAAAAATGCCCTAATTTCTTACATTTCACAATCTTAGTTTTCAGCTGGGCATCCTGCCTACCCTTCTACTCATTTCAATACCAAGATAAATGAATTCCATTGCTTGCTAGGCAACCGAGTGGCCCTCATGTCAGACGACATCTTGCTTAAGCTTTATGATGTCAGGGCACCACTGGACAAAATGTCCTGGTTGAAGGTGACACAGGAGGATGAGAGATCAGCAATTATGCAGTGGGTTACTATCTCTATTCATGATTGCAAGGCAACTAGGAGGTAGAATGGTAAAGGACTGAACCAGTAAAAGCACTGGGGCCTTTTTGAAAGCGGGATGGAGATACCAAAACAGAGATTATCCTTAATCCCTCGTGAGGATCACACTCAAACATACAGAGTGCAGGGGAAGAGGTTAACTGATCTTCCGTCCGTCAGAAAGTAAGACTATCGTTCGAAAGTAAGATAGTACATTCCAGACTCAAAGGCAGCAATTTCCTCGGATGGAATATTGCGAGCACCAGAATCTAAAGCAGGCTTTGGTAGTCTTTGAGGCAGTCAGTCTTTTAGTAACTATCATGACCAACACAACGTGATCCATATTACTTCCATCTTGACAGAAATGATATTCAAGTACAGGCCCCCACAATAAGGTGGTGAGGACATTCAGATAGTGGCAATGTCTTTTTGATGCCCAAAGGAATGCTAGTGAGTTTTCTTACCATATACATTGGTCAAATCAAGCAGTATGCCGGAAGACGTCTTTTTCTTCTTTCGTCTCGGCAATGCAGAGAAAATATGTTGTGAAACACTGCCACTGCTGGTCATTCAGTATAATCTGCAGATGGAAAAGTCCACTGTTAGTGCATTTACTTGAACAATTAGAAACAATCTTGATTTTAATAAAGCTTAAACAGATAAGTACTATGGAGTCTGTATTGTGAAAATCAACAGCTCATTAGAAATTAAAATCTCAATTTGAGTTTTTAACCTCGCATACTTCTCTGAATCCCATGCCTCACTTGCTAACACTGTAAACTATAGCACGCACATTAGGACAGAGATAAATTGATCTTTTTGCCAGCCAAGTGCAGGATACCCTTCTCACTTCCTTTGTTTTAGGATATGGTACACCAGTAGCAATTATGTCAGCTGACAAGTTGAGAGAGGAAGGGTTATGCTACAGTTAGTGGGAATAATAAAATCTATGAATAGCATATTCACCATCTTCATTTTAGCCAATTCCCACTAGTTCAGAAATAGTAAAGTCAAAACTCTTATGCTCAAACGTACGTTGATACAAATTTAGAAGTCTAAAAAAATGCCCTAATTTCTTTCATCTTACGATCTTAGTTTTCAGCTGGGCATCCTGCCTACCCTTCTACTCATTTCAATACCAAGATAAATGAATTCCATTGCTTGCCAGGCAACCGAGTGGCCCTCATGTCAGACGACATCTTGCTTAAGCTTTATGATGTCAGGGCACCACTGGACAAAATGTCCTGGTTGAAGGTGACACAGGAGGATGAGAGATCAGCAATTATGCAGTGGGTTACTATCTCTATTCATGATTGCAAGGCAACTAGGAGGTGGAATGGTAAAGGACTGAACCAGTAAAAGCACTGGGGCCTTTTTGAAAGCGGGATGGAGATACCAAAACAGAGATTATCCTTAACAATCCCTTGTGAGGATCACACTCAAACATACAGAGTGCAGGGGAAGAGGTTAACTGATCTTCCGTCCGTCAGAAAGTAAGACTATCGTTCAAAAGTAAGATAGTACATTCCAGACTCAAAGGCAGCAATTTCCTCAGATGGAATATTGCGAGCACCAGAATCTAAAGCAGGCTTTGGTAGTCTTGGAGGCAGTCAGTCTTTTAGTAACTATCATGACCAACACAACGTGATCCATATTACTTCCATCTTGACAGAAATGATATTCAAGTACAGGGCCCCACAATAAGGTGGTGAGGACATTCAGATAGTGGCAATGTCTTTTTGATGCCCAAAGGAATGCTAGTGAGTTTTCTTACCATATACATTGGTCAAATCAAGCAGTATGCCGGAAGACGTCTTTTTCTTCTTTCGTCTCGGCAATGCAGAGAAAATCTGTTGTGAAACACTGCCACTGCTGGTCATTCAGTATAATCTGCAGATGGAAAAGTCCACTGTTAGTGCATTTACTTGAACAATTAGAAACAATCTTGATTTTAATAAAGCTTAAACAGATAAGTACTATGGAGTCTGTATTGTGAAAATCAACAGCTCATTAGAAATTAAAATCTCAATTTGAGTTTTTAACCTCGCATACTTCTCTGAATCCCATGCCTCACTTGCTAACACTGTAAACTATAGCACGCACATTAGGACAGAGATAAATTGATCTTTTTGCCAGCCAAGTGCAGGATACCCTTCTCACTTCCTTTGTTTTAGGATATGGTACACCAGTAGCAATTATGTCAGCTGACAAGTTGAGAGAGGAAGGGTTATGCTACAGTTAGTGGGAATAATAAAATCTATGAATAGCATATTCACCATCTTCATTTTAGCCAATTCCCACTAGTTCAGCAATAGTAAAGTCAAAACTCTTATGCTCAAACGTACGTTGATACAAATTTAGAAGTCTAAAAAAATGCCCTAATTTCTTTCATTTCACAATCTTAGTTTTCAGCTGGGCATCCTGCCTACCCTTCTACTCATTTCAATACCAAGATAAATGAATTCCATTGCTTGCTAGGCAACCGAGTGGCCCTCATGTCAGACGACATCTTGCTTAAGCTTTATGATGTCAGGGCACCACTGGACAAAATGTCCTGGTTGAAGGTGACACAGGAGGATGAGAGATCAGCAATTATGCAGTGGGTTACTATCTCTATTCATGATTGCAAGGCAACTAGGAGGTAGAATGGTAAAGGACTGAACCAGTAAAAGCACTGGGGCCTTTTTGAAAGCGGGATGGAGATACCAAAACAGAGATTATCCTTAATCCCTCGTGAGGATCACACTCAAACATACAGAGTGCAGGGGAAGAGGTTAACTGATCTTCCGTCCGTCAGAAAGTAAGACTATCGTTCGAAAGTAAGATAGTACATTCCAGACTCAAAGGCAGCAATTTCCTCGGATGGAATATTGCGAGCACCAGAATCTAAAGCAGGCTTTGGTAGTCTTGGAGGCAGTCAGTCTTTTAGTAACTATCATGACCAACACAACGTGATCCATATTACTTCCATCTTGACAGAAATGATATTCAAGTACAGGGCCCCACAATAAGGTGGTGAGGACATTCAGATAGTGGCAATGTCTTTTTGATGCCCAAAGGAATGATAGTGAGTTTTCTTACCATATACATTGGTCAAATCAAGCAGTATGCCGTAAGACGTCTTTTTTTTCTTCTTTCGTCTCGGCAATGCAGAGAAAATCTGATATGAAACACTGCCACTGCTGGTCATTCAGTATAATCTGCAGATGGAAAAGTCCACTGTTAGTGCATTTACTATAACAATTAGAAACAATCTTGATTTTAATAAAGCTTAAACAGATAAGTACTATGGAGTCTGTATTGTGAAAATCAACAGCTCATTAGAAATTAAAATCTCAATTTGAGTTTTTAACCTCGCATACTTCTCTGAATCCCATGCCTCACTTGCTAACACTGTAAACTATAGCACGCACATTAGGACAGAGATAAATTGATCTTTTTGCCAGCCAAGTGCAGGATACCCTTCTCACTTCCTTTGTTTTAGGATATGGTACACCAGTAGCAATTATGTCAGCTGACAAGTTGAGAGAGGAAGGGTTATGCCACAGTTAGTGGGAATAATAAAATCTATGAATAGCATATTCACCATCTTCATTTTAGCCAATTCCCACTAGTTCAGAAATAGTAAAGTCAAAACTCTTATGCTCAAACGTACGTTGATACAAATTTAGAAGTCTAAAAAAATGCCCTAATTTCTTTCATCTTACGATCTTAGTTTTCAGCTGGGCATCCTGCCTACCCTTCTACTCATTTCAATACCAAGATAAATGAATTCCATTGCTTGCCAGGCAACCGAGTGGCCCTCATGTCAGACGACATCTTGCTTAAGCTTTATGATGTCAGGGCACCACTGGACAAAATGTCCTGGTTGAAGGTGACACAGGAGGATGAGAGATCAGCAATTATGCAGTGGGTTACTATCTCTATTCATGATTGCAAGGCAACTAGGAGGTGGAATGGTAAAGGACTGAACCAGTAAAAGCACTGGGGCCTTTTTGAAAGCGGGATGGAGATACCAAAACAGAGATTATCCTTAATCCCTCGTGAGGATCACACTCAAACATACAGAGTGCAGGGGAAGAGGTTAACTGATCTTCCGTCCGTCAGAAAGTAAGACTATCGTTCAAAAGTAAGATAGTACATTCCAGACTCAAAGGCAGCAATTTCCTCAGATGGAATATTGCGAGCACCAGAATCTAAAGCAGGCTTTGGTAGTCTTGGAGGCAGTCAGTCTTTTAGTAACTATCATGACCAACACAACGTGATCCATATTACTTCCATCTTGACAGAAATGATATTCAAGTACAGGGCCCCACAATAAGGTGGTGAGGACATTCAGATAGTGGCAATGTCTTTTTGATGCCCAAAGGAATGATAGTGAGTTTTCTTACCATATACATTGGTCAAATCAAGCAGTATGCCGTAAGACGTCTTTTTTTTCTTCTTTCGTCTCGGCAATGCAGAGAAAATCTGATATGAAACACTGCCACTGCTGGTCATTCAGTATAATCTGCAGATGGAAAAGTCCACTGTTAGTGCATTTACTATAACAATTAGAAACAATCTTGATTTTAATAAAGCTTAAACAGATAAGTACTATGGAGTCTGTATTGTGAAAATCAAAAGCTCATTAGAAATTAAAATCTCAATTTGAGTTTTTAACCTCGCATACTTCTCTGAATCCCATGCCTCACTTGCTAACACTGTAAACTATAGCACGCACATTAGGACAGAGATAAATTGATCTTTTTGCCAGCCAAGTGCAGGATACCCTTCTCACTTCATTTGTTTTAGGATATGGTACACCAGTAGCAATTATGTCAGCTGACAAGTTGAGAGAGGAAGGGTTATGCTACAGTTAGTGGGAATAATAAAATCTATGAATAGCATATTCACCATCTTCATTTTAGCCAATTCCCACCAGTTCAGCAATAGTAAAGTCAAAACTCTTATGCTCAAACTTACGTTCATACAAATTTAGAAGTCTAAAAAAATGCCCTAATTTCTTACATTTCACAATCTTAGTTTTCAGCTGGGCATCCTGCCTACCCTTCTACTCATTTCAATACCAAGATAAATGAATTCCATTGCTTGCTAGGCAACCGAGTGGCCCTCATGTCAGACGACATCTTGCTTAAGCTTTATGATGTCAGGGCACCACTGGACAAAATGTCCTGGTTGAAGGTGACACAGGAGGATGAGAGATCAGCAATTATGCAGTGGGTTACTATCTCTATTCATGATTGCAAGGCAACTAGGAGGTAGAATGGTAAAGGACTGAACCAGTAAAAGCACTGGGGCCTTTTTGAAAGCGGGATGGAGATACCAAAACAGAGATTATCCTTAATCCCTCGTGAGGATCACACTCAAACATACAGAGTGCAGGGGAAGAGGTTAACTGATCTTCCGTCCGTCAGAAAGTAAGACTATCGTTCGAAAGTAAGATAGTACATTCCAGACTCAAAGGCAGCAATTTCCTCGGATGGAATATTGCGAGCACCAGAATCTAAAGCAGGCTTTGGTAGTCTTTGAGGCAGTCAGTCTTTTAGTAACTATCATGACCAACACAACGTGATCCATATTACTTCCATCTTGACAGAAATGATATTCAAGTACAGGCCCCCACAATAAGGTGGTGAGGACATTCAGATAGTGGCAATGTCTTTTTGATGCCCAAAGGAATGCTAGTGAGTTTTCTTACCATATACATTGGTCAAATCAAGCAGTATGCCGGAAGACGTCTTTTTCTTCTTTCGTCTCGGCAATGCAGAGAAAATATGTTGTGAAACACTGCCACTGCTGGTCATTCAGTATAATCTGCAGATGGAAAAGTCCACTGTTAGTGCATTTACTTGAACAATTAGAAACAATCTTGATTTTAATAAAGCTTAAACAGATAAGTACTATGGAGTCTGTATTGTGAAAATCAACAGCTCATTAGAAATTAAAATCTCAATTTGAGTTTTTAACCTCGCATACTTCTCTGAATCCCATGCCTCACTTGCTAACACTGTAAACTATAGCACGCACATTAGGACAGAGATAAATTGATCTTTTTGCCAGCCAAGTGCAGGATACCCTTCTCACTTCCTTTGTTTTAGGATATGGTACACCAGTAGCAATTATGTCAGCTGACAAGTTGAGAGAGGAAGGGTTATGCTACAGTTAGTGGGAATAATAAAATCTATGAATAGCATATTCACCATCTTCATTTTAGCCAATTCCCACTAGTTCAGCAATAGTAAAGTCAAAACTCTTATGCTCAAACGTACGTTGATACAAATTTAGAAGTCTAAAAAAATGCCCTAATTTCTTTCATTTCACAATCTTAGTTTTCAGCTGGGCATCCTGCCTACCCTTCTACTCATTTCAATACCAAGATAAATGAATTCCATTGCTTGCTAGGCAACCGAGTGGCCCTCATGTCAGACGACATCTTGCTTAAGCTTTATGATGTCAGGGCACCACTGGACAAAATGTCCTGGTTGAAGGTGACACAGGAGGATGAGAGATCAGCAATTATGCAGTGGGTTACTATCTCTATTCATGATTGCAAGGCAACTAGGAGGTAGAATGGTAAAGGACTGAACCAGTAAAAGCACTGGGGCCTTTTTGAAAGCGGGATGGAGATACCAAAACAGAGATTATCCTTAATCCCTCGTGAGGATCACACTCAAACATACAGAGTGCAGGGGAAGAGGTTAACTGATCTTCCGTCCGTCAGAAAGTAAGACTATCGTTCGAAAGTAAGATAGTACATTCCAGACTCAAAGGCAGCAATTTCCTCGGATGGAATATTGCGAGCACCAGAATCTAAAGCAGGCTTTGGTAGTCTTGGAGGCAGTCAGTCTTTTAGTAACTATCATGACCAACACAACGTGATCCATATTACTTCCATCTTGACAGAAATGATATTCAAGTACAGGGCCCCACAATAAGGTGGTGAGGACATTCAGATAGTGGCAATGTCTTTTTGATGCCCAAAGGAATGATAGTGAGTTTTCTTACCATATACATTGGTCAAATCAAGCAGTATGCCGTAAGACGTCTTTTTTTTCTTCTTTCGTCTCGGCAATGCAGAGAAAATCTGATATGAAACACTGCCACTGCTGGTCATTCAGTATAATCTGCAGATGGAAAAGTCCACTGTTAGTGCATTTACTATAACAATTAGAAACAATCTTGATTTTAATAAAGCTTAAACAGATAAGTACTATGGAGTCTGTATTGTGAAAATCAAAAGCTCATTAGAAATTAAAATCTCAATTTGAGTTTTTAACCTCGCATACTTCTCTGAATCCCATGCCTCACTTGCTAACACTGTAAACTATAGCACGCACATTAGGACAGAGATAAATTGATCTTTTTGCCAGCCAAGTGCAGGATACCCTTCTCACTTCATTTGTTTTAGGATATGGTACACCAGTAGCAATTATGTCAGCTGACAAGTTGAGAGAGGAAGGGTTATGCTACAGTTAGTGGGAATAATAAAATCTATGAATAGCATATTCACCATCTTCATTTTAGCCAATTCCCACCAGTTCAGCAATAGTAAAGTCAAAACTCTTATGCTCAAACTTACGTTCATACAAATTTAGAAGTCTAAAAAAATGCCCTAATTTCTTACATTTCACAATCTTAGTTTTCAGCTGGGCATCCTGCCTACCCTTCTACTCATTTCAATACCAAGATAAATGAATTCCATTGCTTGCTAGGCAACCGAGTGGCCCTCATGTCAGACGACATCTTGCTTAAGCTTTATGATGTCAGGGCACCACTGGACAAAATGTCCTGGTTGAAGGTGACACAGGAGGATGAGAGATCAGCAATTATGCAGTGGGTTACTATCTCTATTCATGATTGCAAGGCAACTAGGAGGTAGAATGGTAAAGGACTGAACCAGTAAAAGCACTGGGGCCTTTTTGAAAGCGGGATGGAGATACCAAAACAGAGATTATCCTTAATCCCTCGTGAGGATCACACTCAAACATACAGAGTGCAGGGGAAGAGGTTAACTGATCTTCCGTCCGTCAGAAAGTAAGACTATCGTTCGAAAGTAAGATAGTACATTCCAGACTCAAAGGCAGCAATTTCCTCGGATGGAATATTGCGAGCACCAGAATCTAAAGCAGGCTTTGGTAGTCTTTGAGGCAGTCAGTCTTTTAGTAACTATCATGACCAACACAACGTGATCCATATTACTTCCATCTTGACAGAAATGATATTCAAGTACAGGCCCCCACAATAAGGTGGTGAGGACATTCAGATAGTGGCAATGTCTTTTTGATGCCCAAAGGAATGCTAGTGAGTTTTCTTACCATATACATTGGTCAAATCAAGCAGTATGCCGGAAGACGTCTTTTTCTTCTTTCGTCTCGGCAATGCAGAGAAAATATGTTGTGAAACACTGCCACTGCTGGTCATTCAGTATAATCTGCAGATGGAAAAGTCCACTGTTAGTGCATTTACTTGAACAATTAGAAACAATCTTGATTTTAATAAAGCTTAAACAGATAAGTACTATGGAGTCTGTATTGTGAAAATCAACAGCTCATTAGAAATTAAAATCTCAATTTGAGTTTTTAACCTCGCATACTTCTCTGAATCCCATGCCTCACTTGCTAACACTGTAAACTATAGCACGCACATTAGGACAGAGATAAATTGATCTTTTTGCCAGCCAAGTGCAGGATACCCTTCTCACTTCCTTTGTTTTAGGATATGGTACACCAGTAGCAATTATGTCAGCTGACAAGTTGAGAGAGGAAGGGTTATGCTACAGTTAGTGGGAATAATAAAATCTATGAATAGCATATTCACCATCTTCATTTTAGCCAATTCCCACTAGTTCAGAAATAGTAAAGTCAAAACTCTTATGCTCAAACGTACGTTGATACAAATTTAGAAGTCTAAAAAAATGCCCTAATTTCTTTCATCTTACGATCTTAGTTTTCAGCTGGGCATCCTGCCTACCCTTCTACTCATTTCAATACCAAGATAAATGAATTCCATTGCTTGCCAGGCAACCGAGTGGCCCTCATGTCAGACGACATCTTGCTTAAGCTTTATGATGTCAGGGCACCACTGGACAAAATGTCCTGGTTGAAGGTGACACAGGAGGATGAGAGATCAGCAATTATGCAGTGGGTTACTATCTCTATTCATGATTGCAAGGCAACTAGGAGGTGGAATGGTAAAGGACTGAACCAGTAAAAGCACTGGGGCCTTTTTGAAAGCGGGATGGAGATACCAAAACAGAGATTATCCTTAACAATCCCTTGTGAGGATCACACTCAAACATACAGAGTGCAGGGGAAGAGGTTAACTGATCTTCCGTCCGTCAGAAAGTAAGACTATCGTTCAAAAGTAAGATAGTACATTCCAGACTCAAAGGCAGCAATTTCCTCAGATGGAATATTGCGAGCACCAGAATCTAAAGCAGGCTTTGGTAGTCTTGGAGGCAGTCAGTCTTTTAGTAACTATCATGACCAACACAACGTGATCCATATTACTTCCATCTTGACAGAAATGATATTCAAGTACAGGGCCCCACAATAAGGTGGTGAGGACATTCAGATAGTGGCAATGTCTTTTTGATGCCCAAAGGAATGCTAGTGAGTTTTCTTACCATATACATTGGTCAAATCAAGCAGTATGCCGGAAGACGTCTTTTTTTTCTTCTTTCATCTCGGCAATGCAGAGAAAATCTGATATGAAACACTGCCACTGCTGGTCATTCAGTATAATCTGCAGATGGAAAAGTCCACTGTTAGTGCATTTACTTGAACAATTAGAAACAATCTTGATTTTAATAAAGCTTAAACAGATAAGTACTATGGAGTCTGTATTGTGAAAATCAACAGCTCATTAGAAATTAAAATCTCAATTTGAGTTTTTAACCTCGCATACTTCTCTGAATCCCATGCCTCACTTGCTAACACTGTAAACTACAGCACGCACATTAGGACATAGATACATTGATCATTTTGCCAGCCAAGTGCAGGATACCCTTCTCACTTCATTTGTTTTAGGATATGGTACACCAGTAGCAATTATGTCAGCTGACAAGTTGAGAGAGGAAGGGTTATGCTACAGTTAGTGGGAATAATAAAATCTATGAATAGCATATTCACCATCTTCATTTTAGCCAATTCCCACTAGTTCAGCAATAGTAAAGTCAAAACTCTTATGCTCAAACGTACGTTGATACAAATTTAGAAGTCTAAAAAAATGCCCTAATTTCTTTCATTTCACAATCTTAGTTTTCAGCTGGGCATCCTGCCTACCCTTCTACTCATTTCAATACCAAGATAAATGAATTCCATTGCTTGCTAGGCAACCAAGTGGCCCTCATGTCAGACGACATCTTGCTTAAACTTTATGATGTCAGGGCACCACTGGACAAAATGTCCTGGTTGAAGGTGACACAGGAGGATGAGAGATCAGCAATTATGCAGTGGGTTACTATCTCTATTCATGATTGCAAGGCAACTAGGAGGTAGAATGGTAAAGGACTGAACCAGTAAAAGCACTGGGGCCTTTTTGAAAGCGGGATGGAGATACCAAAACAGAGATTATCCTTAACAATCCCTTGTGAGGATCACACTCAAACATACAGAGTGCAGGGGAAGAGGTTAACTGATCTTCCGTCCGTCAGAAAGTAAGACTATCGTTCGAAAGTAAGATAGTACATTCCAGACTCAAAGGCAGCAATTTCCTCGGATGGAATATTGCGAGCACCAGAATCTAAAGCAGGCTTTGGTAGTCTTGGAGGCAGTCAGTCTTTTAGTAACTATCATGACCAACACAACGTGATCCATATTACTTCCATCTTGACAGAAATGATATTCAAGTACAGGCCCCCACAATAAGGTGGTGAGGACATTCAGATAGTGGCAATGTCTTTTTGATGCCCAAAGGAATGCTAGTGAGTTTTCTTACCATATACATTGGTCAAATCAAGCAGTATGCCGGAAGACGCCTTTTTTTTTCTTCTTTCGTCTCGGCAATGCAGAGAAAATCTGATATGAAACACTGCCACTGCTGGTCATTCAGTATAATCTGCAGATGGAAAAGTCCACTGTTAGTGCATTTACTAGAACAATTAGAAACAATCTTGATTTTAATAAAGCTTAAACAGATAAGTACTATGGAGTCTGTATTGTGAAAATCAACAGCTCATTAGAAATGAAAATCTCAATTTGAGTTTTTAACCTCGCATACTTCTCTGAATCCCATGCCTCACTTGCTAACACTGTAAACTATAGCACGCACATTAGGACAGAGATAAATTGATCTTTTTGCCAGCCAAGTGCAGGATACCCTTCTCACTTCATTTGTTTTAGGATATGGTACACCAGTAGCAGTTAGGTCAGCTGACAAGTTGAGAGAGGAAGGGTTATGCTACAGTTAGTGGGAATAATAAAATCTATGAATAGCATATTCACCATCTTTATTTTAGCCAATTCCCACCAGTTCAGCAATAGTAAAGTCAAAACTCTTATGCTCAAACGTACGTTGATACAAATTTAGAAGTCTAAAAAAATGCCCTAATTTCTTTCATTTCACAATCTTAGTTTTCAGCTGGGCATCCTGCCTACCCTTCTACTCATTTCAATACCAAGATAAATGAATTCCATTGCTTGCTAGGCAACCGAGTGGCCCTCATGTCAGATGACATCTTGCTTAAGCTTTATGATGTCAGGGCACCACTGGACAAAATGTCCTGGTTGAAGGTGACACAGGAGGATGAGAGATCAGCAATTATGCAGTGGGTTACTATCTCTATTCATGATTGCAAGGCAACTAGGAGGTGGAATGGTAAAGGACTGAACCAGTAAAAGCACTGGGGCCTTTTTGAAAGCAGGATGGAGATACCAAAACAGAGATTATCCTTAACAATCCCTTGTGAGGATCACACTCAAACATACAGAGTGCAGGGGAAGAGGTTAACTGATCTTCCGTCCGTCAGAAAGTAAGACTATCGTTCGAAAGTAAGATAGTACATTCCAGACTCAAAGGCAGCAATTTCCTCAGATGGAATATTGCGAGCACCAGAATCTAAAGCAGGCTTTGGTAGTCTTGGAGGCAGTCAGTCTTTTAGTAACTATCATGACCAACACAACGTGATCCATATTACTTCCATCTTGACAGAAATGATATTCAAGTACAGGGCCCCACAATAAGGTGGTGAGGACATTCAGATAGTGGCAATGTCTTTTTGATGCCCAAAGGAATGCTAGTGAGTTTTCTTACCATATACATTGGTCAAATCAAGCAGTATGCCGGAAGACGTCTTTTTCTTCTTTCGTCTCGGCAATGCAGAGAAAATCTGTTGTGAAACACTGCCACTGCTGGTCATTCAGTATAATCTGCAGATGGAAAAGTCCACTGTTAGTGCATTTACTTGAACAATTAGAAACAATCTTGATTTTAATAAAGCTTAAACAGATAAGTACTATGGAGTCTGTATTGTGAAAATCAACAGCTCATTAGAAATTAAAATCTCAATTTGAGTTTTTAACCTCGCATACTTCTCTGAATCCCATGCCTCACTTGCTAACACTGTAAACTATAGCACGCACATTAGGACAGAGATAAATTGATCTTTTTGCCAGCCAAGTGCAGGATACCCTTCTCACTTCCTTTCTTTTAGGATATGGTACACCAGTAGCAATTATGTCAGCTGACAAGTTGAGAGAGGAAGGGTTATGCTACAGTTAGTGGGAATAATAAAATCTATGAATAGCATATTCACCATCTTCATTTTAGCCAATTCCCACCAGTTCAGCAATAGTAAAGTCAAAACTCTTATGCTCAAACTTACGTTCATACAAATTTAGAAGTCTAAAAAAATGCCCTAATTTCTTTCATCTTACGATCTTAGTTTTCAGCTGGGCATCCTGCCTACCCTTCTACTCATTTCAATACCAAGATAAATGAATTCCATTGCTTGCCAGGCAACCGAGTGGCCCTCATGTCAGACGACATCTTGCTTAAGCTTTATGATGTCAGGGCACCACTGGACAAAATGTCCTGGTTGAAGGTGACACAGGAGGATGAGAGATCAGCAATTATGCAGTGGGTTACTATCTCTATTCATGATTGCAAGGCAACTAGGAGGTGGAATGGTAAAGGACTGAACCAGTAAAAGCACTGGGGCCTTTTTGAAAGCGGGATGGAGATACCAAAACAGAGATTATCCTTAACAATCCCTTGTGAGGATCACACTCAAACATACAGAGTGCAGGGGAAGAGGTTAGCTGATCTTCCGTCCGTCAGAAAGTAAGACTATCGTTCGAAAGTAAGATAGTACATTCCAGACTCAAAGGCAGCAATTTCCTCAGATGGAATATTGCGAGCACCAGAATCTAAAGCAGGCTTTAGTAGTCTTGGAGGCAGTCAGTCTTTTAGTAACTATCATGACCAACACAACGTGATCCATATTACTTCCATCTTGACAGAAATGATATTCAAGTACAGGCCCCCACAATAAGGTGGTGAGGACATTCAGATACCATATACATTGGTCAAATCAAGCAGTATGCCGGAAGACGTCTTTTTCTTCTTTCGTCTCGGCAATGCAGAGAAAATCTGTTGTGAAACACTGCCACTGCTGGTCATTCAGTATAATCTGCAGATGGAAAAGTCCACTGTTAGTGCATTTACTATAACAATTAGAAACAATCTTGATTTTAATAAAGCTTAAACAGATAAGTACTATGGAGTCTGTATTGTGAAAATCAACAGCTCATTAGAAATTAAAATCTCAATTTGAGTTTTTAACCTCGCATACTTCTCTGAATCCCATGCCTCACTTGCTAACACTGTAAACTATAGCACGCACATTAGGACAGAGATAAATTGATCTTTTTGCCAGCCAAGTGCAGGATACCCTTCTCACTTCCTTTGTTTTAGGATATGGTACACCAGTAGCAATTATGTCAGCTGACAAGTTGAGAGAGGAAGGGTTATGCTACAGTTAGTGGGAATAATAAAATCTATGAATAGCATATTCACCATCTTCATTTTAGCCAATTCCCACCAGTTCAGCAATAGTAAAGTCAAAACTCTTATGCTCAAACGTACGTTGATACAAATTTAGAAGTCTAAAAAAATGCCCTAATTTCTTTCATTTCACGATCTTAGTTTTCAGCTGGGCATCCTGCCTACCCTTCTACTCATTTCAATACCAAGATAAATGATTTCCATTGCTTGCCAGGCAACCGAGTGGCCCTCATGTCAGACGACATCTTGCTTAAGCTTTATGATGTCAGGGCACCACTGGACAAAATGTCCTGGTTGAAGGTGACACAGGAGGATGAGAGATCAGCAATTATGCAGTGGGTTACTATCTCTATTCATGATTGCAAGGCAACTAGGAGGTGGAATGGTAAAGGACTGAACCAGTAAAAGCACTGGGGCCTTTTTGAAAGCGGGATGGAGATACCAAAACAGAGATTATCCTTAACAATCCCTTGTGAGGATCACACTCAAACATACAGAGTGCAGGGGAAGAGGTTAACTGATCTTCCGTCCGTCAGAAAGTAAGACTATCGTTCGAAAGTAAGATAGTACATTCCAAACTCAAAGGCAGCAATTTCCTCAGATGGAATATTGCGAGCACCAGAATCTAAAGCAGGCTTTGGTAGTCTTGGAGGCAGTCAGTCTTTTAGTAACTATCATGACCAACACAACGTGATCCATATTACTTCCATCTTGACAGAAATGATATTCAAGTACAGGGCCCCACAATAAGGTGGTGAGGACATTCAGATAGTGGCAATGTCTTTTTGATGCCCAAAGGAATGATAGTGAGTTTTCTTACCATATACATTGGTCAAATCAAGCAGTATGCCGGAAGACGTCCTTTTTTTCTTCTTTCGTCTCGGCAATGCAGAGAAAATCTGTTGTGAAACACTGCCACTGCTGGTCATTCAGTATAATCTGCAGATGGAAAAGTCCACTGTTAGTGCATTTACTTGAACAATTAGAAACAATCTTGATTTTAATAAAGCTTAAACAGATAAGTACTATGGAGTCTGTATTGTGAAAATCAACAGCTCATTAGAAATGAAAATCTCAATTTGAGTTTTTAACCTCGCATACTTCTCTGAATCCCATGCCTCACTTGCTAACACTGTAAACTACAGCACGCACATTAGGACATAGATACATTGATCATTTTGCCAGCCAAGTGCAGGATACCCTTCTCACTTCCTTTCTTTTAGGATATGGTACACCAGTAGCAATTATGTCAGCTGACAAGTTGAGAGAGGAAGGGTTATGCTACAGTTAGTGGGAATAATAAAATCTATGAATAGCATATTCACCATCTTCATTTTAGCCAATTCCCACCAGTTCAGCAATAGTAAAGTCAAAACTCTTATGCTCAAACTTACGTTCATACAAATTTAGAAGTCTAAAAAAATGCCCTAATTTCTTTCATTTCACAATCTTAGTTTTCAGCTGGGCATCCTGCCTACCCTTCTACTCATTTCAATACCAAGATAAATGAATTCCATTGCTTGCTAGGCAACCGAGTGGCCCTCATGTCAGATGACATCTTGCTTAAGCTTTATGATGTCAGGGCACCACTGGACAAAATGTCCTGGTTGAAGGTGACACAGGAGGATGAGAGATCAGCAATTATGCAGTGGGTTACTATCTCTATTCATGATTGCAAGGCAACTAGGAGGTGGAATGGTAAAGGACTGAACCAGTAAAAGCACTGGGGCCTTTTTGAAAGCGGGATGGAGATACCAAAACAGAGATTATCCTTAACAATCCCTTGTGAGGATCACACTCAAACATACAGAGTGCAGGGGAAGAGGTTAGCTGATCTTCCGTCCGTCAGAAAGTAAGACTATCGTTCGAAAGTAAGATAGTACATTCCAGACTCAAAGGCAGCAATTTCCTCAGATGGAATATTGCGAGCACCAGAATCTAAAGCAGGCTTTGGTAGTCTTGGAGGCAGTCAGTCTTTTAGTAACTATCATGACCAACACAACGTGATCCATATTACTTCCATCTTGACAGAAATGATATTCAAGTACAGGCCCCCACAATAAGGTGGTGAGGACATTCAGATAGTGGCCATGTCTTTTTGATGCCCAAAGGAATGATAGTGAGTTTTCTTACCATATACATTGGTCAAATCAAGCAGTATGCCGGAAGACGTCTTTTTCTTCTTTCGTCTCGGCAATGCAGAGAAAATCTGTTGTGAAACACTGCCACTGCTGGTCATTCAGTATAATCTGCAGATGGAAAAGTCCACTGTTAGTGCATTTACTTGAACAATTAGAAACAATCTTGATTTTAATAAAGCGTAAACAGATAAGTACTATGGAGTCTGTATTGTGAAAATCAACAGCTCATTAGAAATTAAAATCTCAATTTGAGTTTTTAACCTCGCATACTTCTCTGAATCCCATGCCTCACTGGCTAACACTGTAAACTATAGCACACACATTAGGACATAGATACATTGATCTTTTTGCCAGCCAAGTGCAGGATACCCTTCTCACTTCATTTGTTTTAGGATATGCTACACCAGTAGCAATTATGTCAGCTGACAAGTTGAGAGAGGAAGGGTTATGCTACAGTTAGTGGGAATAATAAAATCTATGAATAGCATATTCACCATCTTCATTTAAGCCAATTCCCACCAGTTCAGCAATAGTCAAGTCAAAACTCTTATGCTCAAACTTACGTTCATACAAATTTAGAAGTCTAAAAAAATGCCCTAATTTCTTTCATCTTACGATCTTAGTTTTCAGCTGGGCATCCTGCCTACCCTTCTACTCATTTCAATACCAAGATAAATGAATTCCATTGCTTGCTAGGCAACCGAGTGGCCCTCATGTCAGACGACATCTTGCTTAAGCTTTATGATGTCAGGGCACCACTGGACAAAATGTCCTGGTTGAAGGTGACACAGGAGGATGAGAGATCAGCAATTATGCAGTGGGTTACTATCTCTATTCATGATTGCAAGGCAACTAGGAGGTGGAATGGTAAAGGACTGAACCAGTAAAAGCACTGGGGCCTTTTTGAAAGCGGGATGGAGATACCAAAACAGAGATTATCCTTAATCCCTCGTGAGGATTACAGTCAAACATACAGAGTGCAGGAGAAGAGGTTAACTGATCTTCCGTCCGTCAGAAAGTAAGACTATCGTTCGAAAGTAAGATAGTACATTCCAGACTCAAAGGCAGCAATTTCCTCGGATGGAATATTGCGAGCACCAGAATCTAAAGCAGGCTTTGGTAGTCTTTGAGGCAGTCAGTCTTTTAGTAACTATCATGACCAACACAACGTGATCCATATTACTTCCATCTTGACAGAAATGATATTCAAGTTGTCAAGAATTCCTGTCATACGAGGGGAGGAAAGCGGTAACCAGCGAAAACGAACTACATCTCCCAGGATGCTTAGCGGTTGAGAGGTTATGTAAACAGGAGAGCTGTTACATAACTCAAGGGAAACACGCCCTTCTGTAAACAGGAGAGCTGTTACATAACTCAAGGGAAACACGCCCTTATGTAAACAGGAGAGCTGTTACATAACTCAAGGGAAACACGCCCTTATGTAAACAGGAGAGCTGTTACATAACTCAAGGAAAACACGCCCTATAAAGGGAGGAACCGGGAGGTACAAGGCTGTCGGATATTGTGTTTACACCGACGTACCTGCTTCGTGAAGAGCAGTGTTCCGGAGTGGTGCTCCAGTAAGGCAAGAACGGAGGTAGGTCGAGTCGTTACTCCCTGGGCCGTGTCTTGCCCCATCGTCACCTGTGAAGGACCCGGAAGCTCTACCGGTCAACCATTGAGCTTCGCTTTTTGACTCGGCTGAGTCCAAGCGCAGTGGCGCTTTTGCTGGTTGGAGTCGTAACTCCCAGCCCGACCAGAGACACAGGGACTGCCAGCTGTAACGCACACCAGGAGGTGTTTGCCGCGTTACAGACTCGGAAGTCCACAGGATCGATCGAGCGGCTGCTCTCGGTTCAGTCTTCTTGCTTGTGATTGGGGTATCGGTGACGCATCACCAGGAGGTGACTCCGCGTCCTGGTGCAGTCTGAGGAAGAGGTTGAGCGGCTGCTCCCTTCAGGTAGAGACCCCGGCTGGGTGTTTCCCTGACTCCTCGATTCTCCCCAACACTCTTCGTGCCCCTCACAGCCTACCGATTGGCATTGTCGGCCATTTCATTTCTGCCCTCTGTTGGCATACGCCGGGATCGGCGTATATGCAGAGGACGGTTAGGACCATCCGTGCTGTGGGCTGGTAACGTACTTAGCCTGGAGGATTCCAGTGACTATAACTTTTGTTTGTTCTTTGTATTTTATTTGCCTTCATTAAAAGAACTAACCCTTCACAAGTGGTTGCGTCCTCATTGTCGTGTCTGTTAAACGATCCTGAGACGTTCAGGGCGTTACAAAAGTACAGGGCCCCACAATAAGGTGGTGAGGACATTCAGATAGTGGCAATGTCTTTTTGATGCCCAAAGGAATGATAGTGAGTTTTCTTACCATATACATTGGTCAAATCAAGCAGTATGCCGGAAGACGTCTTTTTTTTCTTCTTTCATCTCGGCAATGCAGAGAAAATCTGTTGTGAAACACTGCCACTGCTGGTCATTCAGTATAATCTGCAGATGGAAAAGTCCACTGTTAGTGCATTTACTATAACAATTAGAAACAATCTTGATTTTAATAAAGCTTAAACAGATAAGTACTATGGAGTCTGTATTGTGAAAATCAACAGCTCATTAGAAATTAAAATCTCAATTTGAGTTTTTAACCTCGCATACTTCTCTGAATCCCATGCCTCACTTGCTAACACTGTAAACTATAGCACGCACATTAGGACAGAGATAAATTGATCTTTTTGCCAGCCAAGTGCAGGATACCCTTCTCACTTCATTTGTTTTAGGATATGGTACACCAGTAGCAATTATGTCAGCTGACAAGTTGAGAGAGGAAGGGTTATGCTACAGTTAGTGGGAATAATAAAATCTATGAATAGCATATTCACCATCTTCATTTTAGCCAATTCCCACCAGTTCAGCAATAGTAAAGTCAAAACTCTTATGCTCAAACTTACGTTCATACAAATTTAGAAGTCTAAAAAAATGCCCTAATTTCTTACATTTCACAATCTTAGTTTTCAGCTGGGCATCCTGCCTACCCTTCTACTCATTTCAATACCAAGATAAATGAATTCCATTGCTTGCTAGGCAACCGAGTGGCCCTCATGTCAGACGACATCTTGCTTAAGCTTTATGATGTCAGGGCACCACTGGACAAAATGTCCTGGTTGAAGGTGACACAGGAGGATGAGAGATCAGCAATTATGCAGTGGGTTACTATCTCTATTCATGATTGCAAGGCAACTAGGAGGTAGAATGGTAAAGGACTGAACCAGTAAAAGCACTGGGGCCTTTTTGAAAGCGGGATGGAGATACCAAAACAGAGATTATCCTTAATCCCTCGTGAGGATCACACTCAAACATACAGAGTGCAGGGGAAGAGGTTAACTGATCTTCCGTCCGTCAGAAAGTAAGACTATCGTTCGAAAGTAAGATAGTACATTCCAGACTCAAAGGCAGCAATTTCCTCGGATGGAATATTGCGAGCACCAGAATCTAAAGCAGGCTTTGGTAGTCTTTGAGGCAGTCAGTCTTTTAGTAACTATCATGACCAACACAACGTGATCCATATTACTTCCATCTTGACAGAAATGATATTCAAGTACAGGCCCCCACAATAAGGTGGTGAGGACATTCAGATAGTGGCAATGTCTTTTTGATGCCCAAAGGAATGCTAGTGAGTTTTCTTACCATATACATTGGTCAAATCAAGCAGTATGCCGGAAGACGTCTTTTTCTTCTTTCGTCTCGGCAATGCAGAGAAAATATGTTGTGAAACACTGCCACTGCTGGTCATTCAGTATAATCTGCAGATGGAAAAGTCCACTGTTAGTGCATTTACTTGAACAATTAGAAACAATCTTGATTTTAATAAAGCTTAAACAGATAAGTACTATGGAGTCTGTATTGTGAAAATCAACAGCTCATTAGAAATTAAAATCTCAATTTGAGTTTTTAACCTCGCATACTTCTCTGAATCCCATGCCTCACTTGCTAACACTGTAAACTATAGCACGCACATTAGGACAGAGATAAATTGATCTTTTTGCCAGCCAAGTGCAGGATACCCTTCTCACTTCCTTTGTTTTAGGATATGGTACACCAGTAGCAATTATGTCAGCTGACAAGTTGAGAGAGGAAGGGTTATGCTACAGTTAGTGGGAATAATAAAATCTATGAATAGCATATTCACCATCTTCATTTTAGCCAATTCCCACTAGTTCAGAAATAGTAAAGTCAAAACTCTTATGCTCAAACGTACGTTGATACAAATTTAGAAGTCTAAAAAAATGCCCTAATTTCTTTCATCTTACGATCTTAGTTTTCAGCTGGGCATCCTGCCTACCCTTCTACTCATTTCAATACCAAGATAAATGAATTCCATTGCTTGCCAGGCAACCGAGTGGCCCTCATGTCAGACGACATCTTGCTTAAGCTTTATGATGTCAGGGCACCACTGGACAAAATGTCCTGGTTGAAGGTGACACAGGAGGATGAGAGATCAGCAATTATGCAGTGGGTTACTATCTCTATTCATGATTGCAAGGCAACTAGGAGGTGGAATGGTAAAGGACTGAACCAGTAAAAGCACTGGGGCCTTTTTGAAAGCGGGATGGAGATACCAAAACAGAGATTATCCTTAACAATCCCTTGTGAGGATCACACTCAAACATACAGAGTGCAGGGGAAGAGGTTAACTGATCTTCCGTCCGTCAGAAAGTAAGACTATCGTTCAAAAGTAAGATAGTACATTCCAGACTCAAAGGCAGCAATTTCCTCAGATGGAATATTGCGAGCACCAGAATCTAAAGCAGGCTTTGGTAGTCTTGGAGGCAGTCAGTCTTTTAGTAACTATCATGACCAACACAACGTGATCCATATTACTTCCATCTTGACAGAAATGATATTCAAGTACAGGGCCCCACAATAAGGTGGTGAGGACATTCAGATAGTGGCAATGTCTTTTTGATGCCCAAAGGAATGCTAGTGAGTTTTCTTACCATATACATTGGTCAAATCAAGCAGTATGCCGGAAGACGTCTTTTTCTTCTTTCGTCTCGGCAATGCAGAGAAAATCTGTTGTGAAACACTGCCACTGCTGGTCATTCAGTATAATCTGCAGATGGAAAAGTCCACTGTTAGTGCATTTACTTGAACAATTAGAAACAATCTTGATTTTAATAAAGCTTAAACAGATAAGTACTATGGAGTCTGTATTGTGAAAATCAACAGCTCATTAGAAATTAAAATCTCAATTTGAGTTTTTAACCTCGCATACTTCTCTGAATCCCATGCCTCACTTGCTAACACTGTAAACTATAGCACGCACATTAGGACAGAGATAAATTGATCTTTTTGCCAGCCAAGTGCAGGATACCCTTCTCACTTCCTTTGTTTTAGGATATGGTACACCAGTAGCAATTATGTCAGCTGACAAGTTGAGAGAGGAAGGGTTATGCTACAGTTAGTGGGAATAATAAAATCTATGAATAGCATATTCACCATCTTCATTTTAGCCAATTCCCACTAGTTCAGCAATAGTAAAGTCAAAACTCTTATGCTCAAACGTACGTTGATACAAATTTAGAAGTCTAAAAAAATGCCCTAATTTCTTTCATTTCACAATCTTAGTTTTCAGCTGGGCATCCTGCCTACCCTTCTACTCATTTCAATACCAAGATAAATGAATTCCATTGCTTGCTAGGCAACCGAGTGGCCCTCATGTCAGACGACATCTTGCTTAAGCTTTATGATGTCAGGGCACCACTGGACAAAATGTCCTGGTTGAAGGTGACACAGGAGGATGAGAGATCAGCAATTATGCAGTGGGTTACTATCTCTATTCATGATTGCAAGGCAACTAGGAGGTAGAATGGTAAAGGACTGAACCAGTAAAAGCACTGGGGCCTTTTTGAAAGCGGGATGGAGATACCAAAACAGAGATTATCCTTAATCCCTCGTGAGGATCACACTCAAACATACAGAGTGCAGGGGAAGAGGTTAACTGATCTTCCGTCCGTCAGAAAGTAAGACTATCGTTCGAAAGTAAGATAGTACATTCCAGACTCAAAGGCAGCAATTTCCTCGGATGGAATATTGCGAGCACCAGAATCTAAAGCAGGCTTTGGTAGTCTTGGAGGCAGTCAGTCTTTTAGTAACTATCATGACCAACACAACGTGATCCATATTACTTCCATCTTGACAGAAATGATATTCAAGTACAGGGCCCCACAATAAGGTGGTGAGGACATTCAGATAGTGGCAATGTCTTTTTGATGCCCAAAGGAATGATAGTGAGTTTTCTTACCATATACATTGGTCAAATCAAGCAGTATGCCGTAAGACGTCTTTTTTTTCTTCTTTCGTCTCGGCAATGCAGAGAAAATCTGATATGAAACACTGCCACTGCTGGTCATTCAGTATAATCTGCAGATGGAAAAGTCCACTGTTAGTGCATTTACTATAACAATTAGAAACAATCTTGATTTTAATAAAGCTTAAACAGATAAGTACTATGGAGTCTGTATTGTGAAAATCAACAGCTCATTAGAAATTAAAATCTCAATTTGAGTTTTTAACCTCGCATACTTCTCTGAATCCCATGCCTCACTTGCTAACACTGTAAACTATAGCACGCACATTAGGACAGAGATAAATTGATCTTTTTGCCAGCCAAGTGCAGGATACCCTTCTCACTTCCTTTGTTTTAGGATATGGTACACCAGTAGCAATTATGTCAGCTGACAAGTTGAGAGAGGAAGGGTTATGCTACAGTTAGTGGGAATAATAAAATCTATGAATAGCATATTCACCATCTTCATTTTAGCCAATTCCCACTAGTTCAGAAATAGTAAAGTCAAAACTCTTATGCTCAAACGTACGTTGATACAAATTTAGAAGTCTAAAAAAATGCCCTAATTTCTTTCATCTTACGATCTTAGTTTTCAGCTGGGCATCCTGCCTACCCTTCTACTCATTTCAATACCAAGATAAATGAATTCCATTGCTTGCCAGGCAACCGAGTGGCCCTCATGTCAGACGACATCTTGCTTAAGCTTTATGATGTCAGGGCACCACTGGACAAAATGTCCTGGTTGAAGGTGACACAGGAGGATGAGAGATCAGCAATTATGCAGTGGGTTACTATCTCTATTCATGATTGCAAGGCAACTAGGAGGTGGAATGGTAAAGGACTGAACCAGTAAAAGCACTGGGGCCTTTTTGAAAGCGGGATGGAGATACCAAAACAGAGATTATCCTTAACAATCCCTTGTGAGGATCACACTCAAACATACAGAGTGCAGGGGAAGAGGTTAACTGATCTTCCGTCCGTCAGAAAGTAAGACTATCGTTCAAAAGTAAGATAGTACATTCCAGACTCAAAGGCAGCAATTTCCTCAGATGGAATATTGCGAGCACCAGAATCTAAAGCAGGCTTTGGTAGTCTTGGAGGCAGTCAGTCTTTTAGTAACTATCATGACCAACACAACGTGATCCATATTACTTCCATCTTGACAGAAATGATATTCAAGTACAGGGCCCCACAATAAGGTGGTGAGGACATTCAGATAGTGGCAATGTCTTTTTGATGCCCAAAGGAATGCTAGTGAGTTTTCTTACCATATACATTGGTCAAATCAAGCAGTATGCCGGAAGACGTCTTTTTTTTCTTCTTTCATCTCGGCAATGCAGAGAAAATCTGATATGAAACACTGCCACTGCTGGTCATTCAGTATAATCTGCAGATGGAAAAGTCCACTGTTAGTGCATTTACTTGAACAATTAGAAACAATCTTGATTTTAATAAAGCTTAAACAGATAAGTACTATGGAGTCTGTATTGTGAAAATCAACAGCTCATTAGAAATTAAAATCTCAATTTGAGTTTTTAACCTCGCATACTTCTCTGAATCCCATGCCTCACTTGCTAACACTGTAAACTACAGCACGCACATTAGGACATAGATACATTGATCATTTTGCCAGCCAAGTGCAGGATACCCTTCTCACTTCATTTGTTTTAGGATATGGTACACCAGTAGCAATTATGTCAGCTGACAAGTTGAGAGAGGAAGGGTTATGCTACAGTTAGTGGGAATAATAAAATCTATGAATAGCATATTCACCATCTTCATTTTAGCCAATTCCCACTAGTTCAGCAATAGTAAAGTCAAAACTCTTATGCTCAAACGTACGTTGATACAAATTTAGAAGTCTAAAAAAATGCCCTAATTTCTTTCATTTCACAATCTTAGTTTTCAGCTGGGCATCCTGCCTACCCTTCTACTCATTTCAATACCAAGATAAATGAATTCCATTGCTTGCTAGGCAACCAAGTGGCCCTCATGTCAGACGACATCTTGCTTAAACTTTATGATGTCAGGGCACCACTGGACAAAATGTCCTGGTTGAAGGTGACACAGGAGGATGAGAGATCAGCAATTATGCAGTGGGTTACTATCTCTATTCATGATTGCAAGGCAACTAGGAGGTAGAATGGTAAAGGACTGAACCAGTAAAAGCACTGGGGCCTTTTTGAAAGCGGGATGGAGATACCAAAACAGAGATTATCCTTAACAATCCCTTGTGAGGATCACACTCAAACATACAGAGTGCAGGGGAAGAGGTTAACTGATCTTCCGTCCGTCAGAAAGTAAGACTATCGTTCGAAAGTAAGATAGTACATTCCAGACTCAAAGGCAGCAATTTCCTCGGATGGAATATTGCGAGCACCAGAATCTAAAGCAGGCTTTGGTAGTCTTGGAGGCAGTCAGTCTTTTAGTAACTATCATGACCAACACAACGTGATCCATATTACTTCCATCTTGACAGAAATGATATTCAAGTACAGGCCCCCACAATAAGGTGGTGAGGACATTCAGATAGTGGCAATGTCTTTTTGATGCCCAAAGGAATGCTAGTGAGTTTTCTTACCATATACATTGGTCAAATCAAGCAGTATGCCGGAAGACGCCTTTTTTTTTCTTCTTTCGTCTCGGCAATGCAGAGAAAATCTGATATGAAACACTGCCACTGCTGGTCATTCAGTATAATCTGCAGATGGAAAAGTCCACTGTTAGTGCATTTACTAGAACAATTAGAAACAATCTTGATTTTAATAAAGCTTAAACAGATAAGTACTATGGAGTCTGTATTGTGAAAATCAACAGCTCATTAGAAATGAAAATCTCAATTTGAGTTTTTAACCTCGCATACTTCTCTGAATCCCATGCCTCACTTGCTAACACTGTAAACTATAGCACGCACATTAGGACAGAGATAAATTGATCTTTTTGCCAGCCAAGTGCAGGATACCCTTCTCACTTCATTTGTTTTAGGATATGGTACACCAGTAGCAGTTAGGTCAGCTGACAAGTTGAGAGAGGAAGGGTTATGCTACAGTTAGTGGGAATAATAAAATCTATGAATAGCATATTCACCATCTTTATTTTAGCCAATTCCCACCAGTTCAGCAATAGTAAAGTCAAAACTCTTATGCTCAAACGTACGTTGATACAAATTTAGAAGTCTAAAAAAATGCCCTAATTTCTTTCATTTCACAATCTTAGTTTTCAGCTGGGCATCCTGCCTACCCTTCTACTCATTTCAATACCAAGATAAATGAATTCCATTGCTTGCTAGGCAACCGAGTGGCCCTCATGTCAGATGACATCTTGCTTAAGCTTTATGATGTCAGGGCACCACTGGACAAAATGTCCTGGTTGAAGGTGACACAGGAGGATGAGAGATCAGCAATTATGCAGTGGGTTACTATCTCTATTCATGATTGCAAGGCAACTAGGAGGTGGAATGGTAAAGGACTGAACCAGTAAAAGCACTGGGGCCTTTTTGAAAGCAGGATGGAGATACCAAAACAGAGATTATCCTTAACAATCCCTTGTGAGGATCACACTCAAACATACAGAGTGCAGGGGAAGAGGTTAACTGATCTTCCGTCCGTCAGAAAGTAAGACTATCGTTCGAAAGTAAGATAGTACATTCCAGACTCAAAGGCAGCAATTTCCTCAGATGGAATATTGCGAGCACCAGAATCTAAAGCAGGCTTTGGTAGTCTTGGAGGCAGTCAGTCTTTTAGTAACTATCATGACCAACACAACGTGATCCATATTACTTCCATCTTGACAGAAATGATATTCAAGTACAGGGCCCCACAATAAGGTGGTGAGGACATTCAGATAGTGGCAATGTCTTTTTGATGCCCAAAGGAATGCTAGTGAGTTTTCTTACCATATACATTGGTCAAATCAAGCAGTATGCCGGAAGACGTCTTTTTCTTCTTTCGTCTCGGCAATGCAGAGAAAATCTGTTGTGAAACACTGCCACTGCTGGTCATTCAGTATAATCTGCAGATGGAAAAGTCCACTGTTAGTGCATTTACTTGAACAATTAGAAACAATCTTGATTTTAATAAAGCTTAAACAGATAAGTACTATGGAGTCTGTATTGTGAAAATCAACAGCTCATTAGAAATTAAAATCTCAATTTGAGTTTTTAACCTCGCATACTTCTCTGAATCCCATGCCTCACTTGCTAACACTGTAAACTATAGCACGCACATTAGGACAGAGATAAATTGATCTTTTTGCCAGCCAAGTGCAGGATACCCTTCTCACTTCCTTTCTTTTAGGATATGGTACACCAGTAGCAATTATGTCAGCTGACAAGTTGAGAGAGGAAGGGTTATGCTACAGTTAGTGGGAATAATAAAATCTATGAATAGCATATTCACCATCTTCATTTTAGCCAATTCCCACCAGTTCAGCAATAGTAAAGTCAAAACTCTTATGCTCAAACTTACGTTCATACAAATTTAGAAGTCTAAAAAAATGCCCTAATTTCTTTCATCTTACGATCTTAGTTTTCAGCTGGGCATCCTGCCTACCCTTCTACTCATTTCAATACCAAGATAAATGAATTCCATTGCTTGCCAGGCAACCGAGTGGCCCTCATGTCAGACGACATCTTGCTTAAGCTTTATGATGTCAGGGCACCACTGGACAAAATGTCCTGGTTGAAGGTGACACAGGAGGATGAGAGATCAGCAATTATGCAGTGGGTTACTATCTCTATTCATGATTGCAAGGCAACTAGGAGGTGGAATGGTAAAGGACTGAACCAGTAAAAGCACTGGGGCCTTTTTGAAAGCGGGATGGAGATACCAAAACAGAGATTATCCTTAACAATCCCTTGTGAGGATCACACTCAAACATACAGAGTGCAGGGGAAGAGGTTAGCTGATCTTCCGTCCGTCAGAAAGTAAGACTATCGTTCGAAAGTAAGATAGTACATTCCAGACTCAAAGGCAGCAATTTCCTCAGATGGAATATTGCGAGCACCAGAATCTAAAGCAGGCTTTAGTAGTCTTGGAGGCAGTCAGTCTTTTAGTAACTATCATGACCAACACAACGTGATCCATATTACTTCCATCTTGACAGAAATGATATTCAAGTACAGGCCCCCACAATAAGGTGGTGAGGACATTCAGATACCATATACATTGGTCAAATCAAGCAGTATGCCGGAAGACGTCTTTTTCTTCTTTCGTCTCGGCAATGCAGAGAAAATCTGTTGTGAAACACTGCCACTGCTGGTCATTCAGTATAATCTGCAGATGGAAAAGTCCACTGTTAGTGCATTTACTATAACAATTAGAAACAATCTTGATTTTAATAAAGCTTAAACAGATAAGTACTATGGAGTCTGTATTGTGAAAATCAACAGCTCATTAGAAATTAAAATCTCAATTTGAGTTTTTAACCTCGCATACTTCTCTGAATCCCATGCCTCACTTGCTAACACTGTAAACTATAGCACGCACATTAGGACAGAGATAAATTGATCTTTTTGCCAGCCAAGTGCAGGATACCCTTCTCACTTCCTTTGTTTTAGGATATGGTACACCAGTAGCAATTATGTCAGCTGACAAGTTGAGAGAGGAAGGGTTATGCTACAGTTAGTGGGAATAATAAAATCTATGAATAGCATATTCACCATCTTCATTTTAGCCAATTCCCACCAGTTCAGCAATAGTAAAGTCAAAACTCTTATGCTCAAACGTACGTTGATACAAATTTAGAAGTCTAAAAAAATGCCCTAATTTCTTTCATTTCACGATCTTAGTTTTCAGCTGGGCATCCTGCCTACCCTTCTACTCATTTCAATACCAAGATAAATGATTTCCATTGCTTGCCAGGCAACCGAGTGGCCCTCATGTCAGACGACATCTTGCTTAAGCTTTATGATGTCAGGGCACCACTGGACAAAATGTCCTGGTTGAAGGTGACACAGGAGGATGAGAGATCAGCAATTATGCAGTGGGTTACTATCTCTATTCATGATTGCAAGGCAACTAGGAGGTGGAATGGTAAAGGACTGAACCAGTAAAAGCACTGGGGCCTTTTTGAAAGCGGGATGGAGATACCAAAACAGAGATTATCCTTAACAATCCCTTGTGAGGATCACACTCAAACATACAGAGTGCAGGGGAAGAGGTTAACTGATCTTCCGTCCGTCAGAAAGTAAGACTATCGTTCGAAAGTAAGATAGTACATTCCAAACTCAAAGGCAGCAATTTCCTCAGATGGAATATTGCGAGCACCAGAATCTAAAGCAGGCTTTGGTAGTCTTGGAGGCAGTCAGTCTTTTAGTAACTATCATGACCAACACAACGTGATCCATATTACTTCCATCTTGACAGAAATGATATTCAAGTACAGGGCCCCACAATAAGGTGGTGAGGACATTCAGATAGTGGCAATGTCTTTTTGATGCCCAAAGGAATGATAGTGAGTTTTCTTACCATATACATTGGTCAAATCAAGCAGTATGCCGGAAGACGTCCTTTTTTTCTTCTTTCGTCTCGGCAATGCAGAGAAAATCTGTTGTGAAACACTGCCACTGCTGGTCATTCAGTATAATCTGCAGATGGAAAAGTCCACTGTTAGTGCATTTACTTGAACAATTAGAAACAATCTTGATTTTAATAAAGCTTAAACAGATAAGTACTATGGAGTCTGTATTGTGAAAATCAACAGCTCATTAGAAATGAAAATCTCAATTTGAGTTTTTAACCTCGCATACTTCTCTGAATCCCATGCCTCACTTGCTAAC
The DNA here is from genome assembly GCF_964204655.1 of Triturus cristatus. Taxonomy (NCBI): domain Eukaryota; kingdom Metazoa; phylum Chordata; class Amphibia; order Caudata; family Salamandridae; genus Triturus; species Triturus cristatus. Next base: position 1,148,284,925 of record NC_140583.1, read on the forward strand.
ACTGTAAACTACAGCACGCACATTAGGACATAGATACATTGATCATTTTGCCAGCCAAGTGCAGGATACCCTTCTCACTTCCTTTCTTTTAGGATATGGTACACCAGTAGCAATTATGTCAGCTGACAAGTTGAGAGAGGAAGGGTTATGCTACAGTTAGTGGGAATAATAAAATCTATGAATAGCATATTCACCATCTTCATTTTAGCCAATTCCCACCAGTTCAGCAATAGTAAAGTCAAAACTCTTATGCTCAAACTTACGTTCATACAAATTTAGAAGTCTAAAAAAATGCCCTAATTTCTTTCATTTCACAATCTTAGTTTTCAGCTGGGCATCCTGCCTACCCTTCTACTCATTTCAATACCAAGATAAATGAATTCCATTGCTTGCTAGGCAACCGAGTGGCCCTCATGTCAGATGACATCTTGCTTAAGCTTTATGATGTCAGGGCACCACTGGACAAAATGTCCTGGTTGAAGGTGACACAGGAGGATGAGAGATCAGCAATTATGCAGTGGGTTACTATCTCTATTCATGATTGCAAGGCAACTAGGAGGTGGAATGGTAAAGGACTGAACCAGTAAAAGCACTGGGGCCTTTTTGAAAGCGGGATGGAGATACCAAAACAGAGATTATCCTTAACAATCCCTTGTGAGGATCACACTCAAACATACAGAGTGCAGGGGAAGAGGTTAGCTGATCTTCCGTCCGTCAGAAAGTAAGACTATCGTTCGAAAGTAAGATAGTACATTCCAGACTCAAAGGCAGCAATTTCCTCAGATGGAATATTGCGAGCACCAGAATCTAAAGCAGGCTTTGGTAGTCTTGGAGGCAGTCAGTCTTTTAGTAACTATCATGACCAACACAACGTGATCCATATTACTTCCATCTTGACAGAAATGATATTCAAGTACAGGCCCCCACAATAAGGTGGTGAGGACATTCAGATAGTGGCCATGTCTTTTTGATGCCCAAAGGAATGATAGTGAGTTTTCTTACCATATACATTGGTCAAATCAAGCAGTATGCCGGAAGACGTCTTTTTCTTCTTTCGTCTCGGCAATGCAGAGAAAATCTGTTGTGAAACACTGCCACTGCTGGTCATTCAGTATAATCTGCAGATGGAAAAGTCCACTGTTAGTGCATTTACTTGAACAATTAGAAACAATCTTGATTTTAATAAAGCGTAAACAGATAAGTACTATGGAGTCTGTATTGTGAAAATCAACAGCTCATTAGAAATTAAAATCTCAATTTGAGTTTTTAACCTCGCATACTTCTCTGAATCCCATGCCTCACTGGCTAACACTGTAAACTATAGCACACACATTAGGACATAGATACATTGATCTTTTTGCCAGCCAAGTGCAGGATACCCTTCTCACTTCATTTGTTTTAGGATATGCTACACCAGTAGCAATTATGTCAGCTGACAAGTTGAGAGAGGAAGGGTTATGCTACAGTTAGTGGGAATAATAAAATCTATGAATAGCATATTCACCATCTTCATTTAAGCCAATTCCCACCAGTTCAGCAATAGTCAAGTCAAAACTCTTATGCTCAAACTTACGTTCATACAAATTTAGAAGTCTAAAAAAATGCCCTAATTTCTTTCATCTTACGATCTTAGTTTTCAGCTGGGCATCCTGCCTACCCTTCTACTCATTTCAATACCAAGATAAATGAATTCCATTGCTTGCTAGGCAACCGAGTGGCCCTCATGTCAGACGACATCTTGCTTAAGCTTTATGATGTCAGGGCACCACTGGACAAAATGTCCTGGTTGAAGGTGACACAGGAGGATGAGAGATCAGCAATTATGCAGTGGGTTACTATCTCTATTCATGATTGCAAGGCAACTAGGAGGTGGAATGGTAAAGGACTGAACCAGTAAAAGCACTGGGGCCTTTTTGAAAGCGGGATGGAGATACCAAAACAGAGATTATCCTTAATCCCTCGTGAGGATTACAGTCAAACATACAGAGTGCAGGAGAAGAGGTTAACTGATCTTCCGTCCGTCAGAAAGTAAGACTATCGTTCGAAAGTAAGATAGTACATTCCAGACTCAAAGGCAGCAATTTCCTCGGATGGAATATTGCGAGCACCAGAATCTAAAGCAGGCTTTGGTAGTCTTTGAGGCAGTCAGTCTTTTAGTAACTATCATGACCAACACAACGTGATCCATATTACTTCCATCTTGACAGAAATGATATTCAAGTTGTCAAGAATTCCTGTCATACGAGGGGAGGAAAGCGGTAACCAGCGAAAACGAACTACATCTCCCAGGATGCTTAGCGGTTGAGAGGTTATGTAAACAGGAGAGCTGTTACATAACTCAAGGGAAACACGCCCTTCTGTAAACAGGAGAGCTGTTACATAACTCAAGGGAAACACGCCCTTATGTAAACAGGAGAGCTGTTACATAACTCAAGGGAAACACGCCCTTATGTAAACAGGAGAGCTGTTACATAACTCAAGGAAAACACGCCCTATAAAGGGAGGAACCGGGAGGTACAAGGCTGTCGGATATTGTGTTTACACCGACGTACCTGCTTCGTGAAGAGCAGTGTTCCGGAGTGGTGCTCCAGTAAGGCAAGAACGGAGGTAGGTCGAGTCGTTACTCCCTGGGCCGTGTCTTGCCCCATCGTCACCTGTGAAGGACCCGGAAGCTCTACCGGTCAACCATTGAGCTTCGCTTTTTGACTCGGCTGAGTCCAAGCGCAGTGGCGCTTTTGCTGGTTGGAGTCGTAACTCCCAGCCCGACCAGAGACACAGGGACTGCCAGCTGTAACGCACACCAGGAGGTGTTTGCCGCGTTACAGACTCGGAAGTCCACAGGATCGATCGAGCGGCTGCTCTCGGTTCAGTCTTCTTGCTTGTGATTGGGGTATCGGTGACGCATCACCAGGAGGTGACTCCGCGTCCTGGTGCAGTCTGAGGAAGAGGTTGAGCGGCTGCTCCCTTCAGGTAGAGACCCCGGCTGGGTGTTTCCCTGACTCCTCGATTCTCCCCAACACTCTTCGTGCCCCTCACAGCCTACCGATTGGCATTGTCGGCCATTTCATTTCTGCCCTCTGTTGGCATACGCCGGGATCGGCGTATATGCAGAGGACGGTTAGGACCATCCGTGCTGTGGGCTGGTAACGTACTTAGCCTGGAGGATTCCAGTGACTATAACTTTTGTTTGTTCTTTGTATTTTATTTGCCTTCATTAAAAGAACTAACCCTTCACAAGTGGTTGCGTCCTCATTGTCGTGTCTGTTAAACGATCCTGAGACGTTCAGGGCGTTACAAAAGTACAGGGCCCCACAATAAGGTGGTGAGGACATTCAGATAGTGGCAATGTCTTTTTGATGCCCAAAGGAATGATAGTGAGTTTTCTTACCATATACATTGGTCAAATCAAGCAGTATGCCGGAAGACGTCTTTTTTTTCTTCTTTCATCTCGGCAATGCAGAGAAAATCTGTTGTGAAACACTGCCACTGCTGGTCATTCAGTATAATCTGCAGATGGAAAAGTCCACTGTTAGTGCATTTACTATAACAATTAGAAACAATCTTGATTTTAATAAAGCTTAAACAGATAAGTACTATGGAGTCTGTATTGTGAAAATCAACAGCTCATTAGAAATTAAAATCTCAATTTGAGTTTTTAACCTCGCATACTTCTCTGAATCCCATGCCTCACTTGCTAACACTGTAAACTATAGCACGCACATTAGGACAGAGATAAATTGATCTTTTTGCCAGCCAAGTGCAGGATACCCTTCTCACTTCATTTGTTTTAGGATATGGTACACCAGTAGCAATTATGTCAGCTGACAAGTTGAGAGAGGAAGGGTTATGCTACAGTTAGTGGGAATAATAAAATCTATGAATAGCATATTCACCATCTTCATTTTAGCCAATTCCCACCAGTTCAGCAATAGTAAAGTCAAAACTCTTATGCTCAAACTTACGTTCATACAAATTTAGAAGTCTAAAAAAATGCCCTAATTTCTTACATTTCACAATCTTAGTTTTCAGCTGGGCATCCTGCCTACCCTTCTACTCATTTCAATACCAAGATAAATGAATTCCATTGCTTGCTAGGCAACCGAGTGGCCCTCATGTCAGACGACATCTTGCTTAAGCTTTATGATGTCAGGGCACCACTGGACAAAATGTCCTGGTTGAAGGTGACACAGGAGGATGAGAGATCAGCAATTATGCAGTGGGTTACTATCTCTATTCATGATTGCAAGGCAACTAGGAGGTAGAATGGTAAAGGACTGAACCAGTAAAAGCACTGGGGCCTTTTTGAAAGCGGGATGGAGATACCAAAACAGAGATTATCCTTAATCCCTCGTGAGGATCACACTCAAACATACAGAGTGCAGGGGAAGAGGTTAACTGATCTTCCGTCCGTCAGAAAGTAAGACTATCGTTCGAAAGTAAGATAGTACATTCCAGACTCAAAGGCAGCAATTTCCTCGGATGGAATATTGCGAGCACCAGAATCTAAAGCAGGCTTTGGTAGTCTTTGAGGCAGTCAGTCTTTTAGTAACTATCATGACCAACACAACGTGATCCATATTACTTCCATCTTGACAGAAATGATATTCAAGTACAGGCCCCCACAATAAGGTGGTGAGGACATTCAGATAGTGGCAATGTCTTTTTGATGCCCAAAGGAATGCTAGTGAGTTTTCTTACCATATACATTGGTCAAATCAAGCAGTATGCCGGAAGACGTCTTTTTCTTCTTTCGTCTCGGCAATGCAGAGAAAATATGTTGTGAAACACTGCCACTGCTGGTCATTCAGTATAATCTGCAGATGGAAAAGTCCACTGTTAGTGCATTTACTTGAACAATTAGAAACAATCTTGATTTTAATAAAGCTTAAACAGATAAGTACTATGGAGTCTGTATTGTGAAAATCAACAGCTCATTAGAAATTAAAATCTCAATTTGAGTTTTTAACCTCGCATACTTCTCTGAATCCCATGCCTCACTTGCTAACACTGTAAACTATAGCACGCACATTAGGACAGAGATAAATTGATCTTTTTGCCAGCCAAGTGCAGGATACCCTTCTCACTTCCTTTGTTTTAGGATATGGTACACCAGTAGCAATTATGTCAGCTGACAAGTTGAGAGAGGAAGGGTTATGCTACAGTTAGTGGGAATAATAAAATCTATGAATAGCATATTCACCATCTTCATTTTAGCCAATTCCCACTAGTTCAGAAATAGTAAAGTCAAAACTCTTATGCTCAAACGTACGTTGATACAAATTTAGAAGTCTAAAAAAATGCCCTAATTTCTTTCATCTTACGATCTTAGTTTTCAGCTGGGCATCCTGCCTACCCTTCTACTCATTTCAATACCAAGATAAATGAATTCCATTGCTTGCCAGGCAACCGAGTGGCCCTCATGTCAGACGACATCTTGCTTAAGCTTTATGATGTCAGGGCACCACTGGACAAAATGTCCTGGTTGAAGGTGACACAGGAGGATGAGAGATCAGCAATTATGCAGTGGGTTACTATCTCTATTCATGATTGCAAGGCAACTAGGAGGTGGAATGGTAAAGGACTGAACCAGTAAAAGCACTGGGGCCTTTTTGAAAGCGGGATGGAGATACCAAAACAGAGATTATCCTTAACAATCCCTTGTGAGGATCACACTCAAACATACAGAGTGCAGGGGAAGAGGTTAACTGATCTTCCGTCCGTCAGAAAGTAAGACTATCGTTCAAAAGTAAGATAGTACATTCCAGACTCAAAGGCAGCAATTTCCTCAGATGGAATATTGCGAGCACCAGAATCTAAAGCAGGCTTTGGTAGTCTTGGAGGCAGTCAGTCTTTTAGTAACTATCATGACCAACACAACGTGATCCATATTACTTCCATCTTGACAGAAATGATATTCAAGTACAGGGCCCCACAATAAGGTGGTGAGGACATTCAGATAGTGGCAATGTCTTTTTGATGCCCAAAGGAATGCTAGTGAGTTTTCTTACCATATACATTGGTCAAATCAAGCAGTATGCCGGAAGACGTCTTTTTCTTCTTTCGTCTCGGCAATGCAGAGAAAATCTGTTGTGAAACACTGCCACTGCTGGTCATTCAGTATAATCTGCAGATGGAAAAGTCCACTGTTAGTGCATTTACTTGAACAATTAGAAACAATCTTGATTTTAATAAAGCTTAAACAGATAAGTACTATGGAGTCTGTATTGTGAAAATCAACAGCTCATTAGAAATTAAAATCTCAATTTGAGTTTTTAACCTCGCATACTTCTCTGAATCCCATGCCTCACTTGCTAACACTGTAAACTATAGCACGCACATTAGGACAGAGATAAATTGATCTTTTTGCCAGCCAAGTGCAGGATACCCTTCTCACTTCCTTTGTTTTAGGATATGGTACACCAGTAGCAATTATGTCAGCTGACAAGTTGAGAGAGGAAGGGTTATGCTACAGTTAGTGGGAATAATAAAATCTATGAATAGCATATTCACCATCTTCATTTTAGCCAATTCCCACTAGTTCAGCAATAGTAAAGTCAAAACTCTTATGCTCAAACGTACGTTGATACAAATTTAGAAGTCTAAAAAAATGCCCTAATTTCTTTCATTTCACAATCTTAGTTTTCAGCTGGGCATCCTGCCTACCCTTCTACTCATTTCAATACCAAGATAAATGAATTCCATTGCTTGCTAGGCAACCGAGTGGCCCTCATGTCAGACGACATCTTGCTTAAGCTTTATGATGTCAGGGCACCACTGGACAAAATGTCCTGGTTGAAGGTGACACAGGAGGATGAGAGATCAGCAATTATGCAGTGGGTTACTATCTCTATTCATGATTGCAAGGCAACTAGGAGGTAGAATGGTAAAGGACTGAACCAGTAAAAGCACTGGGGCCTTTTTGAAAGCGGGATGGAGATACCAAAACAGAGATTATCCTTAATCCCTCGTGAGGATCACACTCAAACATACAGAGTGCAGGGGAAGAGGTTAACTGATCTTCCGTCCGTCAGAAAGTAAGACTATCGTTCGAAAGTAAGATAGTACATTCCAGACTCAAAGGCAGCAATTTCCTCGGATGGAATATTGCGAGCACCAGAATCTAAAGCAGGCTTTGGTAGTCTTGGAGGCAGTCAGTCTTTTAGTAACTATCATGACCAACACAACGTGATCCATATTACTTCCATCTTGACAGAAATGATATTCAAGTACAGGGCCCCACAATAAGGTGGTGAGGACATTCAGATAGTGGCAATGTCTTTTTGATGCCCAAAGGAATGATAGTGAGTTTTCTTACCATATACATTGGTCAAATCAAGCAGTATGCCGTAAGACGTCTTTTTTTTCTTCTTTCGTCTCGGCAATGCAGAGAAAATCTGATATGAAACACTGCCACTGCTGGTCATTCAGTATAATCTGCAGATGGAAAAGTCCACTGTTAGTGCATTTACTATAACAATTAGAAACAATCTTGATTTTAATAAAGCTTAAACAGATAAGTACTATGGAGTCTGTATTGTGAAAATCAACAGCTCATTAGAAATTAAAATCTCAATTTGAGTTTTTAACCTCGCATACTTCTCTGAATCCCATGCCTCACTTGCTAACACTGTAAACTATAGCACGCACATTAGGACAGAGATAAATTGATCTTTTTGCCAGCCAAGTGCAGGATACCCTTCTCACTTCCTTTGTTTTAGGATATGGTACACCAGTAGCAATTATGTCAGCTGACAAGTTGAGAGAGGAAGGGTTATGCTACAGTTAGTGGGAATAATAAAATCTATGAATAGCATATTCACCATCTTCATTTTAGCCAATTCCCACTAGTTCAGAAATAGTAAAGTCAAAACTCTTATGCTCAAACGTACGTTGATACAAATTTAGAAGTCTAAAAAAATGCCCTAATTTCTTTCATCTTACGATCTTAGTTTTCAGCTGGGCATCCTGCCTACCCTTCTACTCATTTCAATACCAAGATAAATGAATTCCATTGCTTGCCAGGCAACCGAGTGGCCCTCATGTCAGACGACATCTTGCTTAAGCTTTATGATGTCAGGGCACCACTGGACAAAATGTCCTGGTTGAAGGTGACACAGGAGGATGAGAGATCAGCAATTATGCAGTGGGTTACTATCTCTATTCATGATTGCAAGGCAACTAGGAGGTGGAATGGTAAAGGACTGAACCAGTAAAAGCACTGGGGCCTTTTTGAAAGCGGGATGGAGATACCAAAACAGAGATTATCCTTAATCCCTCGTGAGGATCACACTCAAACATACAGAGTGCAGGGGAAGAGGTTAACTGATCTTCCGTCCGTCAGAAAGTAAGACTATCGTTCAAAAGTAAGATAGTACATTCCAGACTCAAAGGCAGCAATTTCCTCAGATGGAATATTGCGAGCACCAGAATCTAAAGCAGGCTTTGGTAGTCTTGGAGGCAGTCAGTCTTTTAGTAACTATCATGACCAACACAACGTGATCCATATTACTTCCATCTTGACAGAAATGATATTCAAGTACAGGGCCCCACAATAAGGTGGTGAGGACATTCAGATAGTGGCAATGTCTTTTTGATGCCCAAAGGAATGATAGTGAGTTTTCTTACCATATACATTGGTCAAATCAAGCAGTATGCCGTAAGACGTCTTTTTTTTCTTCTTTCGTCTCGGCAATGCAGAGAAAATCTGATATGAAACACTGCCACTGCTGGTCATTCAGTATAATCTGCAGATGGAAAAGTCCACTGTTAGTGCATTTACTATAACAATTAGAAACAATCTTGATTTTAATAAAGCTTAAACAGATAAGTACTATGGAGTCTGTATTGTGAAAATCAAAAGCTCATTAGAAATTAAAATCTCAATTTGAGTTTTTAACCTCGCATACTTCTCTGAATCCCATGCCTCACTTGCTAACACTGTAAACTATAGCACGCACATTAGGACAGAGATAAATTGATCTTTTTGCCAGCCAAGTGCAGGATACCCTTCTCACTTCATTTGTTTTAGGATATGGTACACCAGTAGCAATTATGTCAGCTGACAAGTTGAGAGAGGAAGGGTTATGCTACAGTTAGTGGGAATAATAAAATCTATGAATAGCATATTCACCATCTTCATTTTAGCCAATTCCCACCAGTTCAGCAATAGTAAAGTCAAAACTCTTATGCTCAAACTTACGTTCATACAAATTTAGAAGTCTAAAAAAATGCCCTAATTTCTTACATTTCACAATCTTAGTTTTCAGCTGGGCATCCTGCCTACCCTTCTACTCATTTCAATACCAAGATAAATGAATTCCATTGCTTGCTAGGCAACCGAGTGGCCCTCATGTCAGACGACATCTTGCTTAAGCTTTATGATGTCAGGGCACCACTGGACAAAATGTCCTGGTTGAAGGTGACACAGGAGGATGAGAGATCAGCAATTATGCAGTGGGTTACTATCTCTATTCATGATTGCAAGGCAACTAGGAGGTAGAATGGTAAAGGACTGAACCAGTAAAAGCACTGGGGCCTTTTTGAAAGCGGGATGGAGATACCAAAACAGAGATTATCCTTAATCCCTCGTGAGGATCACACTCAAACATACAGAGTGCAGGGGAAGAGGTTAACTGATCTTCCGTCCGTCAGAAAGTAAGACTATCGTTCGAAAGTAAGATAGTACATTCCAGACTCAAAGGCAGCAATTTCCTCGGATGGAATATTGCGAGCACCAGAATCTAAAGCAGGCTTTGGTAGTCTTTGAGGCAGTCAGTCTTTTAGTAACTATCATGACCAACACAACGTGATCCATATTACTTCCATCTTGACAGAAATGATATTCAAGTACAGGCCCCCACAATAAGGTGGTGAGGACATTCAGATAGTGGCAATGTCTTTTTGATGCCCAAAGGAATGCTAGTGAGTTTTCTTACCATATACATTGGTCAAATCAAGCAGTATGCCGGAAGACGTCTTTTTCTTCTTTCGTCTCGGCAATGCAGAGAAAATATGTTGTGAAACACTGCCACTGCTGGTCATTCAGTATAATCTGCAGATGGAAAAGTCCACTGTTAGTGCATTTACTTGAACAATTAGAAACAATCTTGATTTTAATAAAGCTTAAACAGATAAGTACTATGGAGTCTGTATTGTGAAAATCAACAGCTCATTAGAAATTAAAATCTCAATTTGAGTTTTTAACCTCGCATACTTCTCTGAATCCCATGCCTCACTTGCTAACACTGTAAACTATAGCACGCACATTAGGACAGAGATAAATTGATCTTTTTGCCAGCCAAGTGCAGGATACCCTTCTCACTTCCTTTGTTTTAGGATATGGTACACCAGTAGCAATTATGTCAGCTGACAAGTTGAGAGAGGAAGGGTTATGCTACAGTTAGTGGGAATAATAAAATCTATGAATAGCATATTCACCATCTTCATTTTAGCCAATTCCCACTAGTTCAGCAATAGTAAAGTCAAAACTCTTATGCTCAAACGTACGTTGATACAAATTTAGAAGTCTAAAAAAATGCCCTAATTTCTTTCATTTCACAATCTTAGTTTTCAGCTGGGCATCCTGCCTACCCTTCTACTCATTTCAATACCAAGATAAATGAATTCCATTGCTTGCTAGGCAACCGAGTGGCCCTCATGTCAGACGACATCTTGCTTAAGCTTTATGATGTCAGGGCACCACTGGACAAAATGTCCTGGTTGAAGGTGACACAGGAGGATGAGAGATCAGCAATTATGCAGTGGGTTACTATCTCTATTCATGATTGCAAGGCAACTAGGAGGTAGAATGGTAAAGGACTGAACCAGTAAAAGCACTGGGGCCTTTTTGAAAGCGGGATGGAGATACCAAAACAGAGATTATCCTTAATCCCTCGTGAGGATCACACTCAAACATACAGAGTGCAGGGGAAGAGGTTAACTGATCTTCCGTCCGTCAGAAAGTAAGACTATCGTTCGAAAGTAAGATAGTACATTCCAGACTCAAAGGCAGCAATTTCCTCGGATGGAATATTGCGAGCACCAGAATCTAAAGCAGGCTTTGGTAGTCTTGGAGGCAGTCAGTCTTTTAGTAACTATCATGACCAACACAACGTGATCCATATTACTTCCATCTTGACAGAAATGATATTCAAGTACAGGGCCCCACAATAAGGTGGTGAGGACATTCAGATAGTGGCAATGTCTTTTTGATGCCCAAAGGAATGATAGTGAGTTTTCTTACCATATACATTGGTCAAATCAAGCAGTATGCCGTAAGACGTCTTTTTTTTCTTCTTTCGTCTCGGCAATGCAGAGAAAATCTGATATGAAACACTGCCACTGCTGGTCATTCAGTATAATCTGCAGATGGAAAAGTCCACTGTTAGTGCATTTACTATAACAATTAGAAACAATCTTGATTTTAATAAAGCTTAAACAGATAAGTACTATGGAGTCTGTATTGTGAAAATCAAAAGCTCATTAGAAATTAAAATCTCAATTTGAGTTTTTAACCTCGCATACTTCTCTGAATCCCATGCCTCACTTGCTAACACTGTAAACTATAGCACGCACATTAGGACAGAGATAAATTGATCTTTTTGCCAGCCAAGTGCAGGATACCCTTCTCACTTCATTTGTTTTAGGATATGGTACACCAGTAGCAATTATGTCAGCTGACAAGTTGAGAGAGGAAGGGTTATGCTACAGTTAGTGGGAATAATAAAATCTATGAATAGCATATTCACCATCTTCATTTTAGCCAATTCCCACCAGTTCAGCAATAGTAAAGTCAAAACTCTTATGCTCAAACTTACGTTCATACAAATTTAGAAGTCTAAAAAAATGCCCTAATTTCTTACATTTCACAATCTTAGTTTTCAGCTGGGCATCCTGCCTACCCTTCTACTCATTTCAATACCAAGATAAATGAATTCCATTGCTTGCTAGGCAACCGAGTGGCCCTCATGTCAGACGACATCTTGCTTAAGCTTTATGATGTCAGGGCACCACTGGACAAAATGTCCTGGTTGAAGGTGACACAGGAGGATGAGAGATCAGCAATTATGCAGTGGGTTACTATCTCTATTCATGATTGCAAGGCAACTAGGAGGTAGAATGGTAAAGGACTGAACCAGTAAAAGCACTGGGGCCTTTTTGAAAGCGGGATGGAGATACCAAAACAGAGATTATCCTTAATCCCTCGTGAGGATCACACTCAAACATACAGAGTGCAGGGGAAGAGGTTAACTGATCTTCCGTCCGTCAGAAAGTAAGACTATCGTTCGAAAGTAAGATAGTACATTCCAGACTCAAAGGCAGCAATTTCCTCGGATGGAATATTGCGAGCACCAGAATCTAAAGCAGGCTTTGGTAGTCTTTGAGGCAGTCAGTCTTTTAGTAACTATCATGACCAACACAACGTGATCCATATTACTTCCATCTTGACAGAAATGATATTCAAGTACAGGCCCCCACAATAAGGTGGTGAGGACATTCAGATAGTGGCAATGTCTTTTTGATGCCCAAAGGAATGCTAGTGAGTTTTCTTACCATATACATTGGTCAAATCAAGCAGTATGCCGGAAGACGTCTTTTTCTTCTTTCGTCTCGGCAATGCAGAGAAAATATGTTGTGAAACACTGCCACTGCTGGTCATTCAGTATAATCTGCAGATGGAAAAGTCCACTGTTAGTGCATTTACTTGAACAATTAGAAACAATCTTGATTTTAATAAAGCTTAAACAGATAAGTACTATGGAGTCTGTATTGTGAAAATCAACAGCTCATTAGAAATTAAAATCTCAATTTGAGTTTTTAACCTCGCATACTTCTCTGAATCCCATGCCTCACTTGCTAACACTGTAAACTATAGCACGCACATTAGGACAGAGATAAATTGATCTTTTTGCCAGCCAAGTGCAGGATACCCTTCTCACTTCCTTTGTTTTAGGATATGGTACACCAGTAGCAATTATGTCAGCTGACAAGTTGAGAGAGGAAGGGTTATGCTACAGTTAGTGGGAATAATAAAATCTATGAATAGCATATTCACCATCTTCATTTTAGCCAATTCCCACTAGTTCAGAAATAGTAAAGTCAAAACTCTTATGCTCAAACGTACGTTGATACAAATTTAGAAGTCTAAAAAAATGCCCTAATTTCTTTCATCTTACGATCTTAGTTTTCAGCTGGGCATCCTGCCTACCCTTCTACTCATTTCAATACCAAGATAAATGAATTCCATTGCTTGCCAGGCAACCGAGTGGCCCTCATGTCAGACGACATCTTGCTTAAGCTTTATGATGTCAGGGCACCACTGGACAAAATGTCCTGGTTGAAGGTGACACAGGAGGATGAGAGATCAGCAATTATGCAGTGGGTTACTATCTCTATTCATGATTGCAAGGCAACTAGGAGGTGGAATGGTAAAGGACTGAACCAGTAAAAGCACTGGGGCCTTTTTGAAAGCGGGATGGAGATACCAAAACAGAGATTATCCTTAACAATCCCTTGTGAGGATCACACTCAAACATACAGAGTGCAGGGGAAGAGGTTAACTGATCTTCCGTCCGTCAGAAAGTAAGACTATCGTTCAAAAGTAAGATAGTACATTCCAGACTCAAAGGCAGCAATTTCCTCAGATGGAATATTGCGAGCACCAGAATCTAAAGCAGGCTTTGGTAGTCTTGGAGGCAGTCAGTCTTTTAGTAACTATCATGACCAACACAACGTGATCCATATTACTTCCATCTTGACAGAAATGATATTCAAGTACAGGGCCCCACAATAAGGTGGTGAGGACATTCAGATAGTGGCAATGTCTTTTTGATGCCCAAAGGAATGCTAGTGAGTTTTCTTACCATATACATTGGTCAAATCAAGCAGTATGCCGGAAGACGTCTTTTTTTTCTTCTTTCATCTCGGCAATGCAGAGAAAATCTGATATGAAACACTGCCACTGCTGGTCATTCAGTATAATCTGCAGATGGAAAAGTCCACTGTTAGTGCATTTACTTGAACAATTAGAAACAATCTTGATTTTAATAAAGCTTAAACAGATAAGTACTATGGAGTCTGTATTGTGAAAATCAACAGCTCATTAGAAATTAAAATCTCAATTTGAGTTTTTAACCTCGCATACTTCTCTGAATCCCATGCCTCACTTGCTAACACTGTAAACTACAGCACGCACATTAGGACATAGATACATTGATCATTTTGCCAGCCAAGTGCAGGATACCCTTCTCACTTCATTTGTTTTAGGATATGGTACACCAGTAGCAATTATGTCAGCTGACAAGTTGAGAGAGGAAGGGTTATGCTACAGTTAGTGGGAATAATAAAATCTATGAATAGCATATTCACCATCTTCATTTTAGCCAATTCCCACTAGTTCAGCAATAGTAAAGTCAAAACTCTTATGCTCAAACGTACGTTGATACAAATTTAGAAGTCTAAAAAAATGCCCTAATTTCTTTCATTTCACAATCTTAGTTTTCAGCTGGGCATCCTGCCTACCCTTCTACTCATTTCAATACCAAGATAAATGAATTCCATTGCTTGCTAGGCAACCAAGTGGCCCTCATGTCAGACGACATCTTGCTTAAACTTTATGATGTCAGGGCACCACTGGACAAAATGTCCTGGTTGAAGGTGACACAGGAGGATGAGAGATCAGCAATTATGCAGTGGGTTACTATCTCTATTCATGATTGCAAGGCAACTAGGAGGTAGAATGGTAAAGGACTGAACCAGTAAAAGCACTGGGGCCTTTTTGAAAGCGGGATGGAGATACCAAAACAGAGATTATCCTTAACAATCCCTTGTGAGGATCACACTCAAACATACAGAGTGCAGGGGAAGAGGTTAACTGATCTTCCGTCCGTCAGAAAGTAAGACTATCGTTCGAAAGTAAGATAGTACATTCCAGACTCAAAGGCAGCAATTTCCTCGGATGGAATATTGCGAGCACCAGAATCTAAAGCAGGCTTTGGTAGTCTTGGAGGCAGTCAGTCTTTTAGTAACTATCATGACCAACACAACGTGATCCATATTACTTCCATCTTGACAGAAATGATATTCAAGTACAGGCCCCCACAATAAGGTGGTGAGGACATTCAGATAGTGGCAATGTCTTTTTGATGCCCAAAGGAATGCTAGTGAGTTTTCTTACCATATACATTGGTCAAATCAAGCAGTATGCCGGAAGACGCCTTTTTTTTTCTTCTTTCGTCTCGGCAATGCAGAGAAAATCTGATATGAAACACTGCCACTGCTGGTCATTCAGTATAATCTGCAGATGGAAAAGTCCACTGTTAGTGCATTTACTAGAACAATTAGAAACAATCTTGATTTTAATAAAGCTTAAACAGATAAGTACTATGGAGTCTGTATTGTGAAAATCAACAGCTCATTAGAAATGAAAATCTCAATTTGAGTTTTTAACCTCGCATACTTCTCTGAATCCCATGCCTCACTTGCTAACACTGTAAACTATAGCACGCACATTAGGACAGAGATAAATTGATCTTTTTGCCAGCCAAGTGCAGGATACCCTTCTCACTTCATTTGTTTTAGGATATGGTACACCAGTAGCAGTTAGGTCAGCTGACAAGTTGAGAGAGGAAGGGTTATGCTACAGTTAGTGGGAATAATAAAATCTATGAATAGCATATTCACCATCTTTATTTTAGCCAATTCCCACCAGTTCAGCAATAGTAAAGTCAAAACTCTTATGCTCAAACGTACGTTGATACAAATTTAGAAGTCTAAAAAAATGCCCTAATTTCTTTCATTTCACAATCTTAGTTTTCAGCTGGGCATCCTGCCTACCCTTCTACTCATTTCAATACCAAGATAAATGAATTCCATTGCTTGCTAGGCAACCGAGTGGCCCTCATGTCAGATGACATCTTGCTTAAGCTTTATGATGTCAGGGCACCACTGGACAAAATGTCCTGGTTGAAGGTGACACAGGAGGATGAGAGATCAGCAATTATGCAGTGGGTTACTATCTCTATTCATGATTGCAAGGCAACTAGGAGGTGGAATGGTAAAGGACTGAACCAGTAAAAGCACTGGGGCCTTTTTGAAAGCAGGATGGAGATACCAAAACAGAGATTATCCTTAACAATCCCTTGTGAGGATCACACTCAAACATACAGAGTGCAGGGGAAGAGGTTAACTGATCTTCCGTCCGTCAGAAAGTAAGACTATCGTTCGAAAGTAAGATAGTACATTCCAGACTCAAAGGCAGCAATTTCCTCAGATGGAATATTGCGAGCACCAGAATCTAAAGCAGGCTTTGGTAGTCTTGGAGGCAGTCAGTCTTTTAGTAACTATCATGACCAACACAACGTGATCCATATTACTTCCATCTTGACAGAAATGATATTCAAGTACAGGCCCCCACAATAAGGTGGTGAGGACATTCAGATAGTGGCAATGTCTTTTTGATGCCCAAAGGAATGCTAGTGAGTTTTCTTACCATATACATTGGTCAAATCAAGCAGTATGCCGGAAGACGTCTTTTTCTTCTTTCGTCTCGGCAATGCAGAGAAAATCTGTTGTGAAACACTGCCACTGCTGGTCATTCAGTATAATCTGCAGATGGAAAAGTCCACTGTTAGTGCATTTACTTGAACAATTAGAAACAATCTTGATTTTAATAAAGCTTAAACAGATAAGTACTATGGAGTCTGTATTGTGAAAATCAACAGCTCATTAGAAATTAAAATCTCAATTTGAGTTTTTAACCTCGCATACTTCTCTGAATCCCATGCCTCACTTGCTAACACTGTAAACTACAGCACGCACATTAGGACATAGATACATTGATCATTTTGCCAGCCAAGTGCAGGATACCCTTCTCACTTCATTTGTTTTAGGATATGGTACACCAGTAGCAATTATGTCAGCTGACAAGTTGAGAGAGGAAGGGTTATGCTACAGTTAGTGGGAATAATAAAATCTATGAATAGCATATTCACCATCTTCATTTTAGCCAATTCCCACCAGTTCAGCAATAGTAAAGTCAAAACTCTTATGCTCAAACGTACGTTGATACAAATTTAGAAGTCTAAAAAAATGCCCTAATTTCTTTCATTTCACAATCTTAGTTTTCAGCTGGGCATCCTGCCTACCCTTCTACTCATTTCAATACCAAGATAAATGAATTCCATTGCTTGCTAGGCAACCGAGTGGCCCTCATGTCAGATGACATCTTGCTTAAGCTTTATGATGTCAGGGCACCACTGGACAAAATGTCCTGGTTGAAGGTGACACAGGAGGATGAGAGATCAGCAATTATGCAGTGGGTTACTATCTCTATTCATGATTGCAAGGCAACTAGGAGGTGGAATGGTAAAGGACTGAACCAGTAAAAGCACTGGGGCCTTTTTGAAAGCGGGATGGAGATACCAAAACAGAGATTATCCTTAACAATCCCTTGTGAGGATCACACTCAAACATACAGAGTGCAGGGGAAGAGGTTAACTGATCTTCCGTCCGTCAGAAAGTAAGACTATCGTTCGAAAGTAAGATAGTACATTCCAGACTCAAAGGCAGCAATTTCCTCAGATGGAATATTGCGAGCACCAGAATCTAAAGCAGGCTTTGGTAGTCTTGGAGGCAGTCAGTCTTTTAGTAACTATCATGACCAACACAACGTGATCCATATTACTTCCATCTTGACAGAAATGATATTCAAGTACAGGCCCCCACAATAAGGTGGTGAGGACATTCAGATAGTGGCAATGTCTTTTTGATGCCCAAAGGAATGCTAGTGAGTTTTCTTACCATATACATTGGTCAAATCAAGCAGTATGCCGGAAGACGTCTTTTTCTTCTTTCGTCTCGGCAATGCAGAGAAAATCTGTTGTGAAACACTGCCACTGCTGGTCATTCAGTATAATCTGCAGATGGAAAAGTCCACTGTTAGTGCATTTACTTGAACAATTAGAAACAATCTTGATTTTAATAAAGCGTAAACAGATAAGTACTATGGAGTCTGTATTGTGAAAATCAACAGCTCATTAGAAATTAAAATCTCAATTTGAGTTTTTAACCTCGCATACTTCTCTGAATCCCATGCCTCACTTGCTAACACTGTAAACTATAGCACACACATTAGGACATAGATACATTGATCTTTTTGCCAGCCAAGTGCAGGATACCCTTCTCACTTCATTTGTTTTAGGATATGCTACACCAGTAGCAATTATGTCAGCTGACAAGTTGAGAGAGGAAGGGTTATGCTACAGTTAGTGGGAATAATAAAATCTATGAATAGCATATTCACCATCTTCATTTAAGCCAATTCCCACCAGTTCAGCAATAGTCAAGTCAAAACTCTTATGCTCAAACTTACGTTCATACAAATTTAGAAGTCTAAAAAAATGCCCTAATTTCTTTCATCTTACGATCTTAGTTTTCAGCTGGGCATCCTGCCTACCCTTCTACTCATTTCAATACCAAGATAAATGAATTCCATTGCTTGCTAGGCAACCGAGTGGCCCTCATGTCAGACGACATCTTGCTTAAGCTTTATGATGTCAGGGCACCACTGGACAAAATGTCCTGGTTGAAGGTGACACAGGAGGATGAGAGATCAGCAATTATGCAGTGGGTTACTATCTCTATTCATGATTGCAAGGCAACTAGGAGGTGGAATGGTAAAGGACTGAACCAGTAAAAGCACTGGGGCCTTTTTGAAAGCGGGATGGAGATACCAAAACAGAGATTATCCTTAATCCCTCGTGAGGATTACAGTCAAACATACAGAGTGCAGGAGAAGAGGTTAACTGATCTTCCGTCCGTCAGAAAGTAAGACTATCGTTCGAAAGTAAGATAGTACATTCCAGACTCAAAGGCAGCAATTTCCTCGGATGGAATATTGCGAGCACCAGAATCTAAAGCAGGCTTTGGTAGTCTTTGAGGCAGTCAGTCTTTTAGTAACTATCATGACCAACACAACGTGATCCATATTACTTCCATCTTGACAGAAATGATATTCAAGTTGTCAAGAATTCCTGTCATACGAGGGGAGGAAAACGGTAACCAGCGAAAACGAACTACATCTCCCAGGATGCTTAGCGGTTGAGAGGTTATGTAAACAGGAGAGCTGTTACATAACTCAAGGGAAACACGCCCTTCTGTAAACAGGAGAGCTGTTACATAACTCAAGGGAAACACGCCCTTATGTAAACAGGAGAGCTGTTACATAACTCAAGGGAAACACGCCCTTATGTAAACAGGAGAGCTGTTACATAACTCAAGGAAAACACGCCCTATAAAGGGAGGAACCGGGAGGTACAAGGCTGTCGGATATTGTGTTTACACCGACGTACCTGCTTCGTGAAGAGCAGTGTTCCGGAGTGGTGCTCCAGTAAGGCAAGAACGGAGGTAGGTCGAGTCGTTACTCCCTGGGCCGTGTCTTGCCCCATCGTCACCTGTGAAGGACCCGGAAGCTCTACCGGTCAACCATTGAGCTTCGCTTTTTGACTCGGCTGAGTCCAAGCGCAGTGGCGCTTTTGCTGGTTGGAGTCGTAACTCCCAGCCCGACCAGAGACACAGGGACTGCCAGCTGTAACGCACACCAGGAGGTGTTTGCCGCGTTACAGACTCGGAAGTCCACAGGATCGATCGAGCGGCTGCTCTCGGTTCAGTCTTCTTGCTTGTGATTGGGGTATCGGTGACGCATCACCAGGAGGTGACTCCGCGTCCCGGTGCAGTCTGAGGAAGAGGTTGAGCGGCTGCTCCCTTCAGGTAGAGACCCCGGCTGGGTGTTTCCCTGACTCCTCGATTCTCCCCAACACTCTTCGTGCCCCTCACAGCCTACCGATTGGCATTGTCGGCCATTTCATTTCTGCCCTCTGTTGGCATACGCCGGGATCGGCGTATATGCAGAGGACGGTTAGGACCATCCGTGCTGTGGGCTGGTAACGTACTTAGCCTGGAGGATTCCAGTGACTATAACTTTTGTTTGTTCTTTGTATTTTATTTGCCTTCATTAAAAGAACTAACCCTTCACAAGTGGTTGCGTCCTCATTGTCGTGTCTGTTAAACGATCCTGAGACGTTCAGGGCGTTACAAAAGTACAGGGCCCCACAATAAGGTGGTGAGGACATTCAGATAGTGGCAATGTCTTTTTGATGCCCAAAGGAATGATAGTGAGTTTTCTTACCATATACATTGGTCAAATCAAGCAGTATGCCGGAAGACGTCTTTTTCTTCTTTCGTCTCGGCAATGCAGAGAAAATCTGTTGTGAAACACTGCCACTGCTGGTCATTCAGTATAATCTGCAGATGGAAAAGTCCACTGTTAGTGCATTTACTTGAACAATTAGAAACAATCTTGATTTTAATAAAGCTTAAACAGATAAGTACTATGGAGTCTGTATTGTGAAAATCAACAGCTCATTAGAAATTAAAATCTCAATTTGAGTTTTTAACCTCGCATACTTCTCTGAATCCCATGCCTCACTTGCTAACACTGTAAACTATAGCACGCACATTAGGACAGAGATAAATTGATCTTTTTGCCAGCCAAGTGCAGGATACCCTTCTCACTTCCTTTGTTTTAGGATATGGTACACCAGTAGCAATTATGTCAGCTGACAAGTTGAGAGAGGAAGGGTTATGCTACAGTTAGTGGGAATAATAAAATCTATGAATAGCATATTCACCATCTTCATTTTAGCCAATTCCCACTAGTTCAGAAATAGTAAAGTCAAAACTCTTATGCTCAAACGTACGTTGATACAAATTTAGAAGTCTAAAAAAATGCCCTAATTTCTTTCATCTTACGATCTTAGTTTTCAGCTGGGCATCCTGCCTACCCTTCTACTCATTTCAATACCAAGATAAATGAATTCCATTGCTTGCCAGGCAACCGAGTGGCCCTCATGTCAGACGACATCTTGCTTAAGCTTTATGATGTCAGGGCACCACTGGACAAAATGTCCTGGTTGAAGGTGACACAGGAGGATGAGAGATCAGCAATTATGCAGTGGGTTACTATCTCTATTCATGATTGCAAGGCAACTAGGAGGTGGAATGGTAAAGGACTGAACCAGTAAAAGCACTGGGGCCTTTTTGAAAGCGGGATGGAGATACCAAAACAGAGATTATCCTTAACAATCCCTTGTGAGGATCACACTCAAACATACAGAGTGCAGGGGAAGAGGTTAACTGATCTTCCGTCCGTCAGAAAGTAAGACTATCGTTCAAAAGTAAGATAGTACATTCCAGACTCAAAGGCAGCAATTTCCTCGGATGGAATATTGCGAGCACCAGAATCTAAAGCAGGCTTTGGTAGTCTTGGAGGCAGTCAGTCTTTTAGTAACTATCATGACCAACACAACGTGATCCATATTACTTCCATCTTGACAGAAATGATATTCAAGTACAGGCCCCCACAATAAGGTGGTGAGGACATTCAGATAGTGGCAATGTCTTTTTGATGCCCAAAGGAATGCTAGTGAGTTTTCTTACCATATACATTGGTCAAATCAAGCAGTATGCCGGAAGACGCCTTTTTTTTTCTTCTTTCGTCTCGGCAATGCAGAGAAAATCTGATATGAAACACTGCCACTGCTGGTCATTCAGTATAATCTGCAGATGGAAAAGTCCACTGTTAGTGCATTTACTAGAACAATTAGAAACAATCTTGATTTTAATAAAGCTTAAACAGATAAGTACTATGGAGTCTGTATTGTGAAAATCAACAGCTCATTAGAAATGAAAATCTCAATTTGAGTTTTTAACCTCGCATACTTCTCTGAATCCCATGCCTCACTTGCTAACACTGTAAACTATAGCACGCACATTAGGACAGAGATAAATTGATCTTTTTGCCAGCCAAGTGCAGGATACCCTTCTCACTTCATTTGTTTTAGGATATGGTACACCAGTAGCAGTTAGGTCAGCTGACAAGTTGAGAGAGGAAGGGTTATGCTACAGTTAGTGGGAATAATAAAATCTATGAATAGCATATTCACCATCTTTATTTTAGCCAATTCCCACCAGTTCAGCAATAGTAAAGTCAAAACTCTTATGCTCAAACGTACGTTGATACAAATTTAGAAGTCTAAAAAAATGCCCTAATTTCTTTCATTTCACAATCTTAGTTTTCAGCTGGGCATCCTGCCTACCCTTCTACTCATTTCAATACCAAGATAAATGAATTCCATTGCTTGCTAGGCAACCGAGTGGCCCTCATGTCAGATGACATCTTGCTTAAGCTTTATGATGTCAGGGCACCACTGGACAAAATGTCCTGGTTGAAGGTGACACAGGAGGATGAGAGATCAGCAATTATGCAGTGGGTTACTATCTCTATTCATGATTGCAAGGCAACTAGGAGGTGGAATGGTAAAGGACTGAACCAGTAAAAGCACTGGGGCCTTTTTGAAAGCGGGATGGAGATACCAAAACAGAGATTATCCTTAACAATCCCTTGTGAGGATCACACTCAAACATACAGAGTGCAGGGGAAGAGGTTAACTGATCTTCCGTCCGTCAGAAAGTAAGACTATCGTTCGAAAGTAAGATAGTACATTCCAGACTCAAAGGCAGCAATTTCCTCAGATGGAATATTGCGAGCACCAGAATCTAAAGCAGGCTTTGGTAGTCTTGGAGGCAGTCAGTCTTTTAGTAACTATCATGACCAACACAACGTGATCCATATTACTTCCATCTTGACAGAAATGATATTCAAGTACAGGCCCCCACAATAAGGTGGTGAGGACATTCAGATAGTGGCAATGTCTTTTTGATGCCCAAAGGAATGCTAGTGAGTTTTCTTACCATATACATTGGTCAAATCAAGCAGTATGCCGGAAGACGTCTTTTTCTTCTTTCGTCTCGGCAATGCAGAGAAAATCTGTTGTGAAACACTGCCACTGCTGGTCATTCAGTATAATCTGCAGATGGAAAAGTCCACTGTTAGTGCATTTACTTGAACAATTAGAAACAATCTTGATTTTAATAAAGCTTAAACAGATAAGTACTATGGAGTCTGTATTGTGAAAATCAACAGCTCATTAGAAATTAAAATCTCAATTTGAGTTTTTAACCTCGCATACTTCTCTGAATCCCATGCCTCACTTGCTAACACTGTAAACTATAGCACGCACATTAGGACAGAGATAAATTGATCTTTTTGCCAGCCAAGTGCAGGATACCCTTCTCACTTCCTTTGTTTTAGGATATGGTACACCAGTAGCAATTATGTCAGCTGACAAGTTGAGAGAGGAAGGGTTATGCTACAGTTAGTGGGAATAATAAAATCTATGAATAGCATATTCACCATCTTCATTTTAGCCAATTCCCACTAGTTCAGAAATAGTAAAGTCAAAACTCTTATGCTCAAACGTACGTTGATACAAATTTAGAAGTCTAAAAAAATGCCCTAATTTCTTTCATCTTACGATCTTAGTTTTCAGCTGGGCATCCTGCCTACCCTTCTACTCATTTCAATACCAAGATAAATGAATTCCATTGCTTGCCAGGCAACCGAGTGGCCCTCATGTCAGACGACATCTTGCTTAAGCTTTATGATGTCAGGGCACCACTGGACAAAATGTCCTGGTTGAAGGTGACACAGGAGGATGAGAGATCAGCAATTATGCAGTGGGTTACTATCTCTATTCATGATTGCAAGGCAACTAGGAGGTGGAATGGTAAAGGACTGAACCAGTAAAAGCACTGGGGCCTTTTTGAAAGCGGGATGGAGATACCAAAACAGAGATTATCCTTAACAATCCCTTGTGAGGATCACACTCAAACATACAGAGTGCAGGGGAAGAGGTTAACTGATCTTCCGTCCGTCAGAAAGTAAGACTATCGTTCAAAAGTAAGATAGTACATTCCAGACTCAAAGGCAGCAATTTCCTCAGATGGAATATTGCGAGCACCAGAATCTAAAGCAGGCTTTGGTAGTCTTGGAGGCAGTCAGTCTTTTAGTAACTATCATGACCAACACAACGTGATCCATATTACTTCCATCTTGACAGAAATGATATTCAAGTACAGGGCCCCACAATAAGGTGGTGAGGACATTCAGATAGTGGCAATGTCTTTTTGATGCCCAAAGGAATGATAGTGAGTTTTCTTACCATATACATTGGTCAAATCAAGCAGTATGCCGGAAGACGTCTTTTTTTTCTTCTTTTATCTCGGCAATGCAGAGAAAATCTGATATGAAACACTGCCACTGCTGGTCATTCAGTATAATCTGCAGATGGAAAAGTCCACTGTTAGTGCATTTACTTGAACAATTAGAAACAATCTTGATTTTAATAAAGCTTAAACAGATAAGTACTATGGAGTCTGTATTGTGAAAATCAACAGCTCATTAGAAATTAAAATCTCAATTTGAGTTTTTAACCTCGCATACTTCTCTGAATCCCATGCCTCACTTGCTAACACTGTAAACTATAGCACACACATTAGGACATAGATACATTGATCTTTTTGCCAGCCAAGTGCAGGATACCCTTCTCACTTCATTTGTTTTAGGATATGCTACACCAGTAGCAATTATGTCAGCTGACAAGTTGAGAGAGGAAGGGTTATGCTACAGTTAGTGGGAATAATAAAATCTATGAATAGCATATTCACCATCTTCATTTAAGCCAATTCCCACCAGTTCAGCAATAGTCAAGTCAAAACTCTTATGCTCAAACTTACGTTCATACAAATTTAGAAGTCTAAAAAAATGCCCTAATTTCTTTCATCTTACGATCTTAGTTTTCAGCTGGGCATCCTGCCTACCCTTCTACTCATTTCAATACCAAGATAAATGAATTCCATTGCTTGCTAGGCAACCGAGTGGCCCTCATGTCAGACGACATCTTGCTTAAGCTTTATGATGTCAGGGCACCACTGGACAAAATGTCCTGGTTGAAGGTGACACAGGAGGATGAGAGATCAGCAATTATGCAGTGGGTTACTATCTCTATTCATGATTGCAAGGCAACTAGGAGGTGGAATGGTAAAGGACTGAACCAGTAAAAGCACTGGGGCCTTTTTGAAAGCGGGATGGAGATACCAAAACAGAGATTATCCTTAATCCCTCGTGAGGATTACAGTCAAACATACAGAGTGCAGGAGAAGAGGTTAACTGATCTTCCGTCCGTCAGAAAGTAAGACTATCGTTCGAAAGTAAGATAGTACATTCCAGACTCAAAGGCAGCAATTTCCTCGGATGGAATATTGCGAGCACCAGAATCTAAAGCAGGCTTTGGTAGTCTTTGAGGCAGTCAGTCTTTTAGTAACTATCATGACCAACACAACGTGATCCATATTACTTCCATCTTGACAGAAATGATATTCAAGTTGTCAAGAATTCCTGTCATACGAGGGGAGGAAAACGGTAACCAGCGAAAACGAACTACATCTCCCAGGATGCTTAGCGGTTGAGAGGTTATGTAAACAGGAGAGCTGTTACATAACTCAAGGGAAACACGCCCTTCTGTAAACAGGAGAGCTGTTACATAACTCAAGGGAAACACGCCCTTATGTAAACAGGAGAGCTGTTACATAACTCAAGGGAAACACGCCCTTATGTAAACAGGAGAGCTGTTACATAACTCAAGGAAAACACGCCCTATAAAGGGAGGAACCGGGAGGTACAAGGCTGTCGGATATTGTGTTTACACCGACGTACCTGCTTCGTGAAGAGCAGTGTTCCGGAGTGGTGCTCCAGTAAGGCAAGAACGGAGGTAGGTCGAGTCGTTACTCCCTGGGCCGTGTCTTGCCCCATCGTCACCTGTGAAGGACCCGGAAGCTCTACCGGTCAACCATTGAGCTTCGCTTTTTGACTCGGCTGAGTCCAAGCGCAGTGGCGCTTTTGCTGGTTGGAGTCGTAACTCCCAGCCCGACCAGAGACACAGGGACTGCCAGCTGTAACGCACACCAGGAGGTGTTTGCCGCGTTACAGACTCGGAAGTCCACAGGATCGATCGAGCGGCTGCTCTCGGTTCAGTCTTCTTGCTTGTGATTGGGGTATCGGTGACGCATCACCAGGAGGTGACTCCGCGTCCCGGTGCAGTCTGAGGAAGAGGTTGAGCGGCTGCTCCCTTCAGGTAGAGACCCCGGCTGGGTGTTTCCCTGACTCCTCGATTCTCCCCAACACTCTTCGTGCCCCTCACAGCCTACCGATTGGCATTGTCGGCCATTTCATTTCTGCCCTCTGTTGGCATACGCCGGGATCGGCGTATATGCAGAGGACGGTTAGGACCATCCGTGCTGTGGGCTGGTAACGTACTTAGCCTGGAGGATTCCAGTGACTATAACTTTTGTTTGTTCTTTGTATTTTATTTGCCTTCATTAAAAGAACTAACCCTTCACAAGTGGTTGCGTCCTCATTGTCGTGTCTGTTAAACGATCCTGAGACGTTCAGGGCGTTACAAAAGTACAGGGCCCCACAATAAGGTGGTGAGGACATTCAGATAGTGGCAATGTCTTTTTGATGCCCAAAGGAATGATAGTGAGTTTTCTTACCATATACATTGGTCAAATCAAGCAGTATGCCGGAAGACGTCTTTTTTTTCTTCTTTCATCTCGGCAATGCAGAGAAAATCTGTTGTGAAACACTGCCACTGCTGGTCATTCAGTATAATCTGCAGATGGAAAAGTCCACTGTTAGTGCATTTACTATAACAATTAGAAACAATCTTGATTTTAATAAAGCTTAAACAGATAAGTACTATGGAGTCTGTATTGTGAAAATCAACAGCTCATTAGAAATTAAAATCTCAATTTGAGTTTTTAACCTCGCATACTTCTCTGAATCCCATGCCTCACTTGCTAACACTGTAAACTATAGCACGCACATTAGGACAGAGATAAATTGATCTTTTTGCCAGCAAAGTGCAGGATACCCTTCTCACTTCCTTTGTTTTAGGATATGGTACACCAGTAGCAATTATGTCAGCTGACAAGTTGAGAGAGGAAGGGTTATGCTACAGTTAGTGGGAATAATAAAATCTATGAATAGCATATTCACCATCTTCATTTTAGCCAATTCCCACCAGTTCAGCAATAGTAAAGTCAAAACTCTTATGCTCAAACGTACGTTGATACAAATTTAGAAGTCTAAAAAAATGCCCTAATTTCTTTCATTTCACAATCTTAGTTTTCAGCTGGGCATCCTGCCTACCCTTCTACTCATTTCAATACCAAGATAAATGAATTCCATTGCTTGCTAGGCAACCGAGTGGCCCTCATGTCAGATGACATCTTGCTTAAGCTTTATGATGTCAGGGCACCACTGGACAAAATGTCCTGGTTGAAGGTGACACAGGAGGATGAGAGATCAGCAATTATGCAGTGGGTTACTATCTCTATTCATGATTGCAAGGCAACTAGGAGGTGGAATGGTAAAGGACTGAACCAGTAAAAGCACTGGGGCCTTTTTGAAAGCGGGATGGAGATACCAAAACAGAGATTATCCTTAACAATCCCTTGTGAGGATCACACTCAAACATACAGAGTGCAGGGGAAGAGGTTAACTGATCTTCCGTCCGTCAGAAAGTAAGACTATCGTTCGAAAGTAAGATAGTACATTCCAGACTCAAAGGCAGCAATTTCCTCAGATGGAATATTGCGAGCACCAGAATCTAAAGCAGGCTTTGGTAGTCTTGGAGGCAGTCAGTCTTTTAGTAACTATCATGACCAACACAACGTGATCCATATTACTTCCATCTTGACAGAAATGATATTCAAGTACAGGCCCCCACAATAAGGTGGTGAGGACATTCAGATAGTGGCAATGTCTTTTTGATGCCCAAAGGAATGCTAGTGAGTTTTCTTACCATATACATTGGTCAAATCAAGCAGTATGCCGGAAGACGTCTTTTTCTTCTTTCGTCTCGGCAATGCAGAGAAAATCTGTTGTGAAACACTGCCACTGCTGGTCATTCAGTATAATCTGCAGATGGAAAAGTCCACTGTTAGTGCATTTACTTGAACAATTAGAAACAATCTTGATTTTAATAAAGCGTAAACAGATAAGTACTATGGAGTCTGTATTGTGAAAATCAACAGCTCATTAGAAATTAAAATCTCAATTTGAGTTTTTAACCTCGCATACTTCTCTGAATCCCATGCCTCACTTGCTAACACTGTAAACTATAGCACACACATTAGGACATAGATACATTGATCTTTTTGCCAGCCAAGTGCAGGATACCCTTCTCACTTCATTTGTTTTAGGATATGCTACACCAGTAGCAATTATGTCAGCTGACAAGTTGAGAGAGGAAGGGTTATGCTACAGTTAGTGGGAATAATAAAATCTATGAATAGCATATTCACCATCTTCATTTAAGCCAATTCCCACCAGTTCAGCAATAGTCAAGTCAAAACTCTTATGCTCAAACTTACGTTCATACAAATTTAGAAGTCTAAAAAAATGCCCTAATTTCTTTCATCTTACGATCTTAGTTTTCAGCTGGGCATCCTGCCTACCCTTCTACTCATTTCAATACCAAGATAAATGAATTCCATTGCTTGCTAGGCAACCGAGTGGCCCTCATGTCAGACGACATCTTGCTTAAGCTTTATGATGTCAGGGCACCACTGGACAAAATGTCCTGGTTGAAGGTGACACAGGAGGATGAGAGATCAGCAATTATGCAGTGGGTTACTATCTCTATTCATGATTGCAAGGCAACTAGGAGGTGGAATGGTAAAGGACTGAACCAGTAAAAGCACTGGGGCCTTTTTGAAAGCGGGATGGAGATACCAAAACAGAGATTATCCTTAATCCCTCGTGAGGATTACAGTCAAACATACAGAGTGCAGGAGAAGAGGTTAACTGATCTTCCGTCCGTCAGAAAGTAAGACTATCGTTCGAAAGTAAGATAGTACATTCCAGACTCAAAGGCAGCAATTTCCTCGGATGGAATATTGCGAGCACCAGAATCTAAAGCAGGCTTTGGTAGTCTTTGAGGCAGTCAGTCTTTTAGTAACTATCATGACCAACACAACGTGATCCATATTACTTCCATCTTGACAGAAATGATATTCAAGTTGTCAAGAATTCCTGTCATACGAGGGGAGGAAAACGGTAACCAGCGAAAACGAACTACATCTCCCAGGATGCTTAGCGGTTGAGAGGTTATGTAAACAGGAGAGCTGTTACATAACTCAAGGGAAACACGCCCTTCTGTAAACAGGAGAGCTGTTACATAACTCAAGGGAAACACGCCCTTATGTAAACAGGAGAGCTGTTACATAACTCAAGGGAAACACGCCCTTATGTAAACAGGAGAGCTGTTACATAACTCAAGGAAAACACGCCCTATAAAGGGAGGAACCGGGAGGTACAAGGCTGTCGGATATTGTGTTTACACCGACGTACCTGCTTCGTGAAGAGCAGTGTTCCGGAGTGGTGCTCCAGTAAGGCAAGAACGGAGGTAGGTCGAGTCGTTACTCCCTGGGCCGTGTCTTGCCCCATCGTCACCTGTGAAGGACCCGGAAGCTCTACCGGTCAACCATTGAGCTTCGCTTTTTGACTCGGCTGAGTCCAAGCGCAGTGGCGCTTTTGCTGGTTGGAGTCGTAACTCCCAGCCCGACCAGAGACACAGGGACTGCCAGCTGTAACGCACACCAGGAGGTGTTTGCCGCGTTACAGACTCGGAAGTCCACAGGATCGATCGAGCGGCTGCTCTCGGTTCAGTCTTCTTGCTTGTGATTGGGGTATCGGTGACGCATCACCAGGAGGTGACTCCGCGTCCCGGTGCAGTCTGAGGAAGAGGTTGAGCGGCTGCTCCCTTCAGGTAGAGACCCCGGCTGGGTGTTTCCCTGACTCCTCGATTCTCCCCAACACTCTTCGTGCCCCTCACAGCCTACCGATTGGCATTGTCGGCCATTTCATTTCTGCCCTCTGTTGGCATACGCCGGGATCGGCGTATATGCAGAGGACGGTTAGGACCATCCGTGCTGTGGGCTGGTAACGTACTTAGCCTGGAGGATTCCAGTGACTATAACTTTTGTTTGTTCTTTGTATTTTATTTGCCTTCATTAAAAGAACTAACCCTTCACAAGTGGTTGCGTCCTCATTGTCGTGTCTGTTAAACGATCCTGAGACGTTCAGGGCGTTACAAAAGTACAGGGCCCCACAATAAGGTGGTGAGGACATTCAGATAGTGGCAATGTCTTTTTGATGCCCAAAGGAATGATAGTGAGTTTTCTTACCATATACATTGGTCAAATCAAGCAGTATGCCGGAAGACGTCTTTTTCTTCTTTCGTCTCGGCAATGCAGAGAAAATCTGTTGTGAAACACTGCCACTGCTGGTCATTCAGTATAATCTGCAGATGGAAAAGTCCACTGTTAGTGCATTTACTTGAACAATTAGAAACAATCTTGATTTTAATAAAGCTTAAACAGATAAGTACTATGGAGTCTGTATTGTGAAAATCAACAGCTCATTAGAAATTAAAATCTCCATTTGAGTTTTTAACCTCGCATACTTCTCTGAATCCCATGCCTCACTTGCTAACACTGTAAACTATAGCACGCACATTAGGACAGAGATAAATTGATCTTTTTGCCAGCCAAGTGCAGGATACCCTTCTCACTTCCTTTGTTTTAGGATATGGTACACCAGTAGCAATTATGTCAGCTGACAAGTTGAGAGAGGAAGGGTTATGCTACAGTTAGTGGGAATAATAAAATCTATGAATAGCATATTCACCATCTTCATTTTAGCCAATTCCCACTAGTTCAGAAATAGTAAAGTCAAAACTCTTATGCTCAAACGTACGTTGATACAAATTTAGAAGTCTAAAAAAATGCCCTAATTTCTTTCATCTTACGATCTTAGTTTTCAGCTGGGCATCCTGCCTACCCTTCTACTCATTTCAATACCAAGATAAATGAATTCCATTGCTTGCCAGGCAACCGAGTGGCCCTCATGTCAGACGACATCTTGCTTAAGCTTTATGATGTCAGGGCACCACTGGACAAAATGTCCTGGTTGAAGGTGACACAGGAGGATGAGAGATCAGCAATTATGCAGTGGGTTACTATCTCTATTCATGATTGCAAGGCAACTAGGAGGTGGAATGGTAAAGGACTGAACCAGTAAAAGCACTGGGGCCTTTTTGAAAGCGGGATGGAGATACCAAAACAGAGATTATCCTTAACAATCCCTTGTGAGGATCACACTCAAACATACAGAGTGCAGGGGAAGAGGTTAACTGATCTTCCGTCCGTCAGAAAGTAAGACTATCGTTCAAAAGTAAGATAGTACATTCCAGACTCAAAGGCAGCAATTTCCTCGGATGGAATATTGCGAGCACCAGAATCTAAAGCAGGCTTTGGTAGTCTTGGAGGCAGTCAGTCTTTTAGTAACTATCATGACCAACACAACGTGATCCATATTACTTCCATCTTGACAGAAATGATATTCAAGTACAGGCCCCCACAATAAGGTGGTGAGGACATTCAGATAGTGGCAATGTCTTTTTGATGCCCAAAGGAATGCTAGTGAGTTTTCTTACCATATACATTGGTCAAATCAAGCAGTATGCCGGAAGACGCCTTTTTTTTTCTTCTTTCGTCTCGGCAATGCAGAGAAAATCTGATATGAAACACTGCCACTGCTGGTCATTCAGTATAATCTGCAGATGGAAAAGTCCACTGTTAGTGCATTTACTAGAACAATTAGAAACAATCTTGATTTTAATAAAGCTTAAACAGATAAGTACTATGGAGTCTGTATTGTGAAAATCAACAGCTCATTAGAAATGAAAATCTCAATTTGAGTTTTTAACCTCGCATACTTCTCTGAATCCCATGCCTCACTTGCTAACACTGTAAACTATAGCACGCACATTAGGACAGAGATAAATTGATCTTTTTGCCAGCCAAGTGCAGGATACCCTTCTCACTTCATTTGTTTTAGGATATGGTACACCAGTAGCAGTTAGGTCAGCTGACAAGTTGAGAGAGGAAGGGTTATGCTACAGTTAGTGGGAATAATAAAATCTATGAATAGCATATTCACCATCTTTATTTTAGCCAATTCCCACCAGTTCAGCAATAGTAAAGTCAAAACTCTTATGCTCAAACGTACGTTGATACAAATTTAGAAGTCTAAAAAAATGCCCTAATTTCTTTCATTTCACAATCTTAGTTTTCAGCTGGGCATCCTGCCTACCCTTCTACTCATTTCAATACCAAGATAAATGAATTCCATTGCTTGCTAGGCAACCGAGTGGCCCTCATGTCAGATGACATCTTGCTTAAGCTTTATGATGTCAGGGCACCACTGGACAAAATGTCCTGGTTGAAGGTGACACAGGAGGATGAGAGATCAGCAATTATGCAGTGGGTTACTATCTCTATTCATGATTGCAAGGCAACTAGGAGGTGGAATGGTAAAGGACTGAACCAGTAAAAGCACTGGGGCCTTTTTGAAAGCGGGATGGAGATACCAAAACAGAGATTATCCTTAACAATCCCTTGTGAGGATCACACTCAAACATACAGAGTGCAGGGGAAGAGGTTAACTGATCTTCCGTCCGTCAGAAAGTAAGACTATCGTTCGAAAGTAAGATAGTACATTCCAGACTCAAAGGCAGCAATTTCCTCAGATGGAATATTGCGAGCACCAGAATCTAAAGCAGGCTTTGGTAGTCTTGGAGGCAGTCAGTCTTTTAGTAACTATCATGACCAACACAACGTGATCCATATTACTTCCATCTTGACAGAAATGATATTCAAGTACAGGCCCCCACAATAAGGTGGTGAGGACATTCAGATAGTGGCAATGTCTTTTTGATGCCCAAAGGAATGCTAGTGAGTTTTCTTACCATATACATTGGTCAAATCAAGCAGTATGCCGGAAGACGTCTTTTTCTTCTTTCGTCTCGGCAATGCAGAGAAAATCTGTTGTGAAACACTGCCACTGCTGGTCATTCAGTATAATCTGCAGATGGAAAAGTCCACTGTTAGTGCATTTACTTGAACAATTAGAAACAATCTTGATTTTAATAAAGCTTAAACAGATAAGTACTATGGAGTCTGTATTGTGAAAATCAACAGCTCATTAGAAATTAAAATCTCAATTTGAGTTTTTAACCTCGCATACTTCTCTGAATCCCATGCCTCACTTGCTAACACTGTAAACTATAGCACGCACATTAGGACAGAGATAAATTGATCTTTTTGCCAGCCAAGTGCAGGATACCCTTCTCACTTCCTTTGTTTTAGGATATGGTACACCAGTAGCAATTATGTCAGCTGACAAGTTGAGAGAGGAAGGGTTATGCTACAGTTAGTGGGAATAATAAAATCTATGAATAGCATATTCACCATCTTCATTTTAGCCAATTCCCACTAGTTCAGAAATAGTAAAGTCAAAACTCTTATGCTCAAACGTACGTTGATACAAATTTAGAAGTCTAAAAAAATGCCCTAATTTCTTTCATCTTACGATCTTAGTTTTCAGCTGGGCATCCTGCCTACCCTTCTACTCATTTCAATACCAAGATAAATGAATTC
Source organism: Triturus cristatus (assembly GCF_964204655.1). Lineage (NCBI taxonomy): Eukaryota > Metazoa > Chordata > Amphibia > Caudata > Salamandridae > Triturus > Triturus cristatus. The sequence continues at coordinate 1,148,318,447 of NC_140583.1, forward strand.
CATTGCTTGCCAGGCAACCGAGTGGCCCTCATGTCAGACGACATCTTGCTTAAGCTTTATGATGTCAGGGCACCACTGGACAAAATGTCCTGGTTGAAGGTGACACAGGAGGATGAGAGATCAGCAATTATGCAGTGGGTTACTATCTCTATTCATGATTGCAAGGCAACTAGGAGGTGGAATGGTAAAGGACTGAACCAGTAAAAGCACTGGGGCCTTTTTGAAAGCGGGATGGAGATACCAAAACAGAGATTATCCTTAACAATCCCTTGTGAGGATCACACTCAAACATACAGAGTGCAGGGGAAGAGGTTAACTGATCTTCCGTCCGTCAGAAAGTAAGACTATCGTTCGAAAGTAAGATAGTACATTCCAGACTCAAAGGCAGCAATTTCCTCGGATGGAATATTGCGAGCACCAGAATCTAAAGCAGGCTTTGGTAGTCTTGGAGGCAGTCAGTCTTTTAGTAACTATCATGACCAACACAACGTGATCCATATTACTTCCATCTTGACAGAAATGATATTCAAGTTGTCAAGAATTCCTGTCATACGAGGGGAGGAAAACGGTAACCAGCGAAAACGAACTACATCTCCCAGGATGCTTAGCGGTTGAGAGGTTATGTAAACAGGAGAGCTGTTACATAACTCAAGGGAAACACGCCCTTCTGTAAACAGGAGAGCTGTTACATAACTCAAGGGAAACACGCCCTTATGTAAACAGGAGAGCTGTTACATAACTCAAGGGAAACACGCCCTTATGTAAACAGGAGAGCTGTTACATAACTCAAGGAAAACACGCCCTATAAAGGGAGGAACCGGGAGGTACAAGGCTGTCGGATATTGTGTTTACACCGACGTACCTGCTTCGTGAAGAGCAGTGTTCCGGAGTGGTGCTCCAGTAAGGCAAGAACGGAGGTAGGTCGAGTCGTTACTCCCTGGGCCGTGTCTTGCCCCATCGTCACCTGTGAAGGACCCGGAAGCTCTACCGGTCAACCATTGAGCTTCGCTTTTTGACTCGGCTGAGTCCAAGCGCAGTGGCGCTTTTGCTGGTTGGAGTCGTAACTCCCAGCCCGACCAGAGACACAGGGACTGCCAGCTGTAACGCACACCAGGAGGTGTTTGCCGCGTTACAGACTCGGAAGTCCACAGGATCGATCGAGCGGCTGCTCTCGGTTCAGTCTTCTTGCTTGTGATTGGGGTATCGGTGACGCATCACCAGGAGGTGACTCCGCGTCCCGGTGCAGTCTGAGGAAGAGGTTGAGCGGCTGCTCCCTTCAGGTAGAGACCCCGGCTGGGTGTTTCCCTGACTCCTCGATTCTCCCCAACACTCTTCGTGCCCCTCACAGCCTACCGATTGGCATTGTCGGCCATTTCATTTCTGCCCTCTGTTGGCATACGCCGGGATCGGCGTATATGCAGAGGACGGTTAGGACCATCCGTGCTGTGGGCTGGTAACGTACTTAGCCTGGAGGATTCCAGTGACTATAACTTTTGTTTGTTCTTTGTATTTTATTTGCCTTCATTAAAAGAACTAACCCTTCACAAGTGGTTGCGTCCTCATTGTCGTGTCTGTTAAACGATCCTGAGACGTTCAGGGCGTTACAAAAGTACAGGGCCCCACAATAAGGTGGTGAGGACATTCAGATAGTGGCAATGTCTTTTTGATGCCCAAAGGAATGATAGTGAGTTTTCTTACCATATACATTGGTCAAATCAAGCAGTATGCCGGAAGACGTCTTTTTTTTCTTCTTTCATCTCGGCAATGCAGAGAAAATCTGTTGTGAAACACTGCCACTGCTGGTCATTCAGTATAATCTGCAGATGGAAAAGTCCACTGTTAGTGCATTTACTATAACAATTAGAAACAATCTTGATTTTAATAAAGCTTAAACAGATAAGTACTATGGAGTCTGTATTGTGAAAATCAACAGCTCATTAGAAATTAAAATCTCAATTTGAGTTTTTAACCTCGCATACTTCTCTGAATCCCATGCCTCACTTGCTAACACTGTAAACTATAGCACGCACATTAGGACAGAGATAAATTGATCTTTTTGCCAGCAAAGTGCAGGATACCCTTCTCACTTCCTTTGTTTTAGGATATGGTACACCAGTAGCAATTATGTCAGCTGACAAGTTGAGAGAGGAAGGGTTATGCTACAGTTAGTGGGAATAATAAAATCTATGAATAGCATATTCACCATCTTCATTTTAGCCAATTCCCACCAGTTCAGCAATAGTAAAGTCAAAACTCTTATGCTCAAACGTACGTTGATACAAATTTAGAAGTCTAAAAAAATGCCCTAATTTCTTTCATTTCACAATCTTAGTTTTCAGCTGGGCATCCTGCCTACCCTTCTACTCATTTCAATACCAAGATAAATGAATTCCATTGCTTGCTAGGCAACCGAGTGGCCCTCATGTCAGACGACATCTTGCTTAAACTTTATGATGTCAGGGCACCACTTGACAAAATGTCCTGGTTGAAGGTGACACAGGAGGATGAGAGATCAGCAATTATGCAGTGGGTTACTATCTCTATTCATGATTGCAAGGCAACTAGGAGGTAGAATGGTAAAGGACTGAACCAGTAAAAGCACTGGGGCCTTTTTGAAAGCGGGATGGAGATACCAAAACAGAGATTATCCTTAATCCCTCGTGAGGATCACACTCAAACATACAGAGTGCAGGGGAAGAGGTTAACTGATCTTCCGTCCGTCAGAAAGTAAGACTATCGTTCGAAAGTAAGATAGTACATTCCAGACTCAAAGGCAGCAATTTCCTCGGATGGAATATTGCGAGCACCAGAATCTAAAGCAGGCTTTGGTAGTCTTTGAGGCAGTCAGTCTTTTAGTAACTATCATGACCAACACAACGTGATCCATATTACTTCCATCTTGACAGAAATGATATTCAAGTACAGGCCCCCACAATAAGGTGGTGAGGACATTCAGATAGTGGCAATGTCTTTTTGATGCCCAAAGGAATGCTAGTGAGTTTTCTTACCATATACATTGGTCAAATCAAGCAGTATGCCGGAAGACGTCTTTTTCTTCTTTCGTCTCGGCAATGCAGAGAAAATCTGTTGTGAAACACTGCCACTGCTGGTCATTCAGTATAATCTGCAGATGGAAAAGTCCACTGTTAGTGCATTTACTTGAACAATTAGAAACAATCTTGATTTTAATAAAGCTTAAACAGATAAGTACTATGGAGTCTGTATTGTGAAAATCAACAGCTCATTAGAAATTAAAATCTCAATTTGAGTTTTTAACCTCGCATACTTCTCTGAATCCCATGCCTCACTTGCTAACACTGTAAACTATAGCACGCACATTAGGACAGAGATAAATTGATCTTTTTGCCAGCCAAGTGCAGGATACCCTTCTCACTTCCTTTGTTTTAGGATATGGTACACCAGTAGCAATTATGTCAGCTGACAAGTTGAGAGAGGAAGGGTTATGCTACAGTTAGTGGGAATAATAAAATCTATGAATAGCATATTCACCATCTTCATTTTAGCCAATTCCCACTAGTTCAGCAATAGTAAAGTCAAAACTCTTATGCTCAAACGTACGTTGATACAAATTTAGAAGTCTAAAAAAATGCCCTAATTTCTTTCATTTCACAATCTTAGTTTTCAGCTGGGCATCCTGCCTACCCTTTTACTCATTTCAATACCAAGATAAATGAATTCCATTGCTTGCTAGGCAACCGAGTGGCCCTCATGTCAGACGACATCTTGCTTAAGCTTTATGATGTCAGGGCACCACTGGACAAAATGTCCTGGTTGAAGGTGACACAGGAGGATGAGAGATCAGCAATTATGCAGTGGGTTACTATCTCTATTCATGATTGCAAGGCAACTAGGAGGTAGAATGGTAAAGGACTGAACCAGTAAAAGCACTGGGGCCTTTTTGAAAGCGGGATGGAGATACCAAAACAGAGATTATCCTTAATCCCTCGTGAGGATCACACTCAAACATACAGAGTGCAGGGGAAGAGGTTAACTGATCTTCCGTCCGTCAGAAAGTAAGACTATCGTTCGAAAGTAAGATAGTACATTCCAGACTCAAAGGCAGCAATTTCCTCGGATGGAATATTGCGAGCACCAGAATCTAAAGCAGGCTTTGGTAGTCTTGGAGGCAGTCAGTCTTTTAGTAACTATCATGACCAACACAACGTGATCCATATTACTTCCATCTTGACAGAAATGATATTCAAGTACAGGGCCCCACAATAAGGTGGTGAGGACATTCAGATAGTGGCAATGTCTTTTTGATGCCCAAAGGAATGATAGTGAGTTTTCTTACCATATACATTGGTCAAATCAAGCAGTATGCCGTAAGACGTCTTTTTTTTCTTCTTTCGTCTCGGCAATGCAGAGAAAATCTGATATGAAACACTGCCACTGCTGGTCATTCAGTATAATCTGCAGATGGAAAAGTCCACTGTTAGTGCATTTACTATAACAATTAGAAACAATCTTGATTTTAATAAAGCTTAAACAGATAAGTACTATGGAGTCTGTATTGTGAAAATCAAAAGCTCATTAGAAATTAAAATCTCAATTTGAGTTTTTAACCTCGCATACTTCTCTGAATCCCATGCCTCACTTGCTAACACTGTAAACTATAGCACGCACATTAGGACAGAGATAAATTGATCTTTTTGCCAGCCAAGTGCAGGATACCCTTCTCACTTCATTTGTTTTAGGATATGGTACACCAGTAGCAATTATGTCAGCTGACAAGTTGAGAGAGGAAGGGTTATGCTACAGTTAGTGGGAATAATAAAATCTATGAATAGCATATTCACCATCTTCATTTTAGCCAATTCCCACCAGTTCAGCAATAGTAAAGTCAAAACTCTTATGCTCAAACGTACGTTGATACAAATTTAGAAGTCTAAAAAAATGCCCTAATTTCTTTCATTTCACAATCTTAGTTTTCAGCTGGGCATCCTGCCTACCCTTCTACTCATTTCAATACCAAGATAAATGAATTCCATTGCTTGCTAGGCAACCGAGTGGCCCTCATGTCAGACGACATCTTGCTTAAACTTTATGATGTCAGGGCACCACTTGACAAAATGTCCTGGTTGAAGGTGACACAGGAGGATGAGAGATCAGCAATTATGCAGTGGGTTACTATCTCTATTCATGATTGCAAGGCAACTAGGAGGTAGAATGGTAAAGGACTGAACCAGTAAAAGCACTGGGGCCTTTTTGAAAGCGGGATGGAGATACCAAAACAGAGATTATCCTTAATCCCTCGTGAGGATCACACTCAAACATACAGAGTGCAGGGGAAGAGGTTAACTGATCTTCCGTCCGTCAGAAAGTAAGACTATCGTTCGAAAGTAAGATAGTACATTCCAGACTCAAAGGCAGCAATTTCCTCGGATGGAATATTGCGAGCACCAGAATCTAAAGCAGGCTTTGGTAGTCTTTGAGGCAGTCAGTCTTTTAGTAACTATCATGACCAACACAACGTGATCCATATTACTTCCATCTTGACAGAAATGATATTCAAGTACAGGCCCCCACAATAAGGTGGTGAGGACATTCAGATAGTGGCAATGTCTTTTTGATGCCCAAAGGAATGCTAGTGAGTTTTCTTACCATATACATTGGTCAAATCAAGCAGTATGCCGGAAGACGTCTTTTTCTTCTTTCGTCTCGGCAATGCAGAGAAAATCTGTTGTGAAACACTGCCACTGCTGGTCATTCAGTATAATCTGCAGATGGAAAAGTCCACTGTTAGTGCATTTACTTGAACAATTAGAAACAATCTTGATTTTAATAAAGCTTAAACAGATAAGTACTATGGAGTCTGTATTGTGAAAATCAACAGCTCATTAGAAATTAAAATCTCAATTTGAGTTTTTAACCTCGCATACTTCTCTGAATCCCATGCCTCACTTGCTAACACTGTAAACTATAGCACGCACATTAGGACAGAGATAAATTGATCTTTTTGCCAGCCAAGTGCAGGATACCCTTCTCACTTCCTTTGTTTTAGGATATGGTACACCAGTAGCAATTATGTCAGCTGACAAGTTGAGAGAGGAAGGGTTATGCTACAGTTAGTGGGAATAATAAAATCTATGAATAGCATATTCACCATCTTCATTTTAGCCAATTCCCACTAGTTCAGCAATAGTAAAGTCAAAACTCTTATGCTCAAACGTACGTTGATACAAATTTAGAAGTCTAAAAAAATGCCCTAATTTCTTTCATTTCACAATCTTAGTTTTCAGCTGGGCATCCTGCCTACCCTTTTACTCATTTCAATACCAAGATAAATGAATTCCATTGCTTGCTAGGCAACCGAGTGGCCCTCATGTCAGACGACATCTTGCTTAAGCTTTATGATGTCAGGGCACCACTGGACAAAATGTCCTGGTTGAAGGTGACACAGGAGGATGAGAGATCAGCAATTATGCAGTGGGTTACTATCTCTATTCATGATTGCAAGGCAACTAGGAGGTAGAATGGTAAAGGACTGAACCAGTAAAAGCACTGGGGCCTTTTTGAAAGCGGGATGGAGATACCAAAACAGAGATTATCCTTAATCCCTCGTGAGGATCACACTCAAACATACAGAGTGCAGGGGAAGAGGTTAACTGATCTTCCGTCCGTCAGAAAGTAAGACTATCGTTCGAAAGTAAGATAGTACATTCCAGACTCAAAGGCAGCAATTTCCTCGGATGGAATATTGCGAGCACCAGAATCTAAAGCAGGCTTTGGTAGTCTTGGAGGCAGTCAGTCTTTTAGTAACTATCATGACCAACACAACGTGATCCATATTACTTCCATCTTGACAGAAATGATATTCAAGTACAGGGCCCCACAATAAGGTGGTGAGGACATTCAGATAGTGGCAATGTCTTTTTGATGCCCAAAGGAATGATAGTGAGTTTTCTTACCATATACATTGGTCAAATCAAGCAGTATGCCGTAAGACGTCTTTTTTTTCTTCTTTCGTCTCGGCAATGCAGAGAAAATCTGATATGAAACACTGCCACTGCTGGTCATTCAGTATAATCTGCAGATGGAAAAGTCCACTGTTAGTGCATTTACTATAACAATTAGAAACAATCTTGATTTTAATAAAGCTTAAACAGATAAGTACTATGGAGTCTGTATTGTGAAAATCAAAAGCTCATTAGAAATTAAAATCTCAATTTGAGTTTTTAACCTCGCATACTTCTCTGAATCCCATGCCTCACTTGCTAACACTGTAAACTATAGCACGCACATTAGGACAGAGATAAATTGATCTTTTTGCCAGCCAAGTGCAGGATACCCTTCTCACTTCATTTGTTTTAGGATATGGTACACCAGTAGCAATTATGTCAGCTGACAAGTTGAGAGAGGAAGGGTTATGCTACAGTTAGTGGGAATAATAAAATCTATGAATAGCATATTCACCATCTTCATTTTAGCCAATTCCCACCAGTTCAGCAATAGTAAAGTCAAAACTCTTATGCTCAAACTTACGTTCATACAAATTTAGAAGTCTAAAAAAATGCCCTAATTTCTTACATTTCACAATCTTAGTTTTCAGCTGGGCATCCTGCCTACCCTTCTACTCATTTCAATACCAAGATAAATGAATTCCATTGCTTGCTAGGCAACCGAGTGGCCCTCATGTCAGACGACATCTTGCTTAAGCTTTATGATGTCAGGGCACCACTGGACAAAATGTCCTGGTTGAAGGTGACACAGGAGGATGAGAGATCAGCAATTATGCAGTGGGTTACTATCTCTATTCATGATTGCAAGGCAACTAGGAGGTAGAATGGTAAAGGACTGAACCAGTAAAAGCACTGGGGCCTTTTTGAAAGCGGGATGGAGATACCAAAACAGAGATTATCCTTAATCCCTCGTGAGGATCACACTCAAACATACAGAGTGCAGGGGAAGAGGTTAACTGATCTTCCGTCCGTCAGAAAGTAAGACTATCGTTCGAAAGTAAGATAGTACATTCCAGACTCAAAGGCAGCAATTTCCTCGGATGGAATATTGCGAGCACCAGAATCTAAAGCAGGCTTTGGTAGTCTTTGAGGCAGTCAGTCTTTTAGTAACTATCATGACCAACACAACGTGATCCATATTACTTCCATCTTGACAGAAATGATATTCAAGTACAGGCCCCCACAATAAGGTGGTGAGGACATTCAGATAGTGGCAATGTCTTTTTGATGCCCAAAGGAATGCTAGTGAGTTTTCTTACCATATACATTGGTCAAATCAAGCAGTATGCCGGAAGACGTCTTTTTCTTCTTTCGTCTCGGCAATGCAGAGAAAATCTGTTGTGAAACACTGCCACTGCTGGTCATTCAGTATAATCTGCAGATGGAAAAGTCCACTGTTAGTGCATTTACTTGAACAATTAGAAACAATCTTGATTTTAATAAAGCTTAAACAGATAAGTACTATGGAGTCTGTATTGTGAAAATCAACAGCTCATTAGAAATTAAAATCTCAATTTGAGTTTTTAACCTCGCATACTTCTCTGAATCCCATGCCTCACTTGCTAACACTGTAAACTATAGCACGCACATTAGGACAGAGATAAATTGATCTTTTTGCCAGCCAAGTGCAGGATACCCTTCTCACTTCCTTTGTTTTAGGATATGGTACACCAGTAGCAATTATGTCAGCTGACAAGTTGAGAGAGGAAGGGTTATGCTACAGTTAGTGGGAATAATAAAATCTATGAATAGCATATTCACCATCTTCATTTTAGCCAATTCCCACTAGTTCAGAAATAGTAAAGTCAAAACTCTTATGCTCAAACGTACGTTGATACAAATTTAGAAGTCTAAAAAAATGCCCTAATTTCTTTCATCTTACGATCTTAGTTTTCAGCTGGGCATCCTGCCTACCCTTCTACTCATTTCAATACCAAGATAAATGAATTCCATTGCTTGCCAGGCAACCGAGTGGCCCTCATGTCAGACGACATCTTGCTTAAGCTTTATGATGTCAGGGCACCACTGGACAAAATGTCCTGGTTGAAGGTGACACAGGAGGATGAGAGATCAGCAATTATGCAGTGGGTTACTATCTCTATTCATGATTGCAAGGCAACTAGGAGGTGGAATGGTAAAGGACTGAACCAGTAAAAGCACTGGGGCCTTTTTGAAAGCGGGATGGAGATACCAAAACAGAGATTATCCTTAACAATCCCTTGTGAGGATCACACTCAAACATACAGAGTGCAGGGGAAGAGGTTAACTGATCTTCCGTCCGTCAGAAAGTAAGACTATCGTTCAAAAGTAAGATAGTACATTCCAGACTCAAAGGCAGCAATTTCCTCAGATGGAATATTGCGAGCACCAGAATCTAAAGCAGGCTTTGGTAGTCTTGGAGGCAGTCAGTCTTTTAGTAACTATCATGACCAACACAACGTGATCCATATTACTTCCATCTTGACAGAAATGATATTCAAGTACAGGGCCCCACAATAAGGTGGTGAGGACATTCAGATAGTGGCAATGTCTTTTTGATGCCCAAAGGAATGATAGTGAGTTTTCTTACCATATACATTGGTCAAATCAAGCAGTATGCCGGAAGACGTCTTTTTTTTCTTCTTTCATCTCGGCAATGCAGAGAAAATCTGATATGAAACACTGCCACTGCTGGTCATTCAGTATAATCTGCAGATGGAAAAGTCCACTGTTAGTGCATTTACTTGAACAATTAGAAACAATCTTGATTTTAATAAAGCTTAAACAGATAAGTACTATGGAGTCTGTATTGTGAAAATCAACAGCTCATTAGAAATTAAAATCTCAATTTGAGTTTTTAACCTCGCATACTTCTCTGAATCCCATGCCTCACTTGCTAACACTGTAAACTACAGCACGCACATTAGGACATAGATACATTGATCATTTTGCCAGCCAAGTGCAGGATACCCTTCTCACTTCATTTGTTTTAGGATATGGTACACCAGTAGCAATTATGTCAGCTGACAAGTTGAGAGAGGAAGGGTTATGCTACAGTTAGTGGGAATAATAAAATCTATGAATAGCATATTCACCATCTTCATTTTAGCCAATTCCCACCAGTTCAGCAATAGTAAAGTCAAAACTCTTATGCTCAAACGTACGTTGATACAAATTTAGAAGTCTAAAAAAATGCCCTAATTTCTTTCATTTCACAATCTTAGTTTTCAGCTGGGCATCCTGCCTACCCTTCTACTCATTTCAATACCAAGATAAATGAATTCCATTGCTTGCTAGGCAACCGAGTGGCCCTCATGTCAGATGACATCTTGCTTAAGCTTTATGATGTCAGGGCACCACTGGACAAAATGTCCTGGTTGAAGGTGACACAGGAGGATGAGAGATCAGCAATTATGCAGTGGGTTACTATCTCTATTCATGATTGCAAGGCAACTAGGAGGTGGAATGGTAAAGGACTGAACCAGTAAAAGCACTGGGGCCTTTTTGAAAGCGGGATGGAGATACCAAAACAGAGATTATCCTTAACAATCCCTTGTGAGGATCACACTCAAACATACAGAGTGCAGGGGAAGAGGTTAACTGATCTTCCGTCCGTCAGAAAGTAAGACTATCGTTCGAAAGTAAGATAGTACATTCCAGACTCAAAGGCAGCAATTTCCTCAGATGGAATATTGCGAGCACCAGAATCTAAAGCAGGCTTTGGTAGTCTTGGAGGCAGTCAGTCTTTTAGTAACTATCATGACCAACACAACGTGATCCATATTACTTCCATCTTGACAGAAATGATATTCAAGTACAGGCCCCCACAATAAGGTGGTGAGGACATTCAGATAGTGGCAATGTCTTTTTGATGCCCAAAGGAATGCTAGTGAGTTTTCTTACCATATACATTGGTCAAATCAAGCAGTATGCCGGAAGACGTCTTTTTCTTCTTTCGTCTCGGCAATGCAGAGAAAATCTGTTGTGAAACACTGCCACTGCTGGTCATTCAGTATAATCTGCAGATGGAAAAGTCCACTGTTAGTGCATTTACTTGAACAATTAGAAACAATCTTGATTTTAATAAAGCTTAAACAGATAAGTACTATGGAGTCTGTATTGTGAAAATCAACAGCTCATTAGAAATTAAAATCTCAATTTGAGTTTTTAACCTCGCATACTTCTCTGAATCCCATGCCTCACTTGCTAACACTGTAAACTATAGCACGCACATTAGGACAGAGATAAATTGATCTTTTTGCCAGCCAAGTGCAGGATACCCTTCTCACTTCCTTTGTTTTAGGATATGGTACACCAGTAGCAATTATGTCAGCTGACAAGTTGAGAGAGGAAGGGTTATGCTACAGTTAGTGGGAATAATAAAATCTATGAATAGCATATTCACCATCTTCATTTTAGCCAATTCCCACTAGTTCAGCAATAGTAAAGTCAAAACTCTTATGCTCAAACGTACGTTGATACAAATTTAGAAGTCTAAAAAAATGCCCTAATTTCTTTCATTTCACAATCTTAGTTTTCAGCTGGGCATCCTGCCTACCCTTTTACTCATTTCAATACCAAGATAAATGAATTCCATTGCTTGCTAGGCAACCGAGTGGCCCTCATGTCAGACGACATCTTGCTTAAGCTTTATGATGTCAGGGCACCACTGGACAAAATGTCCTGGTTGAAGGTGACACAGGAGGATGAGAGATCAGCAATTATGCAGTGGGTTACTATCTCTATTCATGATTGCAAGGCAACTAGGAGGTAGAATGGTAAAGGACTGAACCAGTAAAAGCACTGGGGCCTTTTTGAAAGCGGGATGGAGATACCAAAACAGAGATTATCCTTAATCCCTCGTGAGGATCACACTCAAACATACAGAGTGCAGGGGAAGAGGTTAACTGATCTTCCGTCCGTCAGAAAGTAAGACTATCGTTCGAAAGTAAGATAGTACATTCCAGACTCAAAGGCAGCAATTTCCTCGGATGGAATATTGCGAGCACCAGAATCTAAAGCAGGCTTTGGTAGTCTTGGAGGCAGTCAGTCTTTTAGTAACTATCATGACCAACACAACGTGATCCATATTACTTCCATCTTGACAGAAATGATATTCAAGTACAGGGCCCCACAATAAGGTGGTGAGGACATTCAGATAGTGGCAATGTCTTTTTGATGCCCAAAGGAATGATAGTGAGTTTTCTTACCATATACATTGGTCAAATCAAGCAGTATGCCGTAAGACGTCTTTTTTTTCTTCTTTCGTCTCGGCAATGCAGAGAAAATCTGATATGAAACACTGCCACTGCTGGTCATTCAGTATAATCTGCAGATGGAAAAGTCCACTGTTAGTGCATTTACTATAACAATTAGAAACAATCTTGATTTTAATAAAGCTTAAACAGATAAGTACTATGGAGTCTGTATTGTGAAAATCAAAAGCTCATTAGAAATTAAAATCTCAATTTGAGTTTTTAACCTCGCATACTTCTCTGAATCCCATGCCTCACTTGCTAACACTGTAAACTATAGCACGCACATTAGGACAGAGATAAATTGATCTTTTTGCCAGCCAAGTGCAGGATACCCTTCTCACTTCATTTGTTTTAGGATATGGTACACCAGTAGCAATTATGTCAGCTGACAAGTTGAGAGAGGAAGGGTTATGCTACAGTTAGTGGGAATAATAAAATCTATGAATAGCATATTCACCATCTTCATTTTAGCCAATTCCCACCAGTTCAGCAATAGTAAAGTCAAAACTCTTATGCTCAAACTTACGTTCATACAAATTTAGAAGTCTAAAAAAATGCCCTAATTTCTTACATTTCACAATCTTAGTTTTCAGCTGGGCATCCTGCCTACCCTTCTACTCATTTCAATACCAAGATAAATGAATTCCATTGCTTGCTAGGCAACCGAGTGGCCCTCATGTCAGACGACATCTTGCTTAAGCTTTATGATGTCAGGGCACCACTGGACAAAATGTCCTGGTTGAAGGTGACACAGGAGGATGAGAGATCAGCAATTATGCAGTGGGTTACTATCTCTATTCATGATTGCAAGGCAACTAGGAGGTAGAATGGTAAAGGACTGAACCAGTAAAAGCACTGGGGCCTTTTTGAAAGCGGGATGGAGATACCAAAACAGAGATTATCCTTAATCCCTCGTGAGGATCACACTCAAACATACAGAGTGCAGGGGAAGAGGTTAACTGATCTTCCGTCCGTCAGAAAGTAAGACTATCGTTCGAAAGTAAGATAGTACATTCCAGACTCAAAGGCAGCAATTTCCTCGGATGGAATATTGCGAGCACCAGAATCTAAAGCAGGCTTTGGTAGTCTTTGAGGCAGTCAGTCTTTTAGTAACTATCATGACCAACACAACGTGATCCATATTACTTCCATCTTGACAGAAATGATATTCAAGTACAGGCCCCCACAATAAGGTGGTGAGGACATTCAGATAGTGGCAATGTCTTTTTGATGCCCAAAGGAATGCTAGTGAGTTTTCTTACCATATACATTGGTCAAATCAAGCAGTATGCCGGAAGACGTCTTTTTCTTCTTTCGTCTCGGCAATGCAGAGAAAATCTGTTGTGAAACACTGCCACTGCTGGTCATTCAGTATAATCTGCAGATGGAAAAGTCCACTGTTAGTGCATTTACTTGAACAATTAGAAACAATCTTGATTTTAATAAAGCTTAAACAGATAAGTACTATGGAGTCTGTATTGTGAAAATCAACAGCTCATTAGAAATTAAAATCTCAATTTGAGTTTTTAACCTCGCATACTTCTCTGAATCCCATGCCTCACTTGCTAACACTGTAAACTATAGCACGCACATTAGGACAGAGATAAATTGATCTTTTTGCCAGCCAAGTGCAGGATACCCTTCTCACTTCCTTTGTTTTAGGATATGGTACACCAGTAGCAATTATGTCAGCTGACAAGTTGAGAGAGGAAGGGTTATGCTACAGTTAGTGGGAATAATAAAATCTATGAATAGCATATTCACCATCTTCATTTTAGCCAATTCCCACTAGTTCAGAAATAGTAAAGTCAAAACTCTTATGCTCAAACGTACGTTGATACAAATTTAGAAGTCTAAAAAAATGCCCTAATTTCTTTCATCTTACGATCTTAGTTTTCAGCTGGGCATCCTGCCTACCCTTCTACTCATTTCAATACCAAGATAAATGAATTCCATTGCTTGCCAGGCAACCGAGTGGCCCTCATGTCAGACGACATCTTGCTTAAGCTTTATGATGTCAGGGCACCACTGGACAAAATGTCCTGGTTGAAGGTGACACAGGAGGATGAGAGATCAGCAATTATGCAGTGGGTTACTATCTCTATTCATGATTGCAAGGCAACTAGGAGGTGGAATGGTAAAGGACTGAACCAGTAAAAGCACTGGGGCCTTTTTGAAAGCGGGATGGAGATACCAAAACAGAGATTATCCTTAACAATCCCTTGTGAGGATCACACTCAAACATACAGAGTGCAGGGGAAGAGGTTAACTGATCTTCCGTCCGTCAGAAAGTAAGACTATCGTTCAAAAGTAAGATAGTACATTCCAGACTCAAAGGCAGCAATTTCCTCAGATGGAATATTGCGAGCACCAGAATCTAAAGCAGGCTTTGGTAGTCTTGGAGGCAGTCAGTCTTTTAGTAACTATCATGACCAACACAACGTGATCCATATTACTTCCATCTTGACAGAAATGATATTCAAGTACAGGGCCCCACAATAAGGTGGTGAGGACATTCAGATAGTGGCAATGTCTTTTTGATGCCCAAAGGAATGATAGTGAGTTTTCTTACCATATACATTGGTCAAATCAAGCAGTATGCCGGAAGACGTCTTTTTTTTCTTCTTTCATCTCGGCAATGCAGAGAAAATCTGATATGAAACACTGCCACTGCTGGTCATTCAGTATAATCTGCAGATGGAAAAGTCCACTGTTAGTGCATTTACTTGAACAATTAGAAACAATCTTGATTTTAATAAAGCTTAAACAGATAAGTACTATGGAGTCTGTATTGTGAAAATCAACAGCTCATTAGAAATTAAAATCTCAATTTGAGTTTTTAACCTCGCATACTTCTCTGAATCCCATGCCTCACTTGCTAACACTGTAAACTACAGCACGCACATTAGGACATAGATACATTGATCATTTTGCCAGCCAAGTGCAGGATACCCTTCTCACTTCATTTGTTTTAGGATATGGTACACCAGTAGCAATTATGTCAGCTGACAAGTTGAGAGAGGAAGGGTTATGCTACAGTTAGTGGGAATAATAAAATCTATGAATAGCATATTCACCATCTTCATTTTAGCCAATTCCCACCAGTTCAGCAATAGTAAAGTCAAAACTCTTATGCTCAAACGTACGTTGATACAAATTTAGAAGTCTAAAAAAATGCCCTAATTTCTTTCATTTCACAATCTTAGTTTTCAGCTGGGCATCCTGCCTACCCTTCTACTCATTTCAATACCAAGATAAATGAATTCCATTGCTTGCTAGGCAACCGAGTGGCCCTCATGTCAGATGACATCTTGCTTAAGCTTTATGATGTCAGGGCACCACTGGACAAAATGTCCTGGTTGAAGGTGACACAGGAGGATGAGAGATCAGCAATTATGCAGTGGGTTACTATCTCTATTCATGATTGCAAGGCAACTAGGAGGTGGAATGGTAAAGGACTGAACCAGTAAAAGCACTGGGGCCTTTTTGAAAGCGGGATGGAGATACCAAAACAGAGATTATCCTTAACAATCCCTTGTGAGGATCACACTCAAACATACAGAGTGCAGGGGAAGAGGTTAACTGATCTTCCGTCCGTCAGAAAGTAAGACTATCGTTCGAAAGTAAGATAGTACATTCCAGACTCAAAGGCAGCAATTTCCTCAGATGGAATATTGCGAGCACCAGAATCTAAAGCAGGCTTTGGTAGTCTTGGAGGCAGTCAGTCTTTTAGTAACTATCATGACCAACACAACGTGATCCATATTACTTCCATCTTGACAGAAATGATATTCAAGTACAGGCCCCCACAATAAGGTGGTGAGGACATTCAGATAGTGGCAATGTCTTTTTGATGCCCAAAGGAATGCTAGTGAGTTTTCTTACCATATACATTGGTCAAATCAAGCAGTATGCCGGAAGACGTCTTTTTCTTCTTTCGTCTCGGCAATGCAGAGAAAATCTGTTGTGAAACACTGCCACTGCTGGTCATTCAGTATAATCTGCAGATGGAAAAGTCCACTGTTAGTGCATTTACTTGAACAATTAGAAACAATCTTGATTTTAATAAAGCTTAAACAGATAAGTACTATGGAGTCTGTATTGTGAAAATCAACAGCTCATTAGAAATTAAAATCTCAATTTGAGTTTTTAACCTCGCATACTTCTCTGAATCCCATGCCTCACTTGCTAACACTGTAAACTATAGCACGCACATTAGGACAGAGATAAATTGATCTTTTTGCCAGCCAAGTGCAGGATACCCTTCTCACTTCCTTTGTTTTAGGATATGGTACACCAGTAGCAATTATGTCAGCTGACAAGTTGAGAGAGGAAGGGTTATGCTACAGTTAGTGGGAATAATAAAATCTATGAATAGCATATTCACCATCTTCATTTTAGCCAATTCCCACTAGTTCAGCAATAGTAAAGTCAAAACTCTTATGCTCAAACGTACGTTGATACAAATTTAGAAGTCTAAAAAAATGCCCTAATTTCTTTCATTTCACAATCTTAGTTTTCAGCTGGGCATCCTGCCTACCCTTTTACTCATTTCAATACCAAGATAAATGAATTCCATTGCTTGCTAGGCAACCGAGTGGCCCTCATGTCAGACGACATCTTGCTTAAGCTTTATGATGTCAGGGCACCACTGGACAAAATGTCCTGGTTGAAGGTGACACAGGAGGATGAGAGATCAGCAATTATGCAGTGGGTTACTATCTCTATTCATGATTGCAAGGCAACTAGGAGGTAGAATGGTAAAGGACTGAACCAGTAAAAGCACTGGGGCCTTTTTGAAAGCGGGATGGAGATACCAAAACAGAGATTATCCTTAATCCCTCGTGAGGATCACACTCAAACATACAGAGTGCAGGGGAAGAGGTTAACTGATCTTCCGTCCGTCAGAAAGTAAGACTATCGTTCGAAAGTAAGATAGTACATTCCAGACTCAAAGGCAGCAATTTCCTCGGATGGAATATTGCGAGCACCAGAATCTAAAGCAGGCTTTGGTAGTCTTGGAGGCAGTCAGTCTTTTAGTAACTATCATGACCAACACAACGTGATCCATATTACTTCCATCTTGACAGAAATGATATTCAAGTACAGGGCCCCACAATAAGGTGGTGAGGACATTCAGATAGTGGCAATGTCTTTTTGATGCCCAAAGGAATGATAGTGAGTTTTCTTACCATATACATTGGTCAAATCAAGCAGTATGCCGTAAGACGTCTTTTTTTTCTTCTTTCGTCTCGGCAATGCAGAGAAAATCTGATATGAAACACTGCCACTGCTGGTCATTCAGTATAATCTGCAGATGGAAAAGTCCACTGTTAGTGCATTTACTATAACAATTAGAAACAATCTTGATTTTAATAAAGCTTAAACAGATAAGTACTATGGAGTCTGTATTGTGAAAATCAAAAGCTCATTAGAAATTAAAATCTCAATTTGAGTTTTTAACCTCGCATACTTCTCTGAATCCCATGCCTCACTTGCTAACACTGTAAACTATAGCACGCACATTAGGACAGAGATAAATTGATCTTTTTGCCAGCCAAGTGCAGGATACCCTTCTCACTTCATTTGTTTTAGGATATGGTACACCAGTAGCAATTATGTCAGCTGACAAGTTGAGAGAGGAAGGGTTATGCTACAGTTAGTGGGAATAATAAAATCTATGAATAGCATATTCACCATCTTCATTTTAGCCAATTCCCACCAGTTCAGCAATAGTAAAGTCAAAACTCTTATGCTCAAACTTACGTTCATACAAATTTAGAAGTCTAAAAAAATGCCCTAATTTCTTACATTTCACAATCTTAGTTTTCAGCTGGGCATCCTGCCTACCCTTCTACTCATTTCAATACCAAGATAAATGAATTCCATTGCTTGCTAGGCAACCGAGTGGCCCTCATGTCAGACGACATCTTGCTTAAGCTTTATGATGTCAGGGCACCACTGGACAAAATGTCCTGGTTGAAGGTGACACAGGAGGATGAGAGATCAGCAATTATGCAGTGGGTTACTATCTCTATTCATGATTGCAAGGCAACTAGGAGGTAGAATGGTAAAGGACTGAACCAGTAAAAGCACTGGGGCCTTTTTGAAAGCGGGATGGAGATACCAAAACAGAGATTATCCTTAATCCCTCGTGAGGATCACACTCAAACATACAGAGTGCAGGGGAAGAGGTTAACTGATCTTCCGTCCGTCAGAAAGTAAGACTATCGTTCGAAAGTAAGATAGTACATTCCAGACTCAAAGGCAGCAATTTCCTCGGATGGAATATTGCGAGCACCAGAATCTAAAGCAGGCTTTGGTAGTCTTTGAGGCAGTCAGTCTTTTAGTAACTATCATGACCAACACAACGTGATCCATATTACTTCCATCTTGACAGAAATGATATTCAAGTACAGGCCCCCACAATAAGGTGGTGAGGACATTCAGATAGTGGCAATGTCTTTTTGATGCCCAAAGGAATGCTAGTGAGTTTTCTTACCATATACATTGGTCAAATCAAGCAGTATGCCGGAAGACGTCTTTTTCTTCTTTCGTCTCGGCAATGCAGAGAAAATCTGTTGTGAAACACTGCCACTGCTGGTCATTCAGTATAATCTGCAGATGGAAAAGTCCACTGTTAGTGCATTTACTTGAACAATTAGAAACAATCTTGATTTTAATAAAGCTTAAACAGATAAGTACTATGGAGTCTGTATTGTGAAAATCAACAGCTCATTAGAAATTAAAATCTCAATTTGAGTTTTTAACCTCGCATACTTCTCTGAATCCCATGCCTCACTTGCTAACACTGTAAACTATAGCACGCACATTAGGACAGAGATAAATTGATCTTTTTGCCAGCCAAGTGCAGGATACCCTTCTCACTTCCTTTGTTTTAGGATATGGTACACCAGTAGCAATTATGTCAGCTGACAAGTTGAGAGAGGAAGGGTTATGCTACAGTTAGTGGGAATAATAAAATCTATGAATAGCATATTCACCATCTTCATTTTAGCCAATTCCCACTAGTTCAGAAATAGTAAAGTCAAAACTCTTATGCTCAAACGTACGTTGATACAAATTTAGAAGTCTAAAAAAATGCCCTAATTTCTTTCATCTTACGATCTTAGTTTTCAGCTGGGCATCCTGCCTACCCTTCTACTCATTTCAATACCAAGATAAATGAATTCCATTGCTTGCCAGGCAACCGAGTGGCCCTCATGTCAGACGACATCTTGCTTAAGCTTTATGATGTCAGGGCACCACTGGACAAAATGTCCTGGTTGAAGGTGACACAGGAGGATGAGAGATCAGCAATTATGCAGTGGGTTACTATCTCTATTCATGATTGCAAGGCAACTAGGAGGTGGAATGGTAAAGGACTGAACCAGTAAAAGCACTGGGGCCTTTTTGAAAGCGGGATGGAGATACCAAAACAGAGATTATCCTTAACAATCCCTTGTGAGGATCACACTCAAACATACAGAGTGCAGGGGAAGAGGTTAACTGATCTTCCGTCCGTCAGAAAGTAAGACTATCGTTCAAAAGTAAGATAGTACATTCCAGACTCAAAGGCAGCAATTTCCTCAGATGGAATATTGCGAGCACCAGAATCTAAAGCAGGCTTTGGTAGTCTTGGAGGCAGTCAGTCTTTTAGTAACTATCATGACCAACACAACGTGATCCATATTACTTCCATCTTGACAGAAATGATATTCAAGTACAGGGCCCCACAATAAGGTGGTGAGGACATTCAGATAGTGGCAATGTCTTTTTGATGCCCAAAGGAATGATAGTGAGTTTTCTTACCATATACATTGGTCAAATCAAGCAGTATGCCGGAAGACGTCTTTTTTTTCTTCTTTCATCTCGGCAATGCAGAGAAAATCTGATATGAAACACTGCCACTGCTGGTCATTCAGTATAATCTGCAGATGGAAAAGTCCACTGTTAGTGCATTTACTTGAACAATTAGAAACAATCTTGATTTTAATAAAGCTTAAACAGATAAGTACTATGGAGTCTGTATTGTGAAAATCAACAGCTCATTAGAAATTAAAATCTCAATTTGAGTTTTTAACCTCGCATACTTCTCTGAATCCCATGCCTCACTTGCTAACACTGTAAACTACAGCACGCACATTAGGACATAGATACATTGATCATTTTGCCAGCCAAGTGCAGGATACCCTTCTCACTTCATTTGTTTTAGGATATGGTACACCAGTAGCAATTATGTCAGCTGACAAGTTGAGAGAGGAAGGGTTATGCTACAGTTAGTGGGAATAATAAAATCTATGAATAGCATATTCACCATCTTCATTTTAGCCAATTCCCACCAGTTCAGCAATAGTAAAGTCAAAACTCTTATGCTCAAACGTACGTTGATACAAATTTAGAAGTCTAAAAAAATGCCCTAATTTCTTTCATTTCACAATCTTAGTTTTCAGCTGGGCATCCTGCCTACCCTTCTACTCATTTCAATACCAAGATAAATGAATTCCATTGCTTGCTAGGCAACCGAGTGGCCCTCATGTCAGATGACATCTTGCTTAAGCTTTATGATGTCAGGGCACCACTGGACAAAATGTCCTGGTTGAAGGTGACACAGGAGGATGAGAGATCAGCAATTATGCAGTGGGTTACTATCTCTATTCATGATTGCAAGGCAACTAGGAGGTGGAATGGTAAAGGACTGAACCAGTAAAAGCACTGGGGCCTTTTTGAAAGCGGGATGGAGATACCAAAACAGAGATTATCCTTAACAATCCCTTGTGAGGATCACACTCAAACATACAGAGTGCAGGGGAAGAGGTTAACTGATCTTCCGTCCGTCAGAAAGTAAGACTATCGTTCGAAAGTAAGATAGTACATTCCAGACTCAAAGGCAGCAATTTCCTCAGATGGAATATTGCGAGCACCAGAATCTAAAGCAGGCTTTGGTAGTCTTGGAGGCAGTCAGTCTTTTAGTAACTATCATGACCAACACAACGTGATCCATATTACTTCCATCTTGACAGAAATGATATTCAAGTACAGGCCCCCACAATAAGGTGGTGAGGACATTCAGATAGTGGCAATGTCTTTTTGATGCCCAAAGGAATGCTAGTGAGTTTTCTTACCATATACATTGGTCAAATCAAGCAGTATGCCGGAAGACGTCTTTTTCTTCTTTCGTCTCGGCAATGCAGAGAAAATCTGTTGTGAAACACTGCCACTGCTGGTCATTCAGTATAATCTGCAGATGGAAAAGTCCACTGTTAGTGCATTTACTTGAACAATTAGAAACAATCTTGATTTTAATAAAGCGTAAACAGATAAGTACTATGGAGTCTGTATTGTGAAAATCAACAGCTCATTAGAAATTAAAATCTCAATTTGAGTTTTTAACCTCGCATACTTCTCTGAATCCCATGCCTCACTTGCTAACACTGTAAACTATAGCACACACATTAGGACATAGATACATTGATCTTTTTGCCAGCCAAGTGCAGGATACCCTTCTCACTTCATTTGTTTTAGGATATGCTACACCAGTAGCAATTATGTCAGCTGACAAGTTGAGAGAGGAAGGGTTATGCTACAGTTAGTGGGAATAATAAAATCTATGAATAGCATATTCACCATCTTCATTTTAGCCAATTCCCACTAGTTCAGAAATAGTAAAGTCAAAACTCTTATGCTCAAACGTACGTTGATACAAATTTAGAAGTCTAAAAAAATGCCCTAATTTCTTTCATCTTACGATCTTAGTTTTCAGCTGGGCATCCTGCCTACCCTTCTACTCATTTCAATACCAAGATAAATGAATTCCATTGCTTGCCAGGCAACCGAGTGGCCCTCATGTCAGACGACATCTTGCTTAAGCTTTATGATGTCAGGGCACCACTGGACAAAATGTCCTGGTTGAAGGTGACACAGGAGGATGAGAGATCAGCAATTATGCAGTGGGTTACTATCTCTATTCATGATTGCAAGGCAACTAGGAGGTGGAATGGTAAAGGACTGAACCAGTAAAAGCACTGGGGCCTTTTTGAAAGCGGGATGGAGATACCAAAACAGAGATTATCCTTAACAATCCCTTGTGAGGATCACACTCAAACATACAGAGTGCAGGGGAAGAGGTTAACTGATCTTCCGTCCGTCAGAAAGTAAGACTATCGTTCGAAAGTAAGATAGTACATTCCAGACTCAAAGGCAGCAATTTCCTCAGATGGAATATTGCGAGCACCAGAATCTAAAGCAGGCTTTGGTAGTCTTGGAGGCAGTCAGTCTTTTAGTAACTATCATGACCAACACAACGTGATCCATATTACTTCCATCTTGACAGAAATGATATTCAAGTACAGGGCCCCACAATAAGGTGGTGAGGACATTCAGATAGTGGCAATGTCTTTTTGATGCCCAAAGGAATGATAGTGAGTTTTCTTACCATATACATTGGTCAAATCAAGCAGTATGCCGGAAGACGTCTTTTTTTTCTTCTTTCATCTCGGCAATGCAGAGAAAATCTGATATGAAACACTGCCACTGCTGGTCATTCAGTATAATCTGCAGATGGAAAAGTCCACTGTTAGTGCATTTACTTGAACAATTAGAAACAATCTTGATTTTAATAAAGCTTAAACAGATAAGTACTATGGAGTCTGTATTGTGAAAATCAACAGCTCATTAGAAATTAAAATCTCAATTTGAGTTTTTAACCTCGCATACTTCTCTGAATCCCATGCCTCACTTGCTAACACTGTAAACTACAGCACGCACATTAGGACATAGATACATTGATCATTTTGCCAGCCAAGTGCAGGATACCCTTCTCACTTCATTTGTTTTAGGATATGGTACACCAGTAGCAATTATGTCAGCTGACAAGTTGAGAGAGGAAGGGTTATGCTACAGTTAGTGGGAATAATAAAATCTATGAATAGCATATTCACCATCTTCATTTTAGCCAATTCCCACCAGTTCAGCAATAGTAAAGTCAAAACTCTTATGCTCAAACGTACGTTGATACAAATTTAGAAGTCTAAAAAAATGCCCTAATTTCTTTCATCTTACGATCTTAGTTTTCAGCTGGGCATCCTGCCTACCCTTCTACTCATTTCAATACCAAGATAAATGAATTCCATTGCTTGCTAGGCAACCGAGTGGCCCTCATGTCAGACGACATCTTGCTTAAGCTTTATGATGTCAGGGCACCACTGGACAAAATGTCCTGGTTGAAGGTGACACAGGAGGATGAGAGATCAGCAATTATGCAGTGGGTTACTATCTCTATTCATGATTGCAAGGCAACTAGGAGGTGGAATGGTAAAGGACTGAACCAGTAAAAGCACTGGGGCCTTTTTGAAAGCGGGATGGAGATACCAAAACAGAGATTATCCTTAATCCCTCGTGAGGATTACAGTCAAACATACAGAGTGCAGGAGAAGAGGTTAACTGATCTTCCGTCCGTCAGAAAGTAAGACTATCGTTCGAAAGTAAGATAGTACATTCCAGACTCAAAGGCAGCAATTTCCTCGGATGGAATATTGCGAGCACCAGAATCTAAAGCAGGCTTTGGTAGTCTTTGAGGCAGTCAGTCTTTTAGTAACTATCATGACCAACACAACGTGATCCATATTACTTCCATCTTGACAGAAATGATATTCAAGTTGTCAAGAATTCCTGTCATACGAGGGGAGGAAAACGGTAACCAGCGAAAACGAACTACATCTCCCAGGATGCTTAGCGGTTGAGAGGTTATGTAAACAGGAGAGCTGTTACATAACTCAAGGGAAACACGCCCTTCTGTAAACAGGAGAGCTGTTACATAACTCAAGGGAAACACGCCCTTATGTAAACAGGAGAGCTGTTACATAACTCAAGGGAAACACGCCCTTATGTAAACAGGAGAGCTGTTACATAACTCAAGGAAAACACGCCCTATAAAGGGAGGAACCGGGAGGTACAAGGCTGTCGGATATTGTGTTTACACCGACGTACCTGCTTCGTGAAGAGCAGTGTTCCGGAGTGGTGCTCCAGTAAGGCAAGAACGGAGGTAGGTCGAGTCGTTACTCCCTGGGCCGTGTCTTGCCCCATCGTCACCTGTGAAGGACCCGGAAGCTCTACCGGTCAACCATTGAGCTTCGCTTTTTGACTCGGCTGAGTCCAAGCGCAGTGGCGCTTTTGCTGGTTGGAGTCGTAACTCCCAGCCCGACCAGAGACACAGGGACTGCCAGCTGTAACGCACACCAGGAGGTGTTTGCCGCGTTACAGACTCGGAAGTCCACAGGATCGATCGAGCGGCTGCTCTCGGTTCAGTCTTCTTGCTTGTGATTGGGGTATCGGTGACGCATCACCAGGAGGTGACTCCGCGTCCCGGTGCAGTCTGAGGAAGAGGTTGAGCGGCTGCTCCCTTCAGGTAGAGACCCCGGCTGGGTGTTTCCCTGACTCCTCGATTCTCCCCAACACTCTTCGTGCCCCTCACAGCCTACCGATTGGCATTGTCGGCCATTTCATTTCTGCCCTCTGTTGGCATACGCCGGGATCGGCGTATATGCAGAGGACGGTTAGGACCATCCGTGCTGTGGGCTGGTAACGTACTTAGCCTGGAGGATTCCAGTGACTATAACTTTTGTTTGTTCTTTGTATTTTATTTGCCTTCATTAAAAGAACTAACCCTTCACAAGTGGTTGCGTCCTCATTGTCGTGTCTGTTAAACGATCCTGAGACGTTCAGGGCGTTACAAAAGTACAGGGCCCCACAATAAGGTGGTGAGGACATTCAGATAGTGGCAATGTCTTTTTGATGCCCAAAGGAATGCTAGTGAGTTTTCTTACCATATACATTGGTCAAATCAAGCAGTATGCCGGAAGACGTCTTTTTCTTCTTTCGTCTCGGCAATGCAGAGAAAATCTGTTGTGAAACACTGCCACTGCTGGTCATTCAGTATAATCTGCAGATGGAAAAGTCCACTGTTAGTGCATTTACTTGAACAATTAGAAACAATCTTGATTTTAATAAAGCGTAAACAGATAAGTACTATGGAGTCTGTATTGTGAAAATCAACAGCTCATTAGAAATTAAAATCTCAATTTGAGTTTTTAACCTCGCATACTTCTCTGAATCCCATGCCTCACTTGCTAACACTGTAAACTATAGCACGCACATTAGGACATAGATACATTGATCTTTTTGCCAGCCAAGTGCAGGATACCCTTCTCACTTCATTTGTTTTAGGATATGCTACACCAGTAGCAATTATGTCAGCTGACAAGTTGAGAGAGGAAGGGTTATGCTACAGTTAGTGGGAATAATAAAATCTATGAATAGCATATTCACCATCTTCATTTAAGCCAATTCCCACCAGTTCAGCAATAGTCAAGTCAAAACTCTTATGCTCAAACTTACGTTCATACAAATTTAGAAGTCTAAAAAAATGCCCTAATTTCTTTCATCTTACGATCTTAGTTTTCAGCTGGGCATCCTGCCTACCCTTCTACTCATTTCAATACCAAGATAAATGAATTCCATTGCTTGCTAGGCAACCGAGTGGCCCTCATGTCAGACGACATCTTGCTTAAGCTTTATGATGTCAGGGCACCACTGGACAAAATGTCCTGGTTGAAGGTGACACAGGAGGATGAGAGATCAGCAATTATGCAGTGGGTTACTATCTCTATTCATGATTGCAAGGCAACTAGGAGGTGGAATGGTAAAGGACTGAACCAGTAAAAGCACTGGGGCCTTTTTGAAAGCGGGATGGAGATACCAAAACAGAGATTATCCTTAACAATCCCTTGTGAGGATCACACTCAAACATACAGAGTGCAGGGGAAGAGGTTAACTGATCTTCCGTCCGTCAGAAAGTAAGACTATCGTTCAAAAGTAAGATAGTACATTCCAGACTCAAAGGCAGCAATTTCCTCAGATGGAATATTGCGAGCACCAGAATCTAAAGCAGGCTTTGGTAGTCTTGGAGGCAGTCAGTCTTTTAGTAACTATCATGACCAACACAACGTGATCCATATTACTTCCATCTTGACAGAAATGATATTCAAGTACAGGGCCCCACAATAAGGTGGTGAGGACATTCAGATAGTGGCAATGTCTTTTTGATGCCCAAAGGAATGATAGTGAGTTTTCTTACCATATACATTGGTCAAATCAAGCAGTATGCCGGAAGACGTCTTTTTTTTCTTCTTTCATCTCGGCAATGCAGAGAAAATCTGTTGTGAAACACTGCCACTGCTGGTCATTCAGTATAATCTGCAGATGGAAAAGTCCACTGTTAGTGCATTTACTTGAACAATTAGAAACAATCTTGATTTTAATAAAGCTTAAACAGATAAGTACTATGGAGTCTGTATTGTGAAAATCAACAGCTCATTAGAAATTAAAATCTCAATTTGAGTTTTTAACCTCGCATACTTCTCTGAATCCCATGCCTCACTTGCTAACACTGTAAACTATAGCACGCACATTAGGACAGAGATAAATTGATCTTTTTGCCAGCCAAGTGCAGGATACCCTTCTCACTTCCTTTGTTTTAGGATATGGTACACCAGTAGCAATTATGTCAGCTGACAAGTTGAGAGAGGAAGGGTTATGCTACAGTTAGTGGGAATAATAAAATCTATGAATAGCATATTCACCATCTTCATTTTAGCCAATTCCCACTAGTTCAGCAATAGTAAAGTCAAAACTCTTATGCTCAAACGTACGTTGATACAAATTTAGAAGTCTAAAAAAATGCCCTAATTTCTTTCATTTCACAATCTTAGTTTTCAGCTGGGCATCCTGCCTACCCTTCTACTCATTTCAATACCAAGATAAATGAATTCCATTGCTTGCTAGGCAACCGAGTGGCCCTCATGTCAGACGACATCTTGCTTAAGCTTTATGATGTCAGGGCACCACTGGACAAAATGTCCTGGTTGAAGGTGACACAGGAGGATGAGAGATCAGCAATTATGCAGTGGGTTACTATCTCTATTCATGATTGCAAGGCAACTAGGAGGTAGAATGGTAAAGGACTGAACCAGTAAAAGCACTGGGGCCTTTTTGAAAGCGGGATGGAGATACCAAAACAGAGATTATCCTTAATCCCTCGTGAGGATCACACTCAAACATACAGAGTGCAGGGGAAGAGGTTAACTGATCTTCCGTCCGTCAGAAAGTAAGACTATCGTTCGAAAGTAAGATAGTACATTCCAGACTCAAAGGCAGCAATTTCCTCGGATGGAATATTGCGAGCACCAGAATCTAAAGCAGGCTTTGGTAGTCTTGGAGGCAGTCAGTCTTTTAGTAACTATCATGACCAACACAACGTGATCCATATTACTTCCATCTTGACAGAAATGATATTCAAGTACAGGGCCCCACAATAAGGTGGTGAGGACATTCAGATAGTGGCAATGTCTTTTTGATGCCCAAAGGAATGATAGTGAGTTTTCTTACCATATACATTGGTCAAATCAAGCAGTATGCCGTAAGACGTCTTTTTTTTCTTCTTTCGTCTCGGCAATGCAGAGAAAATCTGATATGAAACACTGCCACTGCTGGTCATTCAGTATAATCTGCAGATGGAAAAGTCCACTGTTAGTGCATTTACTATAACAATTAGAAACAATCTTGATTTTAATAAAGCTTAAACAGATAAGTACTATGGAGTCTGTATTGTGAAAATCAAAAGCTCATTAGAAATTAAAATCTCAATTTGAGTTTTTAACCTCGCATACTTCTCTGAATCCCATGCCTCACTTGCTAACACTGTAAACTATAGCACGCACATTAGGACAGAGATAAATTGATCTTTTTGCCAGCCAAGTGCAGGATACCCTTCTCACTTCATTTGTTTTAGGATATGGTACACCAGTAGCAATTATGTCAGCTGACAAGTTGAGAGAGGAAGGGTTATGCTACAGTTAGTGGGAATAATAAAATCTATGAATAGCATATTCACCATCTTCATTTTAGCCAATTCCCACCAGTTCAGCAATAGTAAAGTCAAAACTCTTATGCTCAAACTTACGTTCATACAAATTTAGAAGTCTAAAAAAATGCCCTAATTTCTTACATTTCACAATCTTAGTTTTCAGCTGGGCATCCTGCCTACCCTTCTACTCATTTCAATACCAAGATAAATGAATTCCATTGCTTGCTAGGCAACCGAGTGGCCCTCATGTCAGACGACATCTTGCTTAAGCTTTATGATGTCAGGGCACCACTGGACAAAATGTCCTGGTTGAAGGTGACACAGGAGGATGAGAGATCAGCAATTATGCAGTGGGTTACTATCTCTATTCATGATTGCAAGGCAACTAGGAGGTAGAATGGTAAAGGACTGAACCAGTAAAAGCACTGGGGCCTTTTTGAAAGCGGGATGGAGATACCAAAACAGAGATTATCCTTAATCCCTCGTGAGGATCACACTCAAACATACAGAGTGCAGGGGAAGAGGTTAACTGATCTTCCGTCCGTCAGAAAGTAAGACTATCGTTCGAAAGTAAGATAGTACATTCCAGACTCAAAGGCAGCAATTTCCTCGGATGGAATATTGCGAGCACCAGAATCTAAAGCAGGCTTTGGTAGTCTTGGAGGCAGTCAGTCTTTTAGTAACTATCATGACCAACACAACGTGATCCATATTACTTCCATCTTGACAGAAATGATATTCAAGTACAGGGCCCCACAATAAGGTGGTGAGGACATTCAGATAGTGGCAATGTCTTTTTGATGCCCAAAGGAATGATAGTGAGTTTTCTTACCATATACATTGGTCAAATCAAGCAGTATGCCGTAAGACGTCTTTTTTTTCTTCTTTCGTCTCGGCAATGCAGAGAAAATCTGATATGAAACACTGCCACTGCTGGTCATTCAGTATAATCTGCAGATGGAAAAGTCCACTGTTAGTGCATTTACTATAACAATTAGAAACAATCTTGATTTTAATAAAGCTTAAACAGATAAGTACTATGGAGTCTGTATTGTGAAAATCAAAAGCTCATTAGAAATTAAAATCTCAATTTGAGTTTTTAACCTCGCATACTTCTCTGAATCCCATGCCTCACTTGCTAACACTGTAAACTATAGCACGCACATTAGGACAGAGATAAATTGATCTTTTTGCCAGCCAAGTGCAGGATACCCTTCTCACTTCATTTGTTTTAGGATATGGTACACCAGTAGCAATTATGTCAGCTGACAAGTTGAGAGAGGAAGGGTTATGCTACAGTTAGTGGGAATAATAAAATCTATGAATAGCATATTCACCATCTTCATTTTAGCCAATTCCCACCAGTTCAGCAATAGTCAAGTCAAAACTCTTATGCTCAAACTTACGTTCATACAAATTTAGAAGTCTAAAAAAATGCCCTAATTTCTTTCATCTTACGATCTTAGTTTTCAGCTGGGCATCCTGCCTACCCTTCTACTCATTTCAATACCAAGATAAATGAATTCCATTGCTTGCCAGGCAACCGAGTGGCCCTCATGTCAGACGACATCTTGCTTAAGCTTTATGATGTCAGGGCACCACTGGACAAAATGTCCTGGTTGAAGGTGACACAGGAGGATGAGAGATCAGCAATTATGCAGTGGGTTACTATCTCTATTCATGATTGCAAGGCAACTAGGAGGTGGAATGGTAAAGGACTGAACCAGTAAAAGCACTGGGGCCTTTTTGAAAGCGGGATGGAGATACCAAAACAGAGATTATCCTTAACAATCCCTTGTGAGGATCACACTCAAACATACAGAGTGCAGGGGAAGAGGTTAACTGATCTTCCGTCCGTCAGAAAGTAAGACTATCGTTCAAAAGTAAGATAGTACATTCCAGACTCAAAGGCAGCAATTTCCTCAGATGGAATATTGCGAGCACCAGAATCTAAAGCAGGCTTTGGTAGTCTTGGAGGCAGTCAGTCTTTTAGTAACTATCATGACCAACACAACGTGATCCATATTACTTCCATCTTGACAGAAATGATATTCAAGTACAGGGCCCCACAATAAGGTGGTGAGGACATTCAGATAGTGGCAATGTCTTTTTGATGCCCAAAGGAATGATAGTGAGTTTTCTTACCATATACATTGGTCAAATCAAGCAGTATGCCGGAAGACGTCTTTTTTTTCTTCTTTCATCTCGGCAATGCAGAGAAAATCTGATATGAAACACTGCCACTGCTGGTCATTCAGTATAATCTGCAGATGGAAAAGTCCACTGTTAGTGCATTTACTTGAACAATTAGAAACAATCTTGATTTTAATAAAGCTTAAACAGATAAGTACTATGGAGTCTGTATTGTGAAAATCAACAGCTCATTAGAAATTAAAATCTCAATTTGAGTTTTTAACCTCGCATACTTCTCTGAATCCCATGCCTCACTTGCTAACACTGTAAACTACAGCACGCACATTAGGACATAGATACATTGATCATTTTGCCAGCCAAGTGCAGGATACCCTTCTCACTTCATTTGTTTTAGGATATGGTACACCAGTAGCAATTATGTCAGCTGACAAGTTGAGAGAGGAAGGGTTATGCTACAGTTAGTGGGAATAATAAAATCTATGAATAGCATATTCACCATCTTCATTTTAGCCAATTCCCACTAGTTCAGAAATAGTAAAGTCAAAACTCTTATGCTCAAACGTACGTTGATACAAATTTAGAAGTCTAAAAAAATGCCCTAATTTCTTTCATCTTACGATCTTAGTTTTCAGCTGGGCATCCTGCCTACCCTTCTACTCATTTCAATACCAAGATAAATGAATTCCATTGCTTGCCAGGCAACCGAGTGGCCCTCATGTCAGACGACATCTTGCTTAAGCTTTATGATGTCAGGGCACCACTGGACAAAATGTCCTGGTTGAAGGTGACACAGGAGGATGAGAGATCAGCAATTATGCAGTGGGTTACTATCTCTATTCATGATTGCAAGGCAACTAGGAGGTGGAATGGTAAAGGACTGAACCAGTAAAAGCACTGGGGCCTTTTTGAAAGCGGGATGGAGATACCAAAACAGAGATTATCCTTAACAATCCCTTGTGAGGATCACACTCAAACATACAGAGTGCAGGGGAAGAGGTTAACTGATCTTCCGTCCGTCAGAAAGTAAGACTATCGTTCGAAAGTAAGATAGTACATTCCAGACTCAAAGGCAGCAATTTCCTCAGATGGAATATTGCGAGCACCAGAATCTAAAGCAGGCTTTGGTAGTCTTGGAGGCAGTCAGTCTTTTAGTAACTATCATGACCAACACAACGTGATCCATATTACTTCCATCTTGACAGAAATGATATTCAAGTACAGGGCCCCACAATAAGGTGGTGAGGACATTCAGATAGTGGCAATGTCTTTTTGATGCCCAAAGGAATGATAGTGAGTTTTCTTACCATATACATTGGTCAAATCAAGCAGTATGCCGGAAGACGTCTTTTTTTTCTTCTTTCATCTCGGCAATGCAGAGAAAATCTGATATGAAACACTGCCACTGCTGGTCATTCAGTATAATCTGCAGATGGAAAAGTCCACTGTTAGTGCATTTACTTGAACAATTAGAAACAATCTTGATTTTAATAAAGCTTAAACAGATAAGTACTATGGAGTCTGTATTGTGAAAATCAACAGCTCATTAGAAATTAAAATCTCAATTTGAGTTTTTAACCTCGCATACTTCTCTGAATCCCATGCCTCACTTGCTAACACTGTAAACTACAGCACGCACATTAGGACATAGATACATTGATCATTTTGCCAGCCAAGTGCAGGATACCCTTCTCACTTCATTTGTTTTAGGATATGGTACACCAGTAGCAATTATGTCAGCTGACAAGTTGAGAGAGGAAGGGTTATGCTACAGTTAGTGGGAATAATAAAATCTATGAATAGCATATTCACCATCTTCATTTTAGCCAATTCCCACCAGTTCAGCAATAGTAAAGTCAAAACTCTTATGCTCAAACGTACGTTGATACAAATTTAGAAGTCTAAAAAAATGCCCTAATTTCTTTCATCTTACGATCTTAGTTTTCAGCTGGGCATCCTGCCTACCCTTCTACTCATTTCAATACCAAGATAAATGAATTCCATTGCTTGCTAGGCAACCGAGTGGCCCTCATGTCAGACGACATCTTGCTTAAGCTTTATGATGTCAGGGCACCACTGGACAAAATGTCCTGGTTGAAGGTGACACAGGAGGATGAGAGATCAGCAATTATGCAGTGGGTTACTATCTCTATTCATGATTGCAAGGCAACTAGGAGGTGGAATGGTAAAGGACTGAACCAGTAAAAGCACTGGGGCCTTTTTGAAAGCGGGATGGAGATACCAAAACAGAGATTATCCTTAATCCCTCGTGAGGATTACAGTCAAACATACAGAGTGCAGGAGAAGAGGTTAACTGATCTTCCGTCCGTCAGAAAGTAAGACTATCGTTCGAAAGTAAGATAGTACATTCCAGACTCAAAGGCAGCAATTTCCTCGGATGGAATATTGCGAGCACCAGAATCTAAAGCAGGCTTTGGTAGTCTTTGAGGCAGTCAGTCTTTTAGTAACTATCATGACCAACACAACGTGATCCATATTACTTCCATCTTGACAGAAATGATATTCAAGTTGTCAAGAATTCCTGTCATACGAGGGGAGGAAAACGGTAACCAGCGAAAACGAACTACATCTCCCAGGATGCTTAGCGGTTGAGAGGTTATGTAAACAGGAGAGCTGTTACATAACTCAAGGGAAACACGCCCTTCTGTAAACAGGAGAGCTGTTACATAACTCAAGGGAAACACGCCCTTATGTAAACAGGAGAGCTGTTACATAACTCAAGGGAAACACGCCCTTATGTAAACAGGAGAGCTGTTACATAACTCAAGGAAAACACGCCCTATAAAGGGAGGAACCGGGAGGTACAAGGCTGTCGGATATTGTGTTTACACCGACGTACCTGCTTCGTGAAGAGCAGTGTTCCGGAGTGGTGCTCCAGTAAGGCAAGAACGGAGGTAGGTCGAGTCGTTACTCCCTGGGCCGTGTCTTGCCCCATCGTCACCTGTGAAGGACCCGGAAGCTCTACCGGTCAACCATTGAGCTTCGCTTTTTGACTCGGCTGAGTCCAAGCGCAGTGGCGCTTTTGCTGGTTGGAGTCGTAACTCCCAGCCCGACCAGAGACACAGGGACTGCCAGCTGTAACGCACACCAGGAGGTGTTTGCCGCGTTACAGACTCGGAAGTCCACAGGATCGATCGAGCGGCTGCTCTCGGTTCAGTCTTCTTGCTTGTGATTGGGGTATCGGTGACGCATCACCAGGAGGTGACTCCGCGTCCCGGTGCAGTCTGAGGAAGAGGTTGAGCGGCTGCTCCCTTCAGGTAGAGACCCCGGCTGGGTGTTTCCCTGACTCCTCGATTCTCCCCAACACTCTTCGTGCCCCTCACAGCCTACCGATTGGCATTGTCGGCCATTTCATTTCTGCCCTCTGTTGGCATACGCCGGGATCGGCGTATATGCAGAGGACGGTTAGGACCATCCGTGCTGTGGGCTGGTAACGTACTTAGCCTGGAGGATTCCAGTGACTATAACTTTTGTTTGTTCTTTGTATTTTATTTGCCTTCATTAAAAGAACTAACCCTTCACAAGTGGTTGCGTCCTCATTGTCGTGTCTGTTAAACGATCCTGAGACGTTCAGGGCGTTACAAAAGTACAGGGCCCCACAATAAGGTGGTGAGGACATTCAGATAGTGGCAATGTCTTTTTGATGCCCAAAGGAATGCTAGTGAGTTTTCTTACCATATACATTGGTCAAATCAAGCAGTATGCCGGAAGACGTCTTTTTCTTCTTTCGTCTCGGCAATGCAGAGAAAATCTGTTGTGAAACACTGCCACTGCTGGTCATTCAGTATAATCTGCAGATGGAAAAGTCCACTGTTAGTGCATTTACTTGAACAATTAGAAACAATCTTGATTTTAATAAAGCGTAAACAGATAAGTACTATGGAGTCTGTATTGTGAAAATCAACAGCTCATTAGAAATTAAAATCTCAATTTGAGTTTTTAACCTCGCATACTTCTCTGAATCCCATGCCTCACTTGCTAACACTGTAAACTATAGCACGCACATTAGGACATAGATACATTGATCTTTTTGCCAGCCAAGTGCAGGATACCCTTCTCACTTCATTTGTTTTAGGATATGCTACACCAGTAGCAATTATGTCAGCTGACAAGTTGAGAGAGGAAGGGTTATGCTACAGTTAGTGGGAATAATAAAATCTATGAATAGCATATTCACCATCTTCATTTAAGCCAATTCCCACCAGTTCAGCAATAGTCAAGTCAAAACTCTTATGCTCAAACTTACGTTCATACAAATTTAGAAGTCTAAAAAAATGCCCTAATTTCTTTCATCTTACGATCTTAGTTTTCAGCTGGGCATCCTGCCTACCCTTCTACTCATTTCAATACCAAGATAAATGAATTCCATTGCTTGCTAGGCAACCGAGTGGCCCTCATGTCAGACGACATCTTGCTTAAGCTTTATGATGTCAGGGCACCACTGGACAAAATGTCCTGGTTGAAGGTGACACAGGAGGATGAGAGATCAGCAATTATGCAGTGGGTTACTATCTCTATTCATGATTGCAAGGCAACTAGGAGGTGGAATGGTAAAGGACTGAACCAGTAAAAGCACTGGGGCCTTTTTGAAAGCGGGATGGAGATACCAAAACAGAGATTATCCTTAACAATCCCTTGTGAGGATCACACTCAAACATACAGAGTGCAGGGGAAGAGGTTAACTGATCTTCCGTCCGTCAGAAAGTAAGACTATCGTTCAAAAGTAAGATAGTACATTCCAGACTCAAAGGCAGCAATTTCCTCAGATGGAATATTGCGAGCACCAGAATCTAAAGCAGGCTTTGGTAGTCTTGGAGGCAGTCAGTCTTTTAGTAACTATCATGACCAACACAACGTGATCCATATTACTTCCATCTTGACAGAAATGATATTCAAGTACAGGGCCCCACAATAAGGTGGTGAGGACATTCAGATAGTGGCAATGTCTTTTTGATGCCCAAAGGAATGATAGTGAGTTTTCTTACCATATACATTGGTCAAATCAAGCAGTATGCCGGAAGACGTCTTTTTTTTCTTCTTTCATCTCGGCAATGCAGAGAAAATCTGTTGTGAAACACTGCCACTGCTGGTCATTCAGTATAATCTGCAGATGGAAAAGTCCACTGTTAGTGCATTTACTTGAACAATTAGAAACAATCTTGATTTTAATAAAGCTTAAACAGATAAGTACTATGGAGTCTGTATTGTGAAAATCAACAGCTCATTAGAAATTAAAATCTCAATTTGAGTTTTTAACCTCGCATACTTCTCTGAATCCCATGCCTCACTTGCTAACACTGTAAACTATAGCACGCACATTAGGACAGAGATAAATTGATCTTTTTGCCAGCCAAGTGCAGGATACCCTTCTCACTTCCTTTGTTTTAGGATATGGTACACCAGTAGCAATTATGTCAGCTGACAAGTTGAGAGAGGAAGGGTTATGCTACAGTTAGTGGGAATAATAAAATCTATGAATAGCATATTCACCATCTTCATTTTAGCCAATTCCCACTAGTTCAGCAATAGTAAAGTCAAAACTCTTATGCTCAAACGTACGTTGATACAAATTTAGAAGTCTAAAAAAATGCCCTAATTTCTTTCATTTCACAATCTTAGTTTTCAGCTGGGCATCCTGCCTACCCTTCTACTCATTTCAATACCAAGATAAATGAATTCCATTGCTTGCTAGGCAACCGAGTGGCCCTCATGTCAGACGACATCTTGCTTAAGCTTTATGATGTCAGGGCACCACTGGACAAAATGTCCTGGTTGAAGGTGACACAGGAGGATGAGAGATCAGCAATTATGCAGTGGGTTACTATCTCTATTCATGATTGCAAGGCAACTAGGAGGTAGAATGGTAAAGGACTGAACCAGTAAAAGCACTGGGGCCTTTTTGAAAGCGGGATGGAGATACCAAAACAGAGATTATCCTTAATCCCTCGTGAGGATCACACTCAAACATACAGAGTGCAGGGGAAGAGGTTAACTGATCTTCCGTCCGTCAGAAAGTAAGACTATCGTTCGAAAGTAAGATAGTACATTCCAGACTCAAAGGCAGCAATTTCCTCGGATGGAATATTGCGAGCACCAGAATCTAAAGCAGGCTTTGGTAGTCTTGGAGGCAGTCAGTCTTTTAGTAACTATCATGACCAACACAACGTGATCCATATTACTTCCATCTTGACAGAAATGATATTCAAGTACAGGGCCCCACAATAAGGTGGTGAGGACATTCAGATAGTGGCAATGTCTTTTTGATGCCCAAAGGAATGATAGTGAGTTTTCTTACCATATACATTGGTCAAATCAAGCAGTATGCCGTAAGACGTCTTTTTTTTCTTCTTTCGTCTCGGCAATGCAGAGAAAATCTGATATGAAACACTGCCACTGCTGGTCATTCAGTATAATCTGCAGATGGAAAAGTCCACTGTTAGTGCATTTACTATAACAATTAGAAACAATCTTGATTTTAATAAAGCTTAAACAGATAAGTACTATGGAGTCTGTATTGTGAAAATCAAAAGCTCATTAGAAATTAAAATCTCAATTTGAGTTTTTAACCTCGCATACTTCTCTGAATCCCATGCCTCACTTGCTAACACTGTAAACTATAGCACGCACATTAGGACAGAGATAAATTGATCTTTTTGCCAGCCAAGTGCAGGATACCCTTCTCACTTCATTTGTTTTAGGATATGGTACACCAGTAGCAATTATGTCAGCTGACAAGTTGAGAGAGGAAGGGTTATGCTACAGTTAGTGGGAATAATAAAATCTATGAATAGCATATTCACCATCTTCATTTTAGCCAATTCCCACCAGTTCAGCAATAGTAAAGTCAAAACTCTTATGCTCAAACTTACGTTCATACAAATTTAGAAGTCTAAAAAAATGCCCTAATTTCTTACATTTCACAATCTTAGTTTTCAGCTGGGCATCCTGCCTACCCTTCTACTCATTTCAATACCAAGATAAATGAATTCCATTGCTTGCTAGGCAACCGAGTGGCCCTCATGTCAGACGACATCTTGCTTAAGCTTTATGATGTCAGGGCACCACTGGACAAAATGTCCTGGTTGAAGGTGACACAGGAGGATGAGAGATCAGCAATTATGCAGTGGGTTACTATCTCTATTCATGATTGCAAGGCAACTAGGAGGTAGAATGGTAAAGGACTGAACCAGTAAAAGCACTGGGGCCTTTTTGAAAGCGGGATGGAGATACCAAAACAGAGATTATCCTTAACAATCCCTTGTGAGGATCACACTCAAACATACAGAGTGCAGGGGAAGAGGTTAACTGATCTTCCGTCCGTCAGAAAGTAAGACTATCGTTCAAAAGTAAGATAGTACATTCCAGACTCAAAGGCAGCAATTTCCTCAGATGGAATATTGCGAGCACCAGAATCTAAAGCAGGCTTTGGTAGTCTTGGAGGCAGTCAGTCTTTTAGTAACTATCATGACCAACACAACGTGATCCATATTACTTCCATCTTGACAGAAATGATATTCAAGTACAGGGCCCCACAATAAGGTGGTGAGGACATTCAGATAGTGGCAATGTCTTTTTGATGCCCAAAGGAATGATAGTGAGTTTTCTTACCATATACATTGGTCAAATCAAGCAGTATGCCGGAAGACGTCTTTTTTTTCTTCTTTCATCTCGGCAATGCAGAGAAAATCTGTTGTGAAACACTGCCACTGCTGGTCATTCAGTATAATCTGCAGATGGAAAAGTCCACTGTTAGTGCATTTACTTGAACAATTAGAAACAATCTTGATTTTAATAAAGCTTAAACAGATAAGTACTATGGAGTCTGTATTGTGAAAATCAACAGCTCATTAGAAATTAAAATCTCAATTTGAGTTTTTAACCTCGCATACTTCTCTGAATCCCATGCCTCACTTGCTAACACTGTAAACTATAGCACGCACATTAGGACAGAGATAAATTGATCTTTTTGCCAGCCAAGTGCAGGATACCCTTCTCACTTCCTTTGTTTTAGGATATGGTACACCAGTAGCAATTATGTCAGCTGACAAGTTGAGAGAGGAAGGGTTATGCTACAGTTAGTGGGAATAATAAAATCTATGAATAGCATATTCACCATCTTCATTTTAGCCAATTCCCACTAGTTCAGCAATAGTAAAGTCAAAACTCTTATGCTCAAACGTACGTTGATACAAATTTAGAAGTCTAAAAAAATGCCCTAATTTCTTTCATTTCACAATCTTAGTTTTCAGCTGGGCATCCTGCCTACCCTTCTACTCATTTCAATACCAAGATAAATGAATTCCATTGCTTGCTAGGCAACCGAGTGGCCCTCATGTCAGACGACATCTTGCTTAAGCTTTATGATGTCAGGGCACCACTGGACAAAATGTCCTGGTTGAAGGTGACACAGGAGGATGAGAGATCAGCAATTATGCAGTGGGTTACTATCTCTATTCATGATTGCAAGGCAACTAGGAGGTAGAATGGTAAAGGACTGAACCAGTAAAAGCACTGGGGCCTTTTTGAAAGCGGGATGGAGATACCAAAACAGAGATTATCCTTAATCCCTCGTGAGGATCACACTCAAACATACAGAGTGCAGGGGAAGAGGTTAACTGATCTTCCGTCCGTCAGAAAGTAAGACTATCGTTCGAAAGTAAGATAGTACATTCCAGACTCAAAGGCAGCAATTTCCTCGGATGGAATATTGCGAGCACCAGAATCTAAAGCAGGCTTTGGTAGTCTTGGAGGCAGTCAGTCTTTTAGTAACTATCATGACCAACACAACGTGATCCATATTACTTCCATCTTGACAGAAATGATATTCAAGTACAGGGCCCCACAATAAGGTGGTGAGGACATTCAGATAGTGGCAATGTCTTTTTGATGCCCAAAGGAATGATAGTGAGTTTTCTTACCATATACATTGGTCAAATCAAGCAGTATGCCGTAAGACGTCTTTTTTTTCTTCTTTCGTCTCGGCAATGCAGAGAAAATCTGATATGAAACACTGCCACTGCTGGTCATTCAGTATAATCTGCAGATGGAAAAGTCCACTGTTAGTGCATTTACTATAACAATTAGAAACAATCTTGATTTTAATAAAGCTTAAACAGATAAGTACTATGGAGTCTGTATTGTGAAAATCAAAAGCTCATTAGAAATTAAAATCTCAATTTGAGTTTTTAACCTCGCATACTTCTCTGAATCCCATGCCTCACTTGCTAACACTGTAAACTATAGCACGCACATTAGGACAGAGATAAATTGATCTTTTTGCCAGCCAAGTGCAGGATACCCTTCTCACTTCATTTGTTTTAGGATATGGTACACCAGTAGCAATTATGTCAGCTGACAAGTTGAGAGAGGAAGGGTTATGCTACAGTTAGTGGGAATAATAAAATCTATGAATAGCATATTCACCATCTTCATTTTAGCCAATTCCCACCAGTTCAGCAATAGTAAAGTCAAAACTCTTATGCTCAAACTTACGTTCATACAAATTTAGAAGTCTAAAAAAATGCCCTAATTTCTTACATTTCACAATCTTAGTTTTCAGCTGGGCATCCTGCCTACCCTTCTACTCATTTCAATACCAAGATAAATGAATTCCATTGCTTGCTAGGCAACCGAGTGGCCCTCATGTCAGACGACATCTTGCTTAAGCTTTATGATGTCAGGGCACCACTGGACAAAATGTCCTGGTTGAAGGTGACACAGGAGGATGAGAGATCAGCAATTATGCAGTGGGTTACTATCTCTATTCATGATTGCAAGGCAACTAGGAGGTAGAATGGTAAAGGACTGAACCAGTAAAAGCACTGGGGCCTTTTTGAAAGCGGGATGGAGATACCAAAACAGAGATTATCCTTAACAATCCCTTGTGAGGATCACACTCAAACATACAGAGTGCAGGGGAAGAGGTTAACTGATCTTCCGTCCGTCAGAAAGTAAGACTATCGTTCAAAAGTAAGATAGTACATTCCAGACTCAAAGGCAGCAATTTCCTCAGATGGAATATTGCGAGCACCAGAATCTAAAGCAGGCTTTGGTAGTCTTGGAGGCAGTCAGTCTTTTAGTAACTATCATGACCAACACAACGTGATCCATATTACTTCCATCTTGACAGAAATGATATTCAAGTACAGGGCCCCACAATAAGGTGGTGAGGACATTCAGATAGTGGCAATGTCTTTTTGATGCCCAAAGGAATGATAGTGAGTTTTCTTACCATATACATTGGTCAAATCAAGCAGTATGCCGGAAGACGTCTTTTTTT
Organism: Triturus cristatus; assembly: GCF_964204655.1. Taxonomy (NCBI): domain Eukaryota; kingdom Metazoa; phylum Chordata; class Amphibia; order Caudata; family Salamandridae; genus Triturus; species Triturus cristatus. The sequence continues at coordinate 1,148,359,040 of NC_140583.1, forward strand.
TCTTCTTTCATCTCGGCAATGCAGAGAAAATCTGTTGTGAAACACTGCCACTGCTGGTCATTCAGTATAATCTGCAGATGGAAAAGTCCACTGTTAGTGCATTTACTTGAACAATTAGAAACAATCTTGATTTTAATAAAGCTTAAACAGATAAGTACTATGGAGTCTGTATTGTGAAAATCAACAGCTCATTAGAAATTAAAATCTCAATTTGAGTTTTTAACCTCGCATACTTCTCTGAATCCCATGCCTCACTTGCTAACACTGTAAACTATAGCACGCACATTAGGACAGAGATAAATTGATCTTTTTGCCAGCCAAGTGCAGGATACCCTTCTCACTTCCTTTGTTTTAGGATATGGTACACCAGTAGCAATTATGTCAGCTGACAAGTTGAGAGAGGAAGGGTTATGCTACAGTTAGTGGGAATAATAAAATCTATGAATAGCATATTCACCATCTTCATTTTAGCCAATTCCCACTAGTTCAGCAATAGTAAAGTCAAAACTCTTATGCTCAAACGTACGTTGATACAAATTTAGAAGTCTAAAAAAATGCCCTAATTTCTTTCATTTCACAATCTTAGTTTTCAGCTGGGCATCCTGCCTACCCTTCTACTCATTTCAATACCAAGATAAATGAATTCCATTGCTTGCTAGGCAACCGAGTGGCCCTCATGTCAGACGACATCTTGCTTAAGCTTTATGATGTCAGGGCACCACTGGACAAAATGTCCTGGTTGAAGGTGACACAGGAGGATGAGAGATCAGCAATTATGCAGTGGGTTACTATCTCTATTCATGATTGCAAGGCAACTAGGAGGTAGAATGGTAAAGGACTGAACCAGTAAAAGCACTGGGGCCTTTTTGAAAGCGGGATGGAGATACCAAAACAGAGATTATCCTTAATCCCTCGTGAGGATCACACTCAAACATACAGAGTGCAGGGGAAGAGGTTAACTGATCTTCCGTCCGTCAGAAAGTAAGACTATCGTTCGAAAGTAAGATAGTACATTCCAGACTCAAAGGCAGCAATTTCCTCGGATGGAATATTGCGAGCACCAGAATCTAAAGCAGGCTTTGGTAGTCTTGGAGGCAGTCAGTCTTTTAGTAACTATCATGACCAACACAACGTGATCCATATTACTTCCATCTTGACAGAAATGATATTCAAGTACAGGGCCCCACAATAAGGTGGTGAGGACATTCAGATAGTGGCAATGTCTTTTTGATGCCCAAAGGAATGATAGTGAGTTTTCTTACCATATACATTGGTCAAATCAAGCAGTATGCCGTAAGACGTCTTTTTTTTCTTCTTTCGTCTCGGCAATGCAGAGAAAATCTGATATGAAACACTGCCACTGCTGGTCATTCAGTATAATCTGCAGATGGAAAAGTCCACTGTTAGTGCATTTACTATAACAATTAGAAACAATCTTGATTTTAATAAAGCTTAAACAGATAAGTACTATGGAGTCTGTATTGTGAAAATCAAAAGCTCATTAGAAATTAAAATCTCAATTTGAGTTTTTAACCTCGCATACTTCTCTGAATCCCATGCCTCACTTGCTAACACTGTAAACTATAGCACGCACATTAGGACAGAGATAAATTGATCTTTTTGCCAGCCAAGTGCAGGATACCCTTCTCACTTCATTTGTTTTAGGATATGGTACACCAGTAGCAATTATGTCAGCTGACAAGTTGAGAGAGGAAGGGTTATGCTACAGTTAGTGGGAATAATAAAATCTATGAATAGCATATTCACCATCTTCATTTTAGCCAATTCCCACCAGTTCAGCAATAGTAAAGTCAAAACTCTTATGCTCAAACTTACGTTCATACAAATTTAGAAGTCTAAAAAAATGCCCTAATTTCTTACATTTCACAATCTTAGTTTTCAGCTGGGCATCCTGCCTACCCTTCTACTCATTTCAATACCAAGATAAATGAATTCCATTGCTTGCTAGGCAACCGAGTGGCCCTCATGTCAGACGACATCTTGCTTAAGCTTTATGATGTCAGGGCACCACTGGACAAAATGTCCTGGTTGAAGGTGACACAGGAGGATGAGAGATCAGCAATTATGCAGTGGGTTACTATCTCTATTCATGATTGCAAGGCAACTAGGAGGTAGAATGGTAAAGGACTGAACCAGTAAAAGCACTGGGGCCTTTTTGAAAGCGGGATGGAGATACCAAAACAGAGATTATCCTTAACAATCCCTTGTGAGGATCACACTCAAACATACAGAGTGCAGGGGAAGAGGTTAACTGATCTTCCGTCCGTCAGAAAGTAAGACTATCGTTCAAAAGTAAGATAGTACATTCCAGACTCAAAGGCAGCAATTTCCTCAGATGGAATATTGCGAGCACCAGAATCTAAAGCAGGCTTTGGTAGTCTTGGAGGCAGTCAGTCTTTTAGTAACTATCATGACCAACACAACGTGATCCATATTACTTCCATCTTGACAGAAATGATATTCAAGTACAGGGCCCCACAATAAGGTGGTGAGGACATTCAGATAGTGGCAATGTCTTTTTGATGCCCAAAGGAATGCTAGTGAGTTTTCTTACCATATACATTGGTCAAATCAAGCAGTATGCCGGAAGACGTCTTTTTCTTCTTTCGTCTCGGCAATGCAGAGAAAATATGTTGTGAAACACTGCCACTGCTGGTCATTCAGTATAATCTGCAGATGGAAAAGTCCACTGTTAGTGCATTTACTTGAACAATTAGAAACAATCTTGATTTTAATAAAGCTTAAACAGATAAGTACTATGGAGTCTGTATTGTGAAAATCAACAGCTCATTAGAAATTAAAATCTCAATTTGAGTTTTTAACCTCGCATACTTCTCTGAATCCCATGCCTCACTTGCTAACACTGTAAACTATAGCACGCACATTAGGACAGAGATAAATTGATCTTTTTGCCAGCCAAGTGCAGGATACCCTTCTCACTTCCTTTGTTTTAGGATATGGTACACCAGTAGCAATTATGTCAGCTGACAAGTTGAGAGAGGAAGGGTTATGCTACAGTTAGTGGGAATAATAAAATCTATGAATAGCATATTCACCATCTTCATTTTAGCCAATTCCCACTAGTTCAGCAATAGTAAAGTCAAAACTCTTATGCTCAAACGTACGTTGATACAAATTTAGAAGTCTAAAAAAATGCCCTAATTTCTTTCATTTCACAATCTTAGTTTTCAGCTGGGCATCCTGCCTACCCTTCTACTCATTTCAATACCAAGATAAATGAATTCCATTGCTTGCTAGGCAACCGAGTGGCCCTCATGTCAGACGACATCTTGCTTAAGCTTTATGATGTCAGGGCACCACTGGACAAAATGTCCTGGTTGAAGGTGACACAGGAGGATGAGAGATCAGCAATTATGCAGTGGGTTACTATCTCTATTCATGATTGCAAGGCAACTAGGAGGTAGAATGGTAAAGGACTGAACCAGTAAAAGCACTGGGGCCTTTTTGAAAGCGGGATGGAGATACCAAAACAGAGATTATCCTTAATCCCTCGTGAGGATCACACTCAAACATACAGAGTGCAGGGGAAGAGGTTAACTGATCTTCCGTCCGTCAGAAAGTAAGACTATCGTTCGAAAGTAAGATAGTACATTCCAGACTCAAAGGCAGCAATTTCCTCGGATGGAATATTGCGAGCACCAGAATCTAAAGCAGGCTTTGGTAGTCTTGGAGGCAGTCAGTCTTTTAGTAACTATCATGACCAACACAACGTGATCCATATTACTTCCATCTTGACAGAAATGATATTCAAGTACATGCCCCCACAATAAGGTGGTGAGGACATTCAGATAGTGGCAATGTCTTTTTGATGCCCAAAGGAATGCTAGTGAGTTTTCTTACCATATACATTGGTCAAATCAAGCAGTATGCCGGAAGACGTCTTTTTCTTCTTTCGTCTCGGCAATGCAGAGAAAAAATGTTGTGAAACACTGCCACTGCTGGTCATTCAGTATAATCTGCAGATGGAAAAGTCCACTGTTAGTGCATTTACTTGAACAATTAGAAACAATCTTGATTTTAATAAAGCTTAAACAGATAAGTACTATGGAGTCTGTATTGTGAAAATCAACAGCTCATTAGAAATTAAAATCTCAATTTGAGTTTTTAACCTCGCATACTTCTCTGAATCCCATGCCTCACTTGCTAACACTGTAAACTATAGCACGCACATTAGGACAGAGATAAATTGATCTTTTTGCCAGCCAAGTGCAGGATACCCTTCTCACTTCATTTGTTTTAGGATATGGTACACCAGTAGCAATTATGTCAGCTGACAAGTTGAGAGAGGAAGGGTTATGCTACAGTTAGTGGGAATAATAAAATCTATGAATAGCATATTCACCATCTTCATTTTAGCCAATTCCCACTAGTTCAGAAATAGTAAAGTCAAAACTCTTATGCTCAAACGTACGTTGATACAAATTTAGAAGTCTAAAAAAATGCCCTAATTTCTTTCATCTTACGATCTTAGTTTTCAGCTGGGCATCCTGCCTACCCTTCTACTCATTTCAATACCAAGATAAATGAATTCCATTGCTTGCCAGGCAACCGAGTGGCCCTCATGTCAGACGACATCTTGCTTAAGCTTTATGATGTCAGGGCACCACTGGACAAAATGTCCTGGTTGAAGGTGACACAGGAGGATGAGAGATCAGCAATTATGCAGTGGGTTACTATCTCTATTCATGATTGCAAGGCAACTAGGAGGTGGAATGGTAAAGGACTGAACCAGTAAAAGCACTGGGGCCTTTTTGAAAGCGGGATGGAGATACCAAAACAGAGATTATCCTTAACAATCCCTTGTGAGGATCACACTCAAACATACAGAGTGCAGGGGAAGAGGTTAACTGATCTTCCGTCCGTCAGAAAGTAAGACTATCGTTCAAAAGTAAGATAGTACATTCCAGACTCAAAGGCAGCAATTTCCTCAGATGGAATATTGCGAGCACCAGAATCTAAAGCAGGCTTTGGTAGTCTTGGAGGCAGTCAGTCTTTTAGTAACTATCATGACCAACACAACGTGATCCATATTACTTCCATCTTGACAGAAATGATATTCAAGTACAGGGCCCCACAATAAGGTGGTGAGGACATTCAGATAGTGGCAATGTCTTTTTGATGCCCAAAGGAATGATAGTGAGTTTTCTTACCATATACATTGGTCAAATCAAGCAGTATGCCGGAAGACGTCTTTTTTTTCTTCTTTCATCTCGGCAATGCAGAGAAAATCTGATATGAAACACTGCCACTGCTGGTCATTCAGTATAATCTGCAGATGGAAAAGTCCACTGTTAGTGCATTTACTTGAACAATTAGAAACAATCTTGATTTTAATAAAGCTTAAACAGATAAGTACTATGGAGTCTGTATTGTGAAAATCAACAGCTCATTAGAAATTAAAATCTCAATTTGAGTTTTTAACCTCGCATACTTCTCTGAATCCCATGCCTCACTTGCTAACACTGTAAACTACAGCACGCACATTAGGACATAGATACATTGATCATTTTGCCAGCCAAGTGCAGGATACCCTTCTCACTTCATTTGTTTTAGGATATGGTACACCAGTAGCAATTATGTCAGCTGACAAGTTGAGAGAGGAAGGGTTATGCTACAGTTAGTGGGAATAATAAAATCTATGAATAGCATATTCACCATCTTCATTTTAGCCAATTCCCACTAGTTCAGCAATAGTAAAGTCAAAACTCTTATGCTCAAACGTACGTTGATACAAATTTAGAAGTCTAAAAAAATGCCCTAATTTCTTTCATTTCACAATCTTAGTTTTCAGCTGGGCATCCTGCCTACCCTTCTACTCATTTCAATACCAAGATAAATGAATTCCATTGCTTGCTAGGCAACCGAGTGGCCCTCATGTCAGATGACATCTTGCTTAAGCTTTATGATGTCAGGGCACCACTGGACAAAATGTCCTGGTTGAAGGTGACACAGGAGGATGAGAGATCAGCAATTATGCAGTGGGTTACTATCTCTATTCATGATTGCAAGGCAACTAGGAGGTAGAATGGTAAAGGACTGAACCAGTAAAAGCACTGGGGCCTTTTTGAAAGCGGGATGGAGATACCAAAACAGAGATTATCCTTAACAATCCCTTGTGAGGATCACACTCAAACATACAGAGTGCAGGGGAAGAGGTTAACTGATCTTCCGTCCGTCAGAAAGTAAGACTATCGTTCGAAAGTAAGATAGTACATTCCAGACTCAAAGGCAGCAATTTCCTCAGATGGAATATTGCGAGCACCAGAATCTAAAGCAGGCTTTGGTAGTCTTGGAGGCAGTCAGTCTTTTAGTAACTATCATGACCAACACAACGTGATCCATATTACTTCCATCTTGACAGAAATGATATTCAAGTACAGGCCCCCACAATAAGGTGGTGAGGACATTCAGATAGTGGCAATGTCTTTTTGATGCCCAAAGGAATGCTAGTGAGTTTTCTTACCATATACATTGGTCAAATCAAGCAGTATGCCGGAAGACGTCTTTTTCTTCTTTCGTCTCGGCAATGCAGAGAAAATCTGTTGTGAAACACTGCCACTGCTGGTCATTCAGTATAATCTGCAGATGGAAAAGTCCACTGTTAGTGCATTTACTTGAACAATTAGAAACAATCTTGATTTTAATAAAGCGTAAACAGATAAGTACTATGGAGTCTGTATTGTGAAAATCAACAGCTCATTAGAAATTAAAATCTCAATTTGAGTTTTTAACCTCGCATACTTCTCTGAATCCCATGCCTCACTTGCTAACACTGTAAACTATAGCACACACATTAGGACATAGATACATTGATCTTTTTGCCAGCCAAGTGCAGGATACCCTTCTCACTTCATTTGTTTTAGGATATGCTACACCAGTAGCAATTATGTCAGCTGACAAGTTGAGAGAGGAAGGGTTATGCTACAGTTAGTGGGAATAATAAAATCTATGAATAGCATATTCACCATCTTCATTTAAGCCAATTCCCACCAGTTCAGCAATAGTCAAGTCAAAACTCTTATGCTCAAACTTACGTTCATACAAATTTAGAAGTCTAAAAAAATGCCCTAATTTCTTTCATCTTACGATCTTAGTTTTCAGCTGGGCATCCTGCCTACCCTTCTACTCATTTCAATACCAAGATAAATGAATTCCATTGCTTGCTAGGCAACCGAGTGGCCCTCATGTCAGACGACATCTTGCTTAAGCTTTATGATGTCAGGGCACCACTGGACAAAATGTCCTGGTTGAAGGTGACACAGGAGGATGAGAGATCAGCAATTATGCAGTGGGTTACTATCTCTATTCATGATTGCAAGGCAACTAGGAGGTAGAATGGTAAAGGACTGAACCAGTAAAAGCACTGGGGCCTTTTTGAAAGCGGGATGGAGATACCAAAACAGAGATTATCCTTAATCCCTCGTGAGGATCACACTCAAACATACAGAGTGCAGGGGAAGAGGTTAACTGATCTTCCGTCCGTCAGAAAGTAAGACTATCGTTCGAAAGTAAGATAGTACATTCCAGACTCAAAGGCAGCAATTTCCTCGGATGGAATATTGCGAGCACCAGAATCTAAAGCAGGCTTTGGTAGTCTTGGAGGCAGTCAGTCTTTTAGTAACTATCATGACCAACACAACGTGATCCATATTACTTCCATCTTGACAGAAATGATATTCAAGTACAGGGCCCCACAATAAGGTGGTGAGGACATTCAGATAGTGGCAATGTCTTTTTGATGCCCAAAGGAATGATAGTGAGTTTTCTTACCATATACATTGGTCAAATCAAGCAGTATGCCGTAAGACGTCTTTTTTTTCTTCTTTCGTCTCGGCAATGCAGAGAAAATCTGATATGAAACACTGCCACTGCTGGTCATTCAGTATAATCTGCAGATGGAAAAGTCCACTGTTAGTGCATTTACTATAACAATTAGAAACAATCTTGATTTTAATAAAGCTTAAACAGATAAGTACTATGGAGTCTGTATTGTGAAAATCAAAAGCTCATTAGAAATTAAAATCTCAATTTGAGTTTTTAACCTCGCATACTTCTCTGAATCCCATGCCTCACTTGCTAACACTGTAAACTATAGCACGCACATTAGGACAGAGATAAATTGATCTTTTTGCCAGCCAAGTGCAGGATACCCTTCTCACTTCATTTGTTTTAGGATATGGTACACCAGTAGCAATTATGTCAGCTGACAAGTTGAGAGAGGAAGGGTTATGCTACAGTTAGTGGGAATAATAAAATCTATGAATAGCATATTCACCATCTTCATTTTAGCCAATTCCCACCAGTTCAGCAATAGTAAAGTCAAAACTCTTATGCTCAAACTTACGTTCATACAAATTTAGAAGTCTAAAAAAATGCCCTAATTTCTTACATTTCACAATCTTAGTTTTCAGCTGGGCATCCTGCCTACCCTTCTACTCATTTCAATACCAAGATAAATGAATTCCATTGCTTGCTAGGCAACCGAGTGGCCCTCATGTCAGACGACATCTTGCTTAAGCTTTATGATGTCAGGGCACCACTGGACAAAATGTCCTGGTTGAAGGTGACACAGGAGGATGAGAGATCAGCAATTATGCAGTGGGTTACTATCTCTATTCATGATTGCAAGGCAACTAGGAGGTAGAATGGTAAAGGACTGAACCAGTAAAAGCACTGGGGCCTTTTTGAAAGCGGGATGGAGATACCAAAACAGAGATTATCCTTAACAATCCCTTGTGAGGATCACACTCAAACATACAGAGTGCAGGGGAAGAGGTTAACTGATCTTCCGTCCGTCAGAAAGTAAGACTATCGTTCAAAAGTAAGATAGTACATTCCAGACTCAAAGGCAGCAATTTCCTCAGATGGAATATTGCGAGCACCAGAATCTAAAGCAGGCTTTGGTAGTCTTGGAGGCAGTCAGTCTTTTAGTAACTATCATGACCAACACAACGTGATCCATATTACTTCCATCTTGACAGAAATGATATTCAAGTACAGGGCCCCACAATAAGGTGGTGAGGACATTCAGATAGTGGCAATGTCTTTTTGATGCCCAAAGGAATGATAGTGAGTTTTCTTACCATATACATTGGTCAAATCAAGCAGTATGCCGGAAGACGTCTTTTTTTTCTTCTTTCATCTCGGCAATGCAGAGAAAATCTGTTGTGAAACACTGCCACTGCTGGTCATTCAGTATAATCTGCAGATGGAAAAGTCCACTGTTAGTGCATTTACTTGAACAATTAGAAACAATCTTGATTTTAATAAAGCTTAAACAGATAAGTACTATGGAGTCTGTATTGTGAAAATCAACAGCTCATTAGAAATTAAAATCTCAATTTGAGTTTTTAACCTCGCATACTTCTCTGAATCCCATGCCTCACTTGCTAACACTGTAAACTATAGCACGCACATTAGGACAGAGATAAATTGATCTTTTTGCCAGCCAAGTGCAGGATACCCTTCTCACTTCCTTTGTTTTAGGATATGGTACACCAGTAGCAATTATGTCAGCTGACAAGTTGAGAGAGGAAGGGTTATGCTACAGTTAGTGGGAATAATAAAATCTATGAATAGCATATTCACCATCTTCATTTTAGCCAATTCCCACTAGTTCAGCAATAGTAAAGTCAAAACTCTTATGCTCAAACGTACGTTGATACAAATTTAGAAGTCTAAAAAAATGCCCTAATTTCTTTCATTTCACAATCTTAGTTTTCAGCTGGGCATCCTGCCTACCCTTCTACTCATTTCAATACCAAGATAAATGAATTCCATTGCTTGCTAGGCAACCGAGTGGCCCTCATGTCAGACGACATCTTGCTTAAGCTTTATGATGTCAGGGCACCACTGGACAAAATGTCCTGGTTGAAGGTGACACAGGAGGATGAGAGATCAGCAATTATGCAGTGGGTTACTATCTCTATTCATGATTGCAAGGCAACTAGGAGGTAGAATGGTAAAGGACTGAACCAGTAAAAGCACTGGGGCCTTTTTGAAAGCGGGATGGAGATACCAAAACAGAGATTATCCTTAATCCCTCGTGAGGATCACACTCAAACATACAGAGTGCAGGGGAAGAGGTTAACTGATCTTCCGTCCGTCAGAAAGTAAGACTATCGTTCGAAAGTAAGATAGTACATTCCAGACTCAAAGGCAGCAATTTCCTCGGATGGAATATTGCGAGCACCAGAATCTAAAGCAGGCTTTGGTAGTCTTGGAGGCAGTCAGTCTTTTAGTAACTATCATGACCAACACAACGTGATCCATATTACTTCCATCTTGACAGAAATGATATTCAAGTACAGGGCCCCACAATAAGGTGGTGAGGACATTCAGATAGTGGCAATGTCTTTTTGATGCCCAAAGGAATGATAGTGAGTTTTCTTACCATATACATTGGTCAAATCAAGCAGTATGCCGTAAGACGTCTTTTTTTTCTTCTTTCGTCTCGGCAATGCAGAGAAAATCTGATATGAAACACTGCCACTGCTGGTCATTCAGTATAATCTGCAGATGGAAAAGTCCACTGTTAGTGCATTTACTATAACAATTAGAAACAATCTTGATTTTAATAAAGCTTAAACAGATAAGTACTATGGAGTCTGTATTGTGAAAATCAAAAGCTCATTAGAAATTAAAATCTCAATTTGAGTTTTTAACCTCGCATACTTCTCTGAATCCCATGCCTCACTTGCTAACACTGTAAACTATAGCACGCACATTAGGACAGAGATAAATTGATCTTTTTGCCAGCCAAGTGCAGGATACCCTTCTCACTTCATTTGTTTTAGGATATGGTACACCAGTAGCAATTATGTCAGCTGACAAGTTGAGAGAGGAAGGGTTATGCTACAGTTAGTGGGAATAATAAAATCTATGAATAGCATATTCACCATCTTCATTTTAGCCAATTCCCACCAGTTCAGCAATAGTAAAGTCAAAACTCTTATGCTCAAACTTACGTTCATACAAATTTAGAAGTCTAAAAAAATGCCCTAATTTCTTACATTTCACAATCTTAGTTTTCAGCTGGGCATCCTGCCTACCCTTCTACTCATTTCAATACCAAGATAAATGAATTCCATTGCTTGCTAGGCAACCGAGTGGCCCTCATGTCAGACGACATCTTGCTTAAGCTTTATGATGTCAGGGCACCACTGGACAAAATGTCCTGGTTGAAGGTGACACAGGAGGATGAGAGATCAGCAATTATGCAGTGGGTTACTATCTCTATTCATGATTGCAAGGCAACTAGGAGGTAGAATGGTAAAGGACTGAACCAGTAAAAGCACTGGGGCCTTTTTGAAAGCGGGATGGAGATACCAAAACAGAGATTATCCTTAACAATCCCTTGTGAGGATCACACTCAAACATACAGAGTGCAGGGGAAGAGGTTAACTGATCTTCCGTCCGTCAGAAAGTAAGACTATCGTTCAAAAGTAAGATAGTACATTCCAGACTCAAAGGCAGCAATTTCCTCAGATGGAATATTGCGAGCACCAGAATCTAAAGCAGGCTTTGGTAGTCTTGGAGGCAGTCAGTCTTTTAGTAACTATCATGACCAACACAACGTGATCCATATTACTTCCATCTTGACAGAAATGATATTCAAGTACAGGGCCCCACAATAAGGTGGTGAGGACATTCAGATAGTGGCAATGTCTTTTTGATGCCCAAAGGAATGCTAGTGAGTTTTCTTACCATATACATTGGTCAAATCAAGCAGTATGCCGGAAGACGTCTTTTTCTTCTTTCGTCTCGGCAATGCAGAGAAAATATGTTGTGAAACACTGCCACTGCTGGTCATTCAGTATAATCTGCAGATGGAAAAGTCCACTGTTAGTGCATTTACTTGAACAATTAGAAACAATCTTGATTTTAATAAAGCTTAAACAGATAAGTACTATGGAGTCTGTATTGTGAAAATCAACAGCTCATTAGAAATTAAAATCTCAATTTGAGTTTTTAACCTCGCATACTTCTCTGAATCCCATGCCTCACTTGCTAACACTGTAAACTATAGCACGCACATTAGGACAGAGATAAATTGATCTTTTTGCCAGCCAAGTGCAGGATACCCTTCTCACTTCCTTTGTTTTAGGATATGGTACACCAGTAGCAATTATGTCAGCTGACAAGTTGAGAGAGGAAGGGTTATGCTACAGTTAGTGGGAATAATAAAATCTATGAATAGCATATTCACCATCTTCATTTTAGCCAATTCCCACTAGTTCAGCAATAGTAAAGTCAAAACTCTTATGCTCAAACGTACGTTGATACAAATTTAGAAGTCTAAAAAAATGCCCTAATTTCTTTCATTTCACAATCTTAGTTTTCAGCTGGGCATCCTGCCTACCCTTCTACTCATTTCAATACCAAGATAAATGAATTCCATTGCTTGCTAGGCAACCGAGTGGCCCTCATGTCAGACGACATCTTGCTTAAGCTTTATGATGTCAGGGCACCACTGGACAAAATGTCCTGGTTGAAGGTGACACAGGAGGATGAGAGATCAGCAATTATGCAGTGGGTTACTATCTCTATTCATGATTGCAAGGCAACTAGGAGGTAGAATGGTAAAGGACTGAACCAGTAAAAGCACTGGGGCCTTTTTGAAAGCGGGATGGAGATACCAAAACAGAGATTATCCTTAATCCCTCGTGAGGATCACACTCAAACATACAGAGTGCAGGGGAAGAGGTTAACTGATCTTCCGTCCGTCAGAAAGTAAGACTATCGTTCGAAAGTAAGATAGTACATTCCAGACTCAAAGGCAGCAATTTCCTCGGATGGAATATTGCGAGCACCAGAATCTAAAGCAGGCTTTGGTAGTCTTGGAGGCAGTCAGTCTTTTAGTAACTATCATGACCAACACAACGTGATCCATATTACTTCCATCTTGACAGAAATGATATTCAAGTACATGCCCCCACAATAAGGTGGTGAGGACATTCAGATAGTGGCAATGTCTTTTTGATGCCCAAAGGAATGCTAGTGAGTTTTCTTACCATATACATTGGTCAAATCAAGCAGTATGCCGGAAGACGTCTTTTTCTTCTTTCGTCTCGGCAATGCAGAGAAAAAATGTTGTGAAACACTGCCACTGCTGGTCATTCAGTATAATCTGCAGATGGAAAAGTCCACTGTTAGTGCATTTACTTGAACAATTAGAAACAATCTTGATTTTAATAAAGCTTAAACAGATAAGTACTATGGAGTCTGTATTGTGAAAATCAACAGCTCATTAGAAATTAAAATCTCAATTTGAGTTTTTAACCTCGCATACTTCTCTGAATCCCATGCCTCACTTGCTAACACTGTAAACTATAGCACGCACATTAGGACAGAGATAAATTGATCTTTTTGCCAGCCAAGTGCAGGATACCCTTCTCACTTCATTTGTTTTAGGATATGGTACACCAGTAGCAATTATGTCAGCTGACAAGTTGAGAGAGGAAGGGTTATGCTACAGTTAGTGGGAATAATAAAATCTATGAATAGCATATTCACCATCTTCATTTTAGCCAATTCCCACTAGTTCAGAAATAGTAAAGTCAAAACTCTTATGCTCAAACGTACGTTGATACAAATTTAGAAGTCTAAAAAAATGCCCTAATTTCTTTCATCTTACGATCTTAGTTTTCAGCTGGGCATCCTGCCTACCCTTCTACTCATTTCAATACCAAGATAAATGAATTCCATTGCTTGCCAGGCAACCGAGTGGCCCTCATGTCAGACGACATCTTGCTTAAGCTTTATGATGTCAGGGCACCACTGGACAAAATGTCCTGGTTGAAGGTGACACAGGAGGATGAGAGATCAGCAATTATGCAGTGGGTTACTATCTCTATTCATGATTGCAAGGCAACTAGGAGGTGGAATGGTAAAGGACTGAACCAGTAAAAGCACTGGGGCCTTTTTGAAAGCGGGATGGAGATACCAAAACAGAGATTATCCTTAACAATCCCTTGTGAGGATCACACTCAAACATACAGAGTGCAGGGGAAGAGGTTAACTGATCTTCCGTCCGTCAGAAAGTAAGACTATCGTTCAAAAGTAAGATAGTACATTCCAGACTCAAAGGCAGCAATTTCCTCAGATGGAATATTGCGAGCACCAGAATCTAAAGCAGGCTTTGGTAGTCTTGGAGGCAGTCAGTCTTTTAGTAACTATCATGACCAACACAACGTGATCCATATTACTTCCATCTTGACAGAAATGATATTCAAGTACAGGGCCCCACAATAAGGTGGTGAGGACATTCAGATAGTGGCAATGTCTTTTTGATGCCCAAAGGAATGATAGTGAGTTTTCTTACCATATACATTGGTCAAATCAAGCAGTATGCCGGAAGACGTCTTTTTTTTCTTCTTTCATCTCGGCAATGCAGAGAAAATCTGATATGAAACACTGCCACTGCTGGTCATTCAGTATAATCTGCAGATGGAAAAGTCCACTGTTAGTGCATTTACTTGAACAATTAGAAACAATCTTGATTTTAATAAAGCTTAAACAGATAAGTACTATGGAGTCTGTATTGTGAAAATCAACAGCTCATTAGAAATTAAAATCTCAATTTGAGTTTTTAACCTCGCATACTTCTCTGAATCCCATGCCTCACTTGCTAACACTGTAAACTACAGCACGCACATTAGGACATAGATACATTGATCATTTTGCCAGCCAAGTGCAGGATACCCTTCTCACTTCATTTGTTTTAGGATATGGTACACCAGTAGCAATTATGTCAGCTGACAAGTTGAGAGAGGAAGGGTTATGCTACAGTTAGTGGGAATAATAAAATCTATGAATAGCATATTCACCATCTTCATTTTAGCCAATTCCCACTAGTTCAGCAATAGTAAAGTCAAAACTCTTATGCTCAAACGTACGTTGATACAAATTTAGAAGTCTAAAAAAATGCCCTAATTTCTTTCATTTCACAATCTTAGTTTTCAGCTGGGCATCCTGCCTACCCTTCTACTCATTTCAATACCAAGATAAATGAATTCCATTGCTTGCTAGGCAACCGAGTGGCCCTCATGTCAGATGACATCTTGCTTAAGCTTTATGATGTCAGGGCACCACTGGACAAAATGTCCTGGTTGAAGGTGACACAGGAGGATGAGAGATCAGCAATTATGCAGTGGGTTACTATCTCTATTCATGATTGCAAGGCAACTAGGAGGTAGAATGGTAAAGGACTGAACCAGTAAAAGCACTGGGGCCTTTTTGAAAGCGGGATGGAGATACCAAAACAGAGATTATCCTTAACAATCCCTTGTGAGGATCACACTCAAACATACAGAGTGCAGGGGAAGAGGTTAACTGATCTTCCGTCCGTCAGAAAGTAAGACTATCGTTCGAAAGTAAGATAGTACATTCCAGACTCAAAGGCAGCAATTTCCTCAGATGGAATATTGCGAGCACCAGAATCTAAAGCAGGCTTTGGTAGTCTTGGAGGCAGTCAGTCTTTTAGTAACTATCATGACCAACACAACGTGATCCATATTACTTCCATCTTGACAGAAATGATATTCAAGTACAGGCCCCCACAATAAGGTGGTGAGGACATTCAGATAGTGGCAATGTCTTTTTGATGCCCAAAGGAATGCTAGTGAGTTTTCTTACCATATACATTGGTCAAATCAAGCAGTATGCCGGAAGACGTCTTTTTCTTCTTTCGTCTCGGCAATGCAGAGAAAATCTGTTGTGAAACACTGCCACTGCTGGTCATTCAGTATAATCTGCAGATGGAAAAGTCCACTGTTAGTGCATTTACTTGAACAATTAGAAACAATCTTGATTTTAATAAAGCGTAAACAGATAAGTACTATGGAGTCTGTATTGTGAAAATCAACAGCTCATTAGAAATTAAAATCTCAATTTGAGTTTTTAACCTCGCATACTTCTCTGAATCCCATGCCTCACTTGCTAACACTGTAAACTATAGCACACACATTAGGACATAGATACATTGATCTTTTTGCCAGCCAAGTGCAGGATACCCTTCTCACTTCATTTGTTTTAGGATATGCTACACCAGTAGCAATTATGTCAGCTGACAAGTTGAGAGAGGAAGGGTTATGCTACAGTTAGTGGGAATAATAAAATCTATGAATAGCATATTCACCATCTTCATTTAAGCCAATTCCCACCAGTTCAGCAATAGTCAAGTCAAAACTCTTATGCTCAAACTTACGTTCATACAAATTTAGAAGTCTAAAAAAATGCCCTAATTTCTTTCATCTTACGATCTTAGTTTTCAGCTGGGCATCCTGCCTACCCTTCTACTCATTTCAATACCAAGATAAATGAATTCCATTGCTTGCTAGGCAACCGAGTGGCCCTCATGTCAGACGACATCTTGCTTAAGCTTTATGATGTCAGGGCACCACTGGACAAAATGTCCTGGTTGAAGGTGACACAGGAGGATGAGAGATCAGCAATTATGCAGTGGGTTACTATCTCTATTCATGATTGCAAGGCAACTAGGAGGTGGAATGGTAAAGGACTGAACCAGTAAAAGCACTGGGGCCTTTTTGAAAGCGGGATGGAGATACCAAAACAGAGATTATCCTTAATCCCTCGTGAGGATTACAGTCAAACATACAGAGTGCAGGAGAAGAGGTTAACTGATCTTCCGTCCGTCAGAAAGTAAGACTATCGTTCGAAAGTAAGATAGTACATTCCAGACTCAAAGGCAGCAATTTCCTCGGATGGAATATTGCGAGCACCAGAATCTAAAGCAGGCTTTGGTAGTCTTTGAGGCAGTCAGTCTTTTAGTAACTATCATGACCAACACAACGTGATCCATATTACTTCCATCTTGACAGAAATGATATTCAAGTTGTCAAGAATTCCTGTCATACGAGGGGAGGAAAACGGTAACCAGCGAAAACGAACTACATCTCCCAGGATGCTTAGCGGTTGAGAGGTTATGTAAACAGGAGAGCTGTTACATAACTCAAGGGAAACACGCCCTTCTGTAAACAGGAGAGCTGTTACATAACTCAAGGGAAACACGCCCTTATGTAAACAGGAGAGCTGTTACATAACTCAAGGGAAACACGCCCTTATGTAAACAGGAGAGCTGTTACATAACTCAAGGAAAACACGCCCTATAAAGGGAGGAACCGGGAGGTACAAGGCTGTCGGATATTGTGTTTACACCGACGTACCTGCTTCGTGAAGAGCAGTGTTCCGGAGTGGTGCTCCAGTAAGGCAAGAACGGAGGTAGGTCGAGTCGTTACTCCCTGGGCCGTGTCTTGCCCCATCGTCACCTGTGAAGGACCCGGAAGCTCTACCGGTCAACCATTGAGCTTCGCTTTTTGACTCGGCTGAGTCCAAGCGCAGTGGCGCTTTTGCTGGTTGGAGTCGTAACTCCCAGCCCGACCAGAGACACAGGGACTGCCAGCTGTAACGCACACCAGGAGGTGTTTGCCGCGTTACAGACTCGGAAGTCCACAGGATCGATCGAGCGGCTGCTCTCGGTTCAGTCTTCTTGCTTGTGATTGGGGTATCGGTGACGCATCACCAGGAGGTGACTCCGCGTCCCGGTGCAGTCTGAGGAAGAGGTTGAGCGGCTGCTCCCTTCAGGTAGAGACCCCGGCTGGGTGTTTCCCTGACTCCTCGATTCTCCCCAACACTCTTCGTGCCCCTCACAGCCTACCGATTGGCATTGTCGGCCATTTCATTTCTGCCCTCTGTTGGCATACGCCGGGATCGGCGTATATGCAGAGGACGGTTAGGACCATCCGTGCTGTGGGCTGGTAACGTACTTAGCCTGGAGGATTCCAGTGACTATAACTTTTGTTTGTTCTTTGTATTTTATTTGCCTTCATTAAAAGAACTAACCCTTCACAAGTGGTTGCGTCCTCATTGTCGTGTCTGTTAAACGATCCTGAGACGTTCAGGGCGTTACAAAAGTACAGGGCCCCACAATAAGGTGGTGAGGACATTCAGATAGTGGCAATGTCTTTTTGATGCCCAAAGGAATGATAGTGAGTTTTCTTACCATATACATTGGTCAAATCAAGCAGTATGCCGGAAGACGTCTTTTTTTTCTTCTTTCATCTCGGCAATGCAGAGAAAATCTGTTGTGAAACACTGCCACTGCTGGTCATTCAGTATAATCTGCAGATGGAAAAGTCCACTGTTAGTGCATTTACTATAACAATTAGAAACAATCTTGATTTTAATAAAGCTTAAACAGATAAGTACTATGGAGTCTGTATTGTGAAAATCAACAGCTCATTAGAAATTAAAATCTCAATTTGAGTTTTTAACCTCGCATACTTCTCTGAATCCCATGCCTCACTTGCTAACACTGTAAACTACAGCACGCACATTAGGACATAGATACATTGATCATTTTGCCAGCCAAGTGCAGGATACCCTTCTCACTTCATTTGTTTTAGGATATGGTACACCAGTAGCAATTATGTCAGCTGACAAGTTGAGAGAGGAAGGGTTATGCTACAGTTAGTGGGAATAATAAAATCTATGAATAGCATATTCACCATCTTCATTTTAGCCAATTCCCACTAGTTCAGCAATAGTAAAGTCAAAACTCTTATGCTCAAACGTACGTTGATACAAATTTAGAAGTCTAAAAAAATGCCCTAATTTCTTTCATTTCACAATCTTAGTTTTCAGCTGGGCATCCTGCCTACCCTTCTACTCATTTCAATACCAAGATAAATGAATTCCATTGCTTGCTAGGCAACCGAGTGGCCCTCATGTCAGACGACATCTTGCTTAAACTTTATGATGTCAGGGCACCACTGGACAAAATGTCCTGGTTGAAGGTGACACAGGAGGATGAGAGATCAGCAATTATGCAGTGGGTTACTATCTCTATTCATGATTGCAAGGCAACTAGGAGGTAGAATGGTAAAGGACTGAACCAGTAAAAGCACTGGGGCCTTTTTGAAAGCGGGATGGAGATACCAAAACAGAGATTATCCTTAACAATCCCTTGTGAGGATCACAGTCAAACATACAGAGTGCAGGGGAAGAGGTTAACTGATCTTCCGTCCGTCAGAAAGTAAGACTATCGTTCGAAAGTAAGATAGTACATTCCAGACTCAAAGGCAGCAATTTCCTCAGATGGAATATTGCGAGCACCAGAATCTAAAGCAGGCTTTGGTAGTCTTGGAGGCAGTCAGTCTTTTAGTAACTATCATGACCAACACAACGTGATCCATATTACTTCCATCTTGACAGAAATGATATTCAAGTACAGGCCCCCACAATAAGGTGGTGAGGACATTCAGATAGTGGCAATGTCTTTTTGATGCCCAAAGGAATGCTAGTGAGTTTTCTTACCATATACATTGGTCAAATCACGCAGTATGCCGGAAGACGTCTTTTTCTTCTTTCGTCTCGGCAATGCAGAGAAAATCTGATATGAAACACTGCCACTGCTGGTCATTCAGTATAATCTGCAGATGGAAAAGTCCACTGTTAGTGCATTTACTATAACAATTAGAAACAATCGTGATTTTAATAAAGCTTAAACAGATAAGTACTATGGAGTCTGTATTGTGAAAATCAACAGCTCATTAGAAATTAAAATCTCAATTTGAGTTTTTAACCTCGCATACTTCTCTGAATCCCATGCCTCACTTGCTAACACTGTAAACTACAGCACGCACATTAGGAAATAGATACATTGATCTTTTTGCCAGCCAAGTGCAGGATACCCTTCTCACTTCATTTGTTTTAGGATATGGTACACCAGTGGCAATTATGTCAGCTGACCAGTTGATAGAGGAAGGGTTATGCTACAGTTAGTGGGAATAATAAAGTCTATGAATAGCATATTCACCATCTTCATTTAAGCCAATTCCCACCAGTTCAGCAATAGTCAAGTCAAAACTCTTATGCTCAAACTTACGTTCATACAAATTTAGAAGTCTAAAAAAATGCCCTAATTTCTTTCATCTTACGATCTTAGTTTTCAGCTGGGCATCCTGCCTACCCTTCTACTCATTTCAATACCAAGATAAATGAATTCCATTGCTTGCTAGGCAACCGAGTGGCCCTCATGTCAGACGACATCTTGCTTAAGCTTTATGATGTCAGGGCACCACTGGACAAAATGTCCTGGTTGAAGGTGACACAGGAGGATGAGAGATCAGCAATTATGCAGTGGGTTACTATCTCTATTCATGATTGCAAGGCAACTAGGAGGTGGAATGGTAAAGGACTGAACCAGTAAAAGCACTGGGGCCTTTTTGAAAGCGGGATGGAGATACCAAAACAGAGATTATCCTTAATCCCTCGTGAGGATCACACTCAAACATACAGAGTGCAGGGGAAGAGGTTAACTGATCTTCCGTCCGTCAGAAAGTAAGACTATCGTTCGAAAGTAAGATAGTACATTCCAGACTCAAAGGCAGCAATTTCCTCGGATGGAATATTGCGAGCACCAGAATCTAAAGCAGGCTTTGGTAGTCTTGGAGGCAGTCAGTCTTTTAGTAACTATCATGACCAACACAACGTGATCCATATTACTTCCATCTTGACAGAAATGATATTCAAGTACAGGCCCCCACAATAAGGTGGTGAGGACATTCAGATAGTGGCAATGTCTTTTTGATGCCCAAAGGAATGCTAGTGAGTTTTCTTACCATATACATTGGTCAAATCACGCAGTATGCCGGAAGACGTCTTTTTCTTCTTTCGTCTCGGCAATGCAGAGAAAATCTGTTGTGAAACACTGCCACTGCTGGTCATTCAGTATAATCTGCAGATGGAAAAGTCCACTGTTAGTGCATTTACTTGAACAATTGGAAACAATCTTGATTTTAATAAAGCTTAAACAGATAAGTACTATGGAGTCTGTATTGTGAAAATCAACAGCTCATTAGAAATTAAAATCTCAATTTGAGTTTTTAACCTCGCATACTTCTCTGAATCCCATGCCTCACTTGCTAACACTGTAAACTATAGCACACACATTAGGACAGAGATAAATTGATCTTTTTGCCAGCCAAGTGCAGGATACCCTTCTCACTTCATTTGTTTTAGGATATGGTACACCAGTAGCAATGTCAGCTGACAAGTTGAGAGAGGAAGGGTTATGCTACAGTTAGTGGGAATAATAAAATCTATGAATAGCATATTCACCATCTTCATTTTAGCCAATTCCCACCAGTTCAGCAATAGTAAAGTCAAAACTCTTATGCTCAAACTTACGTTCATACAAATTTAGAAGTCTAAAAAAATGCCCTAATTTCTTTCATCTTACGATCTTAGTTTTCAGCTGGGCATCCTGCCTACCCTTCTACTCATTTCAATACCAAGATAAATGAATTCCATTGCTTGCTAGGCAACCGAGTGGCCCTCATGTCAGACGACATCTTGCTTAAGCTTTATGATGTCAGGGCACCACTGGACAAAATGTCCTGGTTGAAGGTGACACAGGAGGATGAGAGATCAGCAATTATGCAGTGGGTTACTATCTCTATTCATGATTGCAAGGCAACTAGGAGGTAGAATGGTAAAGGACTGAACCAGTAAAAGCACTGGGGCCTTTTTGAAAGCGGGATGGAGATACCAAAACAGAGATTATCCTTAATCCCTCGTGAGGATCACACTCAAACATACAGAGTGCAGGGGAAGAGGTTAACTGATCTTCCGTCCGTCAGAAAGTAAGACTATCGTTCGAAAGTAAGATAGTACATTCCAGACTCAAAGGCAGCAATTTCCTCGGATGGAATATTGCGAGCACCAGAATCTAAAGCAGGCTTTGGTAGTCTTGGAGGCAGTCAGTCTTTTAGTAACTATCATGACCAACACAACGTGATCCATATTACTTCCATCTTGACAGAAATGATATTCAAGTACAGGGCCCCACAATAAGGTGGTGAGGACATTCAGATAGTGGCAATGTCTTTTTGATGCCCAAAGGAATGATAGTGAGTTTTCTTACCATATACATTGGTCAAATCAAGCAGTATGCCGTAAGACGTCTTTTTTTTCTTCTTTCGTCTCGGCAATGCAGAGAAAATCTGATATGAAACACTGCCACTGCTGGTCATTCAGTATAATCTGCAGATGGAAAAGTCCACTGTTAGTGCATTTACTATAACAATTAGAAACAATCTTGATTTTAATAAAGCTTAAACAGATAAGTACTATGGAGTCTGTATTGTGAAAATCAACAGCTCATTAGAAATTAAAATCTCAATTTGAGTTTTTAACCTCGCATACTTCTCTGAATCCCATGCCTCACTTGCTAACACTGTAAACTACAGCACGCACATTAGGACATAGATACATTGATCTTTTTGCCAGCCAAGTGCAGGATACCCTTCTCACTTCATTTGTTTTAGGATATGGTACACCAGTGGCAATTATGTCAGCTGACCAGTTGATAGAGGAAGGGTTATGCTACAGTTAGTGGAAATAATAAAGTCTATGAATAGCATATTCACCATCTTCATTTAAGCCAATTCCCACCAGTTCAGCAATAGTCAAGTCAAAACTCTTATGCTCAAACTTACGTTCATACAAATTTAGAAGTCTAAAAAAATGCCCTAATTTCTTTCATCTTACGATCTTAGTTTTCAGCTGGGCATCCTGCCTACCCTTCTACTCATTTCAATACCAAGATAAATGAATTCCATTGCTTGCCAGGCAACCGAGTGGCCCTCATGTCAGACGACATCTTGCTTAAGCTTTATGATGTCAGGGCACCACTGGACAAAATGTCCTGGTTGAAGGTGACACAGGAGGATGAGAGATCAGCAATTATGCAGTGGGTTACTATCTCTATTCATGATTGCAAGGCAACTAGGAGGTGGAATGGTAAAGGACTGAACCAGTAAAAGCACTGGGGCCTTTTTGAAAGCGGGATGGAGATACCAAAACAGAGATTATCCTTAACAATCCCTTGTGAGGATCACACTCAAACATACAGAGTGCAGGGGAAGAGGTTAACTGATCTTCCGTCCGTCAGAAAGTAAGACTATCGTTCAAAAGTAAGATAGTACATTCCAGACTCAAAGGCAGCAATTTCCTCAGATGGAATATTGCGAGCACCAGAATCTAAAGCAGGCTTTGGTAGTCTTGGAGGCAGTCAGTCTTTTAGTAACTATCATGACCAACACAACGTGATCCATATTACTTCCATCTTGACAGAAATGATATTCAAGTACAGGGCCCCACAATAAGGTGGTGAGGACATTCAGATAGTGGCAATGTCTTTTTGATGCCCAAAGGAATGATAGTGAGTTTTCTTACCATATACATTGGTCAAATCAAGCAGTATGCCGGAAGACGTCTTTTTTTTCTTCTTTCATCTCGGCAATGCAGAGAAAATCTGATATGAAACACTGCCACTGCTGGTCATTCAGTATAATCTGCAGATGGAAAAGTCCACTGTTAGTGCATTTACTTGAACAATTAGAAACAATCTTGATTTTAATAAAGCGTAAACAGATAAGTACTATGGAGTCTGTATTGTGAAAATCAACAGCTCATTAGAAATTAAAATCTCAATTTGAGTTTTTAACCTCGCATACTTCTCTGAATCCCATGCCTCACTTGCTAACACTGTAAACTATAGCACACACATTAGGACATAGATACATTGATCTTTTTGCCAGCCAAGTGCAGGATACCCTTCTCACTTCATTTGTTTTAGGATATGCTACACCAGTAGCAATTATGTCAGCTGACAAGTTGAGAGAGGAAGGGTTATGCTACAGTTAGTGGGAATAATAAAATCTATGAATAGCATATTCACCATCTTCATTTAAGCCAATTCCCACCAGTTCAGCAATAGTCAAGTCAAAACTCTTATGCTCAAACTTACGTTCATACAAATTTAGAAGTCTAAAAAAATGCCCTAATTTCTTTCATCTTACGATCTTAGTTTTCAGCTGGGCATCCTGCCTACCCTTCTACTCATTTCAATACCAAGATAAATGAATTCCATTGCTTGCTAGGCAACCGAGTGGCCCTCATGTCAGACGACATCTTGCTTAAGCTTTATGATGTCAGGGCACCACTGGACAAAATGTCCTGGTTGAAGGTGACACAGGAGGATGAGAGATCAGCAATTATGCAGTGGGTTACTATCTCTATTCATGATTGCAAGGCAACTAGGAGGTGGAATGGTAAAGGACTGAACCAGTAAAAGCACTGGGGCCTTTTTGAAAGCGGGATGGAGATACCAAAACAGAGATTATCCTTAATCCCTCGTGAGGATCACAGTCAAACATACAGAGTGCAGGAGAAGAGGTTAACTGATCTTCCGTCCGTCAGAAAGTAAGACTATCGTTCGAAAGTAAGATAGTACATTCCAGACTCAAAGGCAGCAATTTCCTCGGATGGAATATTGCGAGCACCAGAATCTAAAGCAGGCTTTGGTAGTCTTTGAGGCAGTCAGTCTTTTAGTAACTATCATGACCAACACAACGTGATCCATATTACTTCCATCTTGACAGAAATGATATTCAAGTTGTCAAGAATTCCTGTCATACGAGGGGAGGAAAACGGTAACCAGCGAAAACGAACTACATCTCCCAGGATGCTTAGCGGTTGAGAGGTTATGTAAACAGGAGAGCTGTTACATAACTCAAGGGAAACACGCCCTTATGTAAACAGGAGAGCTGTTACATAACTCAAGGGAAACACGCCCTTCTGTAAACAGGAGAGCTGTTACATAACTCAAGGGAAACACGCCCTTATGTAAACAGGAGAGCTGTTACATAACTCAAGGGAAACACGCCCTTATGTAAACAGGAGAGCTGTTACATAACTCAAGGAAAACACGCCCTATAAAGGGAGGAACCGGGAGGTACAAGGCTGTCGGATATTGTGTTTACACCGACGTACCTGCTTCGTGAAGAGCAGTGTTCCGGAGTGGTGCTCCAGTAAGGCAAGAACGGAGGTAGGTCGAGTCGTTACTCCCTGGGCCGTGTCTTGCCCCATCGTCACCTGTGAAGGACCCGGAAGCTCTACCGGTCAACCATTGAGCTTCGCTTTTTGACTCGGCTGAGTCCAAGCGCAGTGGCGCTTTTGCTGGTTGGAGTCGTAACTCCCAGCCCGACCAGAGACACAGGGACTGCCAGCTGTAACGCACACCAGGAGGTGTTTGCCGCGTTACAGACTCGGAAGTCCACAGGATCGATCGAGCGGCTGCTCTCGGTTCAGTCTTCTTGCTTGTGATTGGGGTATCGGTGACGCATCACCAGGAGGTGACTCCGCGTCCCGGTGCAGTCTGAGGAAGAGGTTGAGCGGCTGCTCCCTTCAGGTAGAGACCCCGGCTGGGTGTTTCCCTGACTCCTCGATTCTCCCCAACACTCTTCGTGCCCCTCACAGCCTACCGATTGGCATTGTCGGCCATTTCATTTCTGCCCTCTGTTGGCATACGCCGGGATCGGCGTATATGCAGAGGACGGTTAGGACCATCCGTGCTGTGGGCTGGTAACGTACTTAGCCTGGAGGATTCCAGTGACTATAACTTTTGTTTGTTCTTTGTATTTTATTTGCCTTCATTAAAAGAACTAACCCTTCACAAGTGGTTGCGTCCTCATTGTCGTGTCTGTTAAACGATCCTGAGACGTTCAGGGCGTTACAAAAGTACAGGGCCCCACAATAAGGTGGTGAGGACATTCAGATAGTGGCAATGTCTTTTTGATGCCCAAAGGAATGATAGTGAGTTTTCTTACCATATACATTGGTCAAATCAAGCAGTATGCCGGAAGACGTCTTTTTTTTCTTCTTTCATCTCGGCAATGCAGAGAAAATCTGTTGTGAAACACTGCCACTGCTGGTCATTCAGTATAATCTGCAGATGGAAAAGTCCACTGTTAGTGCATTTACTATAACAATTAGAAACAATCTTGATTTTAATAAAGCTTAAACAGATAAGTACTATGGAGTCTGTATTGTGAAAATCAACAGCTCATTAGAAATTAAAATCTCAATTTGAGTTTTTAACCTCGCATACTTCTCTGAATCCCATGCCTCACTTGCTAACACTGTAAACTACAGCACGCACATTAGGACATAGATACATTGATCATTTTGCCAGCCAAGTGCAGGATACCCTTCTCACTTCATTTGTTTTAGGATATGGTACACCAGTAGCAATTATGTCAGCTGACAAGTTGAGAGAGGAAGGGTTATGCTACAGTTAGTGGGAATAATAAAATCTATGAATAGCATATTCACCATCTTCATTTTAGCCAATTCCCACTAGTTCAGCAATAGTAAAGTCAAAACTCTTATGCTCAAACGTACGTTGATACAAATTTAGAAGTCTAAAAAAATGCCCTAATTTCTTTCATTTCACAATCTTAGTTTTCAGCTGGGCATCCTGCCTACCCTTCTACTCATTTCAATACCAAGATAAATGAATTCCATTGCTTGCTAGGCAACCGAGTGGCCCTCATGTCAGACGACATCTTGCTTAAACTTTATGATGTCAGGGCACCACTGGACAAAATGTCCTGGTTGAAGGTGACACAGGAGGATGAGAGATCAGCAATTATGCAGTGGGTTACTATCTCTATTCATGATTGCAAGGCAACTAGGAGGTAGAATGGTAAAGGACTGAACCAGTAAAAGCACTGGGGCCTTTTTGAAAGCGGGATGGAGATACCAAAACAGAGATTATCCTTAACAATCCCTTGTGAGGATCACAGTCAAACATACAGAGTGCAGGGGAAGAGGTTAACTGATCTTCCGTCCGTCAGAAAGTAAGACTATCGTTCGAAAGTAAGATAGTACATTCCAGACTCAAAGGCAGCAATTTCCTCGGATGGAATATTGCGAGCACCAGAATCTAAAGCAGGCTTTGGTAGTCTTGGAGGCAGTCAGTCTTTTAGTAACTATCATGACCAACACAACGTGATCCATATTACTTCCATCTTGACAGAAATGATATTCAAGTACAGGCCCCCACAATAAGGTGGTGAGGACATTCAGATAGTGGCAATGTCTTTTTGATGCCCAAAGGAATGCTAGTGAGTTTTCTTACCATATACATTGGTCAAATCACGCAGTATGCCGGAAGACGTCTTTTTCTTCTTTCGTCTCGGCAATGCAGAGAAAATCTGATATGAAACACTGCCACTGCTGGTCATTCAGTATAATCTGCAGATGGAAAAGTCCACTGTTAGTGCATTTACTATAACAATTAGAAACAATCGTGATTTTAATAAAGCTTAAACAGATAAGTACTATGGAGTCTGTATTGTGAAAATCAACAGCTCATTAGAAATTAAAATCTCAATTTGAGTTTTTAACCTCGCATACTTCTCTGAATCCCATGCCTCACTTGCTAACACTGTAAACTACAGCACGCACATTAGGACATAGATACATTGATCTTTTTGCCAGCCAAGTGCAGGATACCCTTCTCACTTCATTTGTTTTAGGATATGGTACACCAGTGGCAATTATGTCAGCTGACCAGTTGATAGAGGAAGGGTTATGCTACAGTTAGTGGGAATAATAAAGTCTATGAATAGCATATTCACCATCTTCATTTAAGCCAATTCCCACCAGTTCAGCAATAGTCAAGTCAAAACTCTTATGCTCAAACTTACGTTCATACAAATTTAGAAGTCTAAAAAAATGCCCTAATTTCTTTCATCTTACGATCTTAGTTTTCAGCTGGGCATCCTGCCTACCCTTCTACTCATTTCAATACCAAGATAAATGAATTCCATTGCTTGCTAGGCAACCGAGTGGCCCTCATGTCAGACGACATCTTGCTTAAGCTTTATGATGTCAGGGCACCACTGGACAAAATGTCCTGGTTGAAGGTGACACAGGAGGATGAGAGATCAGCAATTATGCAGTGGGTTACTATCTCTATTCATGATTGCAAGGCAACTAGGAGGTGGAATGGTAAAGGACTGAACCAGTAAAAGCACTGGGGCCTTTTTGAAAGCGGGATGGAGATACCAAAACAGAGATTATCCTTAATCCCTCGTGAGGATCACACTCAAACATACAGAGTGCAGGGGAAGAGGTTAACTGATCTTCCGTCCGTCAGAAAGTAAGACTATCGTTCGAAAGTAAGATAGTACATTCCAGACTCAAAGGCAGCAATTTCCTCGGATGGAATATTGCGAGCACCAGAATCTAAAGCAGGCTTTGGTAGTCTTGGAGGCAGTCAGTCTTTTAGTAACTATCATGACCAACACAACGTGATCCATATTACTTCCATCTTGACAGAAATGATATTCAAGTACAGGCCCCCACAATAAGGTGGTGAGGACATTCAGATAGTGGCAATGTCTTTTTGATGCCCAAAGGAATGCTAGTGAGTTTTCTTACCATATACATTGGTCAAATCACGCAGTATGCCAGAAGACGTCTTTTTCTTCTTTCGTCTCGGCAATGCAGAGAAAATCTGTTGTGAAACACTGCCACTGCTGGTCATTCAGTATAATCTGCAGATGGAAAAGTCCACTGTTAGTGCATTTACTTGAACAATTGGAAACAATCTTGATTTTAATAAAGCTTAAACAGATAAGTACTATGGAGTCTGTATTGTGAAAATCAACAGCTCATTAGAAATTAAAATCTCAATTTGAGTTTTTAACCTCGCATACTTCTCTGAATCCCATGCCTCACTTGCTAACACTGTAAACTATAGCACACACATTAGGACAGAGATAAATTGATCTTTTTGCCAGCCAAGTGCAGGATACCCTTCTCACTTCATTTGTTTTAGGATATGGTACACCAGTAGCAATGTCAGCTGACAAGTTGAGAGAGGAAGGGTTATGCTACAGTTAGTGGGAATAATAAAATCTATGAATAGCATATTCACCATCTTCATTTTAGCCAATTCCCACCAGTTCAGCAATAGTAAAGTCAAAACTCTTATGCTCAAACTTACGTTCATACAAATTTAGAAGTCTAAAAAAATGCCCTAATTTCTTTCATCTTACGATCTTAGTTTTCAGCTGGGCATCCTGCCTACCCTTCTACTCATTTCAATACCAAGATAAATGAATTCCATTGCTTGCTAGGCAACCGAGTGGCCCTCATGTCAGACGACATCTTGCTTAAGCTTTATGATGTCAGGGCACCACTGGACAAAATGTCCTGGTTGAAGGTGACACAGGAGGATGAGAGATCAGCAATTATGCAGTGGGTTACTATCTCTATTCATGATTGCAAGGCAACTAGGAGGTAGAATGGTAAAGGACTGAACCAGTAAAAGCACTGGGGCCTTTTTGAAAGCGGGATGGAGATACCAAAACAGAGATTATCCTTAATCCCTCGTGAGGATCACACTCAAACATACAGAGTGCAGGGGAAGAGGTTAACTGATCTTCCGTCCGTCAGAAAGTAAGACTATCGTTCGAAAGTAAGATAGTACATTCCAGACTCAAAGGCAGCAATTTCCTCGGATGGAATATTGCGAGCACCAGAATCTAAAGCAGGCTTTGGTAGTCTTGGAGGCAGTCAGTCTTTTAGTAACTATCATGACCAACACAACGTGATCCATATTACTTCCATCTTGACAGAAATGATATTCAAGTACAGGGCCCCACAATAAGGTGGTGAGGACATTCAGATAGTGGCAATGTCTTTTTGATGCCCAAAGGAATGATAGTGAGTTTTCTTACCATATACATTGGTCAAATCAAGCAGTATGCCGTAAGACGTCTTTTTTTTCTTCTTTCGTCTCGGCAATGCAGAGAAAATCTGATATGAAACACTGCCACTGCTGGTCATTCAGTATAATCTGCAGATGGAAAAGTCCACTGTTAGTGCATTTACTATAACAATTAGAAACAATCTTGATTTTAATAAAGCTTAAACAGATAAGTACTATGGAGTCTGTATTGTGAAAATCAACAGCTCATTAGAAATTAAAATCTCAATTTGAGTTTTTAACCTCGCATACTTCTCTGAATCCCATGCCTCACTTGCTAACACTGTAAACTATAGCACGCACATTAGGACAGAGATAAATTGATCTTTTTGCCAGCCAAGTGCAGGATACCCTTCTCACTTCCTTTGTTTTAGGATATGGTACACCAGTAGCAATTATGTCAGCTGACAAGTTGAGAGAGGAAGGGTTATGCTACAGTTAGTGGGAATAATAAAATCTATGAATAGCATATTCACCATCTTCATTTTAGCCAATTCCCACTAGTTCAGCAATAGTAAAGTCAAAACTCTTATGCTCAAACGTACGTTGATACAAATTTAGAAGTCTAAAAAAATGCCCTAATTTCCTTCATTTCACAATCTTAGTTTTCAGCTGGGCATCCTGCCTACCCTTCTACTCATTTCAATACCAAGATAAATGAATTCCATTGCTTGCCAGGCAACCGAGTGGCCCTCATGTCAGACGACATCTTGCTTAAGCTTTATGATGTCAGGGCACCACTGGACAAAATGTCCTGGTTGAAGGTGACACAGGAGGATGAGAGATCAGCAATTATGCAGTGGGTTACGATCTCTATTCATGATTGCAAGGCAACTAGGAGGTGGAATGGTAAAGGACTGAACCAGTAAAAGCACTGGGGCCTTTTTGAAAGCGGGATGGAGATACCAAAACAGAGATTATCCTTAATCCCTCGTGAGGATCACACTCAAACATACAGAGTGCAGGGGAAGAGGTTAACTGATCTTCCGTCCGTCAGAAAGTAAGACTATCGTTCGAAAGTAAGATAGTACATTCCAGACTCAAAGGCAGCAATTTCCTCGGATGGAATATTGCGAGCACCAGAATCTAAAGCAGGCTTTGGTAGTCTTTGAGGCAGTCAGTCTTTTAGTAACTATCATGACCAACACAACGTGATCCATATTACTTCCATCTTGACAGAAATGATATTCAAGTACAGGCCCCCACAATAAGGTGGTGAGGACATTCAGATAGTGGCAATGTCTTTTTGATGCCCAAAGGAATGCTAGTGAGTTTTCTTACCATATACATTGGTCAAATCAAGCAGTATGCCGGAAGACGTCTTTTTTTTCTTCTTTCGTCTCGGCAATGCAGAGAAAATATGTTGTGAAACACTGCCACTGCTGGTCATTCAGTATAATCTGCAGATGGAAAAGTCCACTGTTAGTGCATTTACTTGAACAATTAGAAACAATCTTGATTTTAATAAAGCTTAAACAGATAAGTACTATGGAGTCTGTATTGTGAAAATCAACAGCTCATTAGAAATTAAAATCTCAATTTGAGTTTTTAACCTCGCATACTTCTCTGAATCCCATGCCTCACTTGCTAACACTGTAAACTACAGCACGCACATTAGGACATAGATACATTGATCTTTTTGCCAGCCAAGTGCAGGATACCCTTCTCACTTCATTTGTTTTAGGATATGGTACACCAGTGGCAATTATGTCAGCTGACCAGTTGATAGAGGAAGGGTTATGCTACAGTTAGTGGAAATAATAAAGTCTATGAATAGCATATTCACCATCTTCATTTAAGCCAATTCCCACCAGTTCAGCAATAGTCAAGTCAAAACTCTTATGCTCAAACTTACGTTCATACAAATTTAGAAGTCTAAAAAAATGCCCTAATTTCTTTCATCTTACGATCTTAGTTTTCAGCTGGGCATCCTGCCTACCCTTCTACTCATTTCAATACCAAGATAAATGAATTCCATTGCTTGCCAGGCAACCGAGTGGCCCTCATGTCAGACGACATCTTGCTTAAGCTTTATGATGTCAGGGCACCACTGGACAAAATGTCTTGGTTGAAGGTGACACAGGAGGATGAGAGATCAGCAATTATGCAGTGGGTTACTATCTCTATTCATGATTGCAAGGCAACTAGGAGGTGGAATGGTAAAGGACTGAACCAGTAAAAGCACTGGGGCCTTTTTGAAAGCGGGATGGAGATACCAAAACAGAGATTATCCTTAACAATCCCTTGTGAGGATCACACTCAAACATACAGAGTGCAGGGGAAGAGGTTAACTGATCTTCCGTCCGTCAGAAAGTAAGACTATCGTTCGAAAGTAAGATAGTACATTCCAGACTCAAAGGCAGCAATTTCCTCAGATGGAATATTGCGAGCACCAGAATCTAAAGCAGGCTTTGGTAGTCTTGGAGGCAGTCAGTCTTTTAGTAACTATCATGACCAACACAACGTGATCCATATTACTTCCATCTTGACAGAAATGATATTCAAGTACAGGCCCCCACAATAAGGTGGTGAGGACATTCAGATAGTGGCAATGTCTTTTTGATGCCCAAAGGAATGCTAGTGAGTTTTCTTACCATATACATTGGTCAAATCAAGCAGTATGCCGGAAGACGCCTTTTTTTTTCTTCTTTCGTCTCGGCAATGCAGAGAAAATCTGATATGAAACACTGCCACTGCTGGTCATTCAGTATAATCTGCAGATGGAAAAGTCCACTGTTAGTGCATTTACTTGAACAATTAGAAACAATCTTGATTTTAATAAAGCTTAAACAGATAAGTACTATGGAGTCTGTATTGTGAAAATCAACAGCTCATTAGAAATTAAAATCTCAATTTGAGTTTTTAACCTCGCATACTTCTCTGAATCCCATGCCTCACTTGCTAACACTGTAAACTACAGCACGCACATTAGGACATAGATACATTGATCATTTTGCCAGCCAAGTGCAGGATACCCTTCTCACTTCATTTGTTTTAGGATATGGTACACCAGTAGCAATTATGTCAGCTGACAAGTTGAGAGAGGAAGGGTTATGCTACAGTTAGTGGGAATAATAAAATCTATGAATAGCATATTCACCATCTTCATTTTAGCCAATTCCCACTAGTTCAGCAATAGTAAAGTCAAAACTCTTATGCTCAAACGTACGTTGATACAAATTTAGAAGTCTAAAAAAATGCCCTAATTTCTTTCATTTCACAATCTTAGTTTTCAGCTGGGCATCCTGCCTACCCTTCTACTCATTTCAATACCAAGATAAATGAATTCCATTGCTTGCTAGGCAACCGAGTGGCCCTCATGTCAGACGACATCTTGCTTAAGCTTTATGATGTCAGGGCACCACTGGACAAAATGTCCTGGTTGAAGGTGACACAGGAGGATGAGAGATCAGCAATTATGCAGTGGGTTACTATCTCTATTCATGATTGCAAGGCAACTAGGAGGTAGAATGGTAAAGGACTGAACCAGTAAAAGCACTGGGGCCTTTTTGAAAGCGGGATGGAGATACCAAAACAGAGATTATCCTTAACAATCCCTTGTGAGGATCACAGTCAAACATACAGAGTGCAGGGGAAGAGGTTAACTGATCTTCCGTCCGTCAGAAAGTAAGACTATCGTTCGAAAGTAAGATAGTACATTCCAGACTCAAAGGCAGCAATTTCCTCGGATGGAATATTGCGAGC
Organism: Triturus cristatus; assembly: GCF_964204655.1. NCBI lineage: Eukaryota > Metazoa > Chordata > Amphibia > Caudata > Salamandridae > Triturus > Triturus cristatus. Next base: position 1,148,392,434 of record NC_140583.1, read on the forward strand.
ACCAGAATCTAAAGCAGGCTTTGGTAGTCTTGGAGGCAGTCAGTCTTTTAGTAACTATCATGACCAACACAACGTGATCCATATTACTTCCATCTTGACAGAAATGATATTCAAGTACAGGCCCCCACAATAAGGTGGTGAGGACATTCAGATAGTGGCAATGTCTTTTTGATGCCCAAAGGAATGCTAGTGAGTTTTCTTACCATATACATTGGTCAAATCACGCAGTATGCCGGAAGACGTCTTTTTCTTCTTTCGTCTCGGCAATGCAGAGAAAATCTGATATGAAACACTGCCACTGCTGGTCATTCAGTATAATCTGCAGATGGAAAAGTCCACTGTTAGTGCATTTACTATAACAATTAGAAACAATCGTGATTTTAATAAAGCTTAAACAGATAAGTACTATGGAGTCTGTATTGTGAAAATCAACAGCTCATTAGAAATTAAAATCTCAATTTGAGTTTTTAACCTCGCATACTTCTCTGAATCCCATGCCTCACTTGCTAACACTGTAAACTACAGCACGCACATTAGGACATAGATACATTGATCTTTTTGCCAGCCAAGTGCAGGATACCCTTCTCACTTCATTTGTTTTAGGATATGGTACACCAGTGGCAATTATGTCAGCTGACCAGTTGATAGAGGAAGGGTTATGCTACAGTTAGTGGGAATAATAAAGTCTATGAATAGCATATTCACCATCTTCATTTAAGCCAATTCCCACCAGTTCAGCAATAGTCAAGTCAAAACTCTTATGCTCAAACTTACGTTCATACAAATTTAGAAGTCTAAAAAAATGCCCTAATTTCTTTCATCTTACGATCTTAGTTTTCAGCTGGGCATCCTGCCTACCCTTCTACTCATTTCAATACCAAGATAAATGAATTCCATTGCTTGCTAGGCAACCGAGTGGCCCTCATGTCAGACGACATCTTGCTTAAGCTTTATGATGTCAGGGCACCACTGGACAAAATGTCCTGGTTGAAGGTGACACAGGAGGATGAGAGATCAGCAATTATGCAGTGGGTTACTATCTCTATTCATGATTGCAAGGCAACTAGGAGGTGGAATGGTAAAGGACTGAACCAGTAAAAGCACTGGGGCCTTTTTGAAAGCGGGATGGAGATACCAAAACAGAGATTATCCTTAATCCCTCGTGAGGATCACACTCAAACATACAGAGTGCAGGGGAAGAGGTTAACTGATCTTCCGTCTGTCAGAAAGTAAGACTATCGTTCGAAAGTAAGATAGTACATTCCAGACTCAAAGGCAGCAATTTCCTCGGATGGAATATTGCGAGCACCAGAATCTAAAGCAGGCTTTGGTAGTCTTGGAGGCAGTCAGTCTTTTAGTAACTATCATGACCAACACAACGTGATCCATATTACTTCCATCTTGACAGAAATGATATTCAAGTACAGGCCCCCACAATAAGGTGGTGAGGACATTCAGATAGTGGCAATGTCTTTTTGATGCCCAAAGGAATGCTAGTGAGTTTTCTTACCATATACATTGGTCAAATCACGCAGTATGCCGGAAGACGTCTTTTTCTTCTTTCGTCTCGGCAATGCAGAGAAAATCTGTTGTGAAACACTGCCACTGCTGGTCATTCAGTATAATCTGCAGATGGAAAAGTCCACTGTTAGTGCATTTACTTGAACAATTGGAAACAATCTTGATTTTAATAAAGCTTAAACAGATAAGTACTATGGAGTCTGTATTGTGAAAATCAACAGCTCATTAGAAATTAAAATCTCAATTTGAGTTTTTAACCTCGCATACTTCTCTGAATCCCATGCCTCACTTGCTAACACTGTAAACTATAGCACACACATTAGGACAGAGATAAATTGATCTTTTTGCCAGCCAAGTGCAGGATACCCTTCTCACTTCATTTGTTTTAGGATATGGTACACCAGTAGCAATGTCAGCTGACAAGTTGAGAGAGGAAGGGTTATGCTACAGTTAGTGGGAATAATAAAATCTATGAATAGCATATTCACCATCTTCATTTTAGCCAATTCCCACCAGTTCAGCAATAGTAAAGTCAAAACTCTTATGCTCAAACTTACGTTCATACAAATTTAGAAGTCTAAAAAAATGCCCTAATTTCTTTCATCTTACGATCTTAGTTTTCAGCTGGGCATCCTGCCTACCCTTCTACTCATTTCAATACCAAGATAAATGAATTCCATTGCTTGCTAGGCAACCGAGTGGCCCTCATGTCAGACGACATCTTGCTTAAGCTTTATGATGTCAGGGCACCACTGGACAAAATGTCCTGGTTGAAGGTGACACAGGAGGATGAGAGATCAGCAATTATGCAGTGGGTTACTATCTCTATTCATGATTGCAAGGCAACTAGGAGGTAGAATGGTAAAGGACTGAACCAGTAAAAGCACTGGGGCCTTTTTGAAAGCGGGATGGAGATACCAAAACAGAGATTATCCTTAATCCCTCGTGAGGATCACACTCAAACATACAGAGTGCAGGGGAAGAGGTTAACTGATCTTCCGTCCGTCAGAAAGTAAGACTATCGTTCGAAAGTAAGATAGTACATTCCAGACTCAAAGGCAGCAATTTCCTCGGATGGAATATTGCGAGCACCAGAATCTAAAGCAGGCTTTGGTAGTCTTGGAGGCAGTCAGTCTTTTAGTAACTATCATGACCAACACAACGTGATCCATATTACTTCCATCTTGACAGAAATGATATTCAAGTACAGGGCCCCACAATAAGGTGGTGAGGACATTCAGATAGTGGCAATGTCTTTTTGATGCCCAAAGGAATGATAGTGAGTTTTCTTACCATATACATTGGTCAAATCAAGCAGTATGCCGTAAGACGTCTTTTTTTTCTTCTTTCGTCTCGGCAATGCAGAGAAAATCTGATATGAAACACTGCCACTGCTGGTCATTCAGTATAATCTGCAGATGGAAAAGTCCACTGTTAGTGCATTTACTATAACAATTAGAAACAATCTTGATTTTAATAAAGCTTAAACAGATAAGTACTATGGAGTCTGTATTGTGAAAATCAACAGCTCATTAGAAATTAAAATCTCAATTTGAGTTTTTAACCTCGCATACTTCTCTGAATCCCATGCCTCACTTGCTAACACTGTAAACTATAGCACGCACATTAGGACAGAGATAAATTGATCTTTTTGCCAGCCAAGTGCAGGATACCCTTCTCACTTCCTTTGTTTTAGGATATGGTACACCAGTAGCAATTATGTCAGCTGACAAGTTGAGAGAGGAAGGGTTATGCTACAGTTAGTGGGAATAATAAAATCTATGAATAGCATATTCACCATCTTCATTTTAGCCAATTCCCACTAGTTCAGCAATAGTAAAGTCAAAACTCTTATGCTCAAACGTACGTTGATACAAATTTAGAAGTCTAAAAAAATGCCCTAATTTCCTTCATTTCACAATCTTAGTTTTCAGCTGGGCATCCTGCCTACCCTTCTACTCATTTCAATACCAAGATAAATGAATTCCATTGCTTGCCAGGCAACCGAGTGGCCCTCATGTCAGACGACATCTTGCTTAAGCTTTATGATGTCAGGGCACCACTGGACAAAATGTCCTGGTTGAAGGTGACACAGGAGGATGAGAGATCAGCAATTATGCAGTGGGTTACGATCTCTATTCATGATTGCAAGGCAACTAGGAGGTGGAATGGTAAAGGACTGAACCAGTAAAAGCACTGGGGCCTTTTTGAAAGCGGGATGGAGATACCAAAACAGAGATTATCCTTAATCCCTCGTGAGGATCACACTCAAACATACAGAGTGCAGGGGAAGAGGTTAACTGATCTTCCGTCCGTCAGAAAGTAAGACTATCGTTCGAAAGTAAGATAGTACATTCCAGACTCAAAGGCAGCAATTTCCTCGGATGGAATATTGCGAGCACCAGAATCTAAAGCAGGCTTTGGTAGTCTTTGAGGCAGTCAGTCTTTTAGTAACTATCATGACCAACACAACGTGATCCATATTACTTCCATCTTGACAGAAATGATATTCAAGTACAGGCCCCCACAATAAGGTGGTGAGGACATTCAGATAGTGGCAATGTCTTTTTGATGCCCAAAGGAATGCTAGTGAGTTTTCTTACCATATACATTGGTCAAATCAAGCAGTATGCCGGAAGACGTCTTTTTTTTCTTCTTTCGTCTCGGCAATGCAGAGAAAATATGTTGTGAAACACTGCCACTGCTGGTCATTCAGTATAATCTGCAGATGGAAAAGTCCACTGTTAGTGCATTTACTTGAACAATTAGAAACAATCTTGATTTTAATAAAGCTTAAACAGATAAGTACTATGGAGTCTGTATTGTGAAAATCAACAGCTCATTAGAAATTAAAATCTCAATTTGAGTTTTTAACCTCGCATACTTCTCTGAATCCCATGCCTCACTTGCTAACACTGTAAACTACAGCACGCACATTAGGACATAGATACATTGATCTTTTTGCCAGCCAAGTGCAGGATACCCTTCTCACTTCATTTGTTTTAGGATATGGTACACCAGTGGCAATTATGTCAGCTGACCAGTTGATAGAGGAAGGGTTATGCTACAGTTAGTGGAAATAATAAAGTCTATGAATAGCATATTCACCATCTTCATTTAAGCCAATTCCCACCAGTTCAGCAATAGTCAAGTCAAAACTCTTATGCTCAAACTTACGTTCATACAAATTTAGAAGTCTAAAAAAATGCCCTAATTTCTTTCATCTTACGATCTTAGTTTTCAGCTGGGCATCCTGCCTACCCTTCTACTCATTTCAATACCAAGATAAATGAATTCCATTGCTTGCCAGGCAACCGAGTGGCCCTCATGTCAGACGACATCTTGCTTAAGCTTTATGATGTCAGGGCACCACTGGACAAAATGTCCTGGTTGAAGGTGACACAGGAGGATGAGAGATCAGCAATTATGCAGTGGGTTACTATCTCTATTCATGATTGCAAGGCAACTAGGAGGTGGAATGGTAAAGGACTGAACCAGTAAAAGCACTGGGGCCTTTTTGAAAGCGGGATGGAGATACCAAAACAGAGATTATCCTTAACAATCCCTTGTGAGGATCACACTCAAACATACAGAGTGCAGGGGAAGAGGTTAACTGATCTTCCGTCCGTCAGAAAGTAAGACTATCGTTCGAAAGTAAGATAGTACATTCCAGACTCAAAGGCAGCAATTTCCTCAGATGGAATATTGCGAGCACCAGAATCTAAAGCAGGCTTTGGTAGTCTTGGAGGCAGTCAGTCTTTTAGTAACTATCATGACCAACACAACGTGATCCATATTACTTCCATCTTGACAGAAATGATATTCAAGTACAGGCCCCCACAATAAGGTGGTGAGGACATTCAGATAGTGGCAATGTCTTTTTGATGCCCAAAGGAATGCTAGTGAGTTTTCTTACCATATACATTGGTCAAATCAAGCAGTATGCCGGAAGACGCCTTTTTTTTTCTTCTTTCGTCTCGGCAATGCAGAGAAAATCTGATATGAAACACTGCCACTGCTGGTCATTCAGTATAATCTGCAGATGGAAAAGTCCACTGTTAGTGCATTTACTTGAACAATTAGAAACAATCTTGATTTTAATAAAGCTTAAACAGATAAGTACTATGGAGTCTGTATTGTGAAAATCAACAGCTCATTAGAAATTAAAATCTCAATTTGAGTTTTTAACCTCGCATACTTCTCTGAATCCCATGCCTCACTTGCTAACACTGTAAACTACAGCACGCACATTAGGACATAGATACATTGATCATTTTGCCAGCCAAGTGCAGGATACCCTTCTCACTTCATTTGTTTTAGGATATGGTACACCAGTAGCAATTATGTCAGCTGACAAGTTGAGAGGAAGGGTTATGCTACAGTTAGTGGGAATAATAAAATCTATGAATAGCATATTCACCATCTTCATTTTAGCCAATTCCCACTAGTTCAGCAATAGTAAAGTCAAAACTCTTATGCTCAAACGTACGTTGATACAAATTTAGAAGTCTAAAAAAATGCCCTAATTTCTTTCATTTCACAATCTTAGTTTTCAGCTGGGCATCCTGCCTACCCTTCTACTCATTTCAATACCAAGATAAATGAATTCCATTGCTTGCTAGGCAACCGAGTGGCCCTCATGTCAGACGACATCTTGCTTAAGCTTTATGATGTCAGGGCACCACTGGACAAAATGTCCTGGTTGAAGGTGACACAGGAGGATGAGAGATCAGCAATTATGCAGTGGGTTACTATCTCTATTCATGATTGCAAGGCAACTAGGAGGTAGAATGGTAAAGGACTGAACCAGTAAAAGCACTGGGGCCTTTTTGAAAGCGGGATGGAGATACCAAAACAGAGATTATCCTTAACAATCCCTTGTGAGGATCACACTCAAACATACAGAGTGCAGGGGAAGAGGTTAACTGATCTTCCGTCCGTCAGAAAGTAAGACTATCGTTCGAAAGTAAGATAGTACATTCCAGACTCAAAGGCAGCAATTTCCTCGGATGGAATATTGCGAGCACCAGAATCTAAAGCAGGCTTTGGTAGTCTTGGAGGCAGTCAGTCTTTTAGTAACTATCATGACCAACACAACGTGATCCATATTACTTCCATCTTGACAGAAATGATATTCAAGTACAGGCCCCCACAATAAGGTGGTGAGGACATTCAGATAGTGGCAATGTCTTTTTGATTGCCCAAAGGAATGCTAGTGAGTTTTCTTACCATATACATTGGTCAAATCAAGCAGTATGCCGGAAGACGCCTTTTTTTTTCTTCTTTCGTCTCGGCAATGCAGAGAAAATCTGATATGAAACACTGCCACTGCTGGTCATTCAGTATAATCTGCAGATGGAAAAGTCCACTGTTAGTGCATTTACTTGAACAATTAGAAACAATCTTGATTTTAATAAAGCTTAAACAGATAAGTACTATGGAGTCTGTATTGTGAAAATCAACAGCTCATTAGAAATTAAAATCTCAATTTGAGTTTTTAACCTCGCATACTTCTCTGAATCCCATGCCTCACTTGCTAACACTGTAAACTACAGCACGCACATTAGGACATAGATACATTGATCATTTTGCCAGCCAAGTGCAGGATACCCTTCTCACTTCATTTGTTTTAGGATATGGTACACCAGTAGCAATTATGTCAGCTGACAAGTTGAGAGAGGAAGGGTTATGCTACAGTTAGTGGGAATAATAAAATCTATGAATAGCATATTCACCATCTTCATTTTAGCCAATTCCCACTAGTTCAGCAACAGTAAAGTCAAAACTCTTATGCTCAAACGTACGTTGATACAAATTTAGAAGTCTAAAAAAATGCCCTAATTTCTTTCATTTCACAATCTTAGTTTTCAGCTGGGCATCCTGCCTACCCTTCTACTCATTTCAATACCAAGATAAATGAATTCCATTGCTTGCTAGGCAACCGAGTGGCCCTCATGTCAGACGACATCTTGCTTAAACTTTATGATGTCAGGGCACCACTGGACAAAATGTCCTGGTTGAAGGTGACACAGGAGGATGAGAGATCAGCAATTATGCAGTGGGTTACTATCTCTATTCATGATTGCAAGGCAACTAGGAGGTGGAATGGTAAAGGACTGAACCAGTAAAAGCACTGGGGCCTTTTTGAAAGCGGGATGGAGATACCAAAACAGAGATTATCCTTAACAATCCCTTGTGAGGATCACACTCAAACATACAGAGTGCAGGGGAAGAGGTTAACTGATCTTCCGTCCGTCAGAAAGTAAGACTATCGTTCGAAAGTAAGATAGTACATTCCAGACTCAAAGGCAGCAATTTCCTCAGATGGAATATTGCGAGCACCAGAATCTAAAGCAGGCTTTGGTAGTCTTGGAGGCAGTCAGTCTTTTAGTAACTATCATGACCAACACAACGTGATCCATATTACTTCCATCTTGACAGAAATGATATTCAAGTTGTCAAGAATTCCTGTCATACGAGGGGAGGAAAACGGTAACCAGCGAAAACGAACTACATCTCCCAGGATGCTTAGCGGTTGAGAGGTTATGTAAACAGGAGAGCTGTTACATAACTCAAGGGAAACACGCCCTTATGTAAACAGGAGAGCTGTTACATAACTCAAGGGAAACACGCCCTTCTGTAAACAGGAGAGCTGTTACATAACTCAAGGGAAACACGCCCTTATGTAAACAGGAGAGCTGTTACATAACTCAAGGGAAACACGCCCTTATGTAAACAGGAGAGCTGTTACATAACTCAAGGAAAACACGCCCTATAAAGGGAGGAACCGGGAGGTACAAGGCTGTCGGATATTGTGTTTACACCGACGTACCTGCTTCGTGAAGAGCAGTGTTCCGGAGTGGTGCTCCAGTAAGGCAAGAACGGAGGTAGGTCGAGTCGTTACTCCCTGGGCCGTGTCTTGCCCCATCGCCACCTGTGAAGGACCCGGAAGCTCTACCGGTCAACCATTGAGCTTCGCTTTTTGACTCGGCTGAGTCCAAGCGCAGTGGCGCTTTTGCTGGTTGGAGTCGTAACTCCCAGCCCGACCAGAGACACAGGGACTGCCAGCTGTAACGCACACCAGGAGGTGTTTGCCGCGTTACAGACTCGGAAGTCCACAGGATCGATCGAGCGGCTGCTCTCGGTTCAGTCTTCTTGCTTGTGATTGGGGTATCGGTGACGCATCACCAGGAGGTGACTCCGCGTCCCGGTGCAGTCTGAGGAAGAGGTTGAGCGGCTGCTCCCTTCAGGTAGAGACCCCGGCTGGGTGTTTCCCTGACTCCTCGATTCTCCCCAACACTCTTCGTGCCCCTCACAGCCTACCGATTGGCATTGTCGGCCATTTCATTTCTGCCCTCTGTTGGCATACGCCGGGATCGGCGTATATGCAGAGGACGGTTAGGACCATCCGTGCTGTGGGCTGGTAACGTACTTAGCCTGGAGGATTCCAGTGACTATAACTTTTGTTTGTTCTTTGTATTTTATTTGCCTTCATTAAAACAACTAACCCTTCACAAGTGGTTGCGTCCTCATTGTCGTGTCTGTTAAACGATCCTGAGACGTTCAGGGCGTTACAAAAGTACAGGGCCCCACAATAAGGTGGTGAGGACATTCAGATAGTGGCAATGTCTTTTTGATGCCCAAAGGAATGATAGTGAGTTTTCTTACCATATACATTGGTCAAATCAAGCAGTATGCCGGAAGACGTCTTTTTTTTCTTCTTTCATCTCGGCAATGCAGAGAAAATCTGTTGTGAAACACTGCCACTGCTGGTCATTCAGTATAATCTGCAGATGGAAAAGTCCACTGTTAGTGCATTTACTATAACAATTAGAAACAATCTTGATTTTAATAAAGCTTAAACAGATAAGTACTATGGAGTCTGTATTGTGAAAATCAACAGCTCATTAGAAATTAAAATCTCAATTTGAGTTTTTAACCTCGCATACTTCTCTGAATCCCATGCCTCACTTGCTAACACTGTAAACTACAGCACGCACATTAGGACATAGATACATTGATCATTTTGCCAGCCAAGTGCAGGATACCCTTCTCACTTCATTTGTTTTAGGATATGGTAAACCAGTGGCAATTATGTCAGCTGACCAGTTGATAGAGGAAGGGTTATGCTACAGTTAGTGGGAATAATAAAGTCTATGAATAGCATATTCACCATCTTCATTTAAGCCAATTCCCACCAGTTCAGCAATAGTCAAGTCAAAACTCTTATGCTCAAACTTACGTTCATACAAATTTAGAAGTCTAAAAAAATGCCCTAATTTCTTTCATCTTACGATCTTAGTTTTCAGCTGGGCATCCTGCCTACCCTTCTACTCATTTCAATACCAAGATAAATGAATTCCATTGCTTCCTAGGCAACCGAGTGGCCCTCATGTCAGACGACATCTTGCTTAAGCTTTATGATGTCAGGGCACCACTGGACAAAATGTCCTGGTTGAAGGTGACACAGGAGGATGAGAGATCAGCAATTATGCAGTGGGTTACTATCTCTATTCATGATTGCAAGGCAACTAGGAGGTGGAATGGTAAAGGACTGAACCAGTAAAAGCACTGGGGCCTTTTTGAAAGCGGGATGGAGATACCAAAACAGAGATTATCCTTAATCCCTCGTGAGGATCACACTCAAACATACAGAGTGCAGGGGAAGAGGTTAACTGATCTTCCGTCCGTCAGAAAGTAAGACTATCGTTCGAAAGTAAGATAGTACATTCCAGACTCAAAGGCAGCAATTTCCTCGGATGGAATATTGCGAGCACCAGAATCTAAAGCAGGCTTTGGTAGTCTTGGAGGCAGTCAGTCTTTTAGTAACTATCATGACCAACACAACGTGATCCATATTACTTCCATCTTGACAGAAATGATATTCAAGTACAGGCCCCCACAATAAGGTGGTGAGGACATTCAGATAGTGGCAATGTCTTTTTGATGCCCAAAGGAATGCTAGTGAGTTTTCTTACCATATACATTGGTCAAATCAAGCAGTATGCCGGAAGACGTCTTTTTTTTTCTTCTTTCGTCTCGGCAATGCAGAGAAAATCTGATATGAAACACTGCCACTGCTGGTCATTCAGTATAATCTGCAGATGGAAAAGTCCACTGTTAGTGCATTTACTTGAACAATTAGAAACAATCTTGATTTTAATAAAGCTTAAACAGATAAGTACTATGGAGTCTGTATTGTGAAAATCAACAGCTCATTAGAAATTAAAATCTCAATTTGAGTTTTTAACCTCACATACTTCTCTGAATCCCATGCCTCACTTGCTAACACTGTAAACTATAGCACGCACATTAGGACATAGATACATTGATCTTTTTCCCAGCCAAGTGCAGGATACCCTTCTCACTTCATTTGTTTTAGGATATGGTACACCAGTAGCAATTATGTCAGCTGACAAGTTGAGAGAGGAAGGGTTATGCTACAGTTAGTGGGAATAATAAAATCTATGAATAGCATATTCACCATCTTCATTTTAGCCAATTCCCACCAGTTCAGCAATAGTAAAGTCAAAACTCTTATGCTCAAATTTACGTTCATACAAATTTAGAAGTCTAAAAAAATGCCCTAATTTCTTTCATCTTACGATCTTAGTTTTCAGCTGGGCATCCTGCCTACCCTTCTACTCATTTCAATACCAAGATAAATGAATTCCATTGCTTGCTAGGCAAACGAGGGCCCTGTCAGACAACATCTTGCTTAAGCTTTATGATGTCAGGGCACCACTGGACAAAATGTCCTGGTTGAAGGTGACACAGGAGGATGAGAGATCAGAAATTATGCAGTGGGTTACTATCTCTATTCATGATTGCAAGGCAACTAGGAGGTGGAATGGTAAAGGACTGAACCAGTAAAAGCACTGGGGCCTTTTTGAAAGCGGGATGGAGATACCAAAACAGAGATTATCCTTAACAATCCCTCGTGAGGATCACACTCAAACATACAGAGTGCAGGGGAAGAGGTTAACTGATCTTCCGTCCGTCAGAAAGTACGACTATCGTTCGAAAGTAAGATAGTACATTCCAGACTCAAAGGCAGCAATTTCCTCGGATGGAATATTGCGAGCACCAGAATCTAAAGCAGGCTTTGGTAGTCTTGGAGGCAGTCAGTCTTTTAGTAACTATCATGACCAACACAACGTGATCCATATTACTTCCATCTTGACAGAAATGATATTCAAGTACAGGCCCCCACAATAAGGTGGTGAGGACATTCAGATAGTGGCAATGTCTTTTTGATGCCCAAAGGAATGCTAGTGAGTTTTCTTACCATATACATTGGTCAAATCAAGCAGTATGCCGGAAGACGTCTTTTTTTTTTTCTTCTTTCGTCTCGGCAATGCAGAGAAAATCTGATATGAAACACTGCCACTGCTGGTCATTCAGTATAATCTGCAGATGGAAAAGTCCACTGTTAGTGCATTTACTTGAACAATTAGAAACAATCTTGATTTTAATAAAGCTTAAACAGATAAGTACTATGGAGTCTGTATTGTGAAAATCAACAGCTCATTAGAAATTAAAATCTCAATTTGAGTTTTTAACCTCGCATACTTCTCTGAATCCCATGCCTCACTTGCTAACACTGTAAACTATAGCACACACATTAGGACAGAGATAAATTGATCTTTTTGCCAGCCAAGTGCAGGATACCCTTCTCACTTCATTTGTTTTAGGATATGGTACACCAGTAGCAATGTCAGCTGACAAGTTGAGAGAGGAAGGGTTATGCTACAGTTAGTGGGAATAATAAAATCTATGAATAGCATATTCACCATCTTCATTTTAGCCAATTCCCACCAGTTCAGCAATAGTAAAGTCAAAACTCTTATGCTCAAACTTACGTTCATACAAATTTAGAAGTCTAAAAAAATGCCCTAATTTCTTTCATCTTACGATCTTAGTTTTCAGCTGGGCATCCTGCCTACCCTTCTACTCATTTCAATACCAAGATAAATGAATTCCATTGCTTGCTAGGCAACCGAGTGGCCCTCATGTCAGACGACATCTTGCTTAAGCTTTATGATGTCAGGGCACCACTGGACAAAATGTCCTGGTTGAAGGTGACACAGGAGGATGAGAGATCAGCAATTATGCAGTGGGTTACTATCTCTATTCATGATTGCAAGGCAACTAGGAGGTGGAATGGTAAAGGACTGAACCAGTAAAAGCACTGGGGCCTTTTTGAAAGCGGGATGGAGATACCAAAACAGAGATTATCCTTAATCCCTCGTGAGGATCACACTCAAACATACAGAGTGCAGGGGAAGAGGTTAACTGATCTTCCGTCCGTCAGAAAGTAAGACTATCGTTCGAAAGTAAGATAGTACATTCCAGACTCAAAGGCAGCAATTTCCTCGGATGGAATATTGCGAGCACCAGAATCTAAAGCAGGCTTTGGTAGTCTTGGAGGCAGTCAGTCTTTTAGTAACTATCATGACCAACACAACGTGATCCATATTACTTCCATCTTGACAGAAATGATATTCAAGTACAGGCCCCCACAATAAGGTGGTGAGGACATTCAGATAGTGGCAATGTCTTTTTGATGCCCAAAGGAATGCTAGTGAGTTTTCTTACCATATACATTGGTCAAATCAAGCAGTATGCCGGAAGACGTCTTTTTTTTTTCTTCTTTCGTCTCGGCAATGCAGAGAAAATCTGATATGAAACACTGCCACTGCTGGTCATTCAGTATAATCTGCAGATGGAAAAGTCCACTGTTAGTGCATTTACTTGAACAATTGGAAACAATCTTGATTTTAATAAAGCTTAAACAGATAAGTACTATGGAGTCTGTATTGTGAAAATCAACAGCTCATTAGAAATTAAAATCTCAATTTGAGTTTTTAACCTCGCATACTTCTCTGAATCCCATGCCTCACTTGCTAACACTGTAAACTACAGCACGCACATTAGGACATAGATACATTGATCATTTTGCCAGCCAAGTGCAGGATACCCTTCTCACTTCATTTGTTTTAGGATATGGTACACCAGTGGCAATTATGTCAGCTGACCAGTTGATAGAGGAAGGGTTATGCTACAGTTAGTGGGAATAATAAAGTCTATGAATAGCATATTCACCATCTTCATTTAAGCCAATTCCCACCAGTTCAGCAATAGTCAAGTCAAAACTCTTATGCTCAAACTTACGTTCATACAAATTTAGAAGTCTAAAAAAATGCCCTAATTTCTTTCATCTTACGATCTTAGTTTTCAGCTGGGCATCCTGCCTACCCTTCTACTCATTTCAATACCAAGATAAATGAATTCCATTGCTTGCTAGGCAACCGAGTGGCCCTCATGTCAGACGACATCTTGCTTAAGCTTTATGATGTCAGGGCACCACTGGACAAAATGTCCTGGTTGAAGGTGACACAGGAGGATGAGAGATCAGCAATTATGCAGTGGGTTACTATCTCTATTCATGATTGCAAGGCAACTAGGAGGTGGAATGGTAAAGGACTGAACCAGTAAAAGCACTGGGGCCTTTTTGAAAGCGGGATGGAGATACCAAAACAGAGATTATCCTTAATCCCTTGTGAGGATCACACTCAAACATACAGAGTGCAGGGGAAGAGGTTAACTGATCTTCCGTCCGTCAGAAAGTAAGACTATCGTTCGAAAGTAAGATAGTACATTCCAGACTCAAAGGCAGCAATTTCCTCGGATGGAATATTGCGAGCACCAGAATCTAAAGCAGGCTTTGGTAGTCTTGGAGGCAGTCAGTCTTTTAGTAACTATCATGACCAACACAACGTGATCCATATTACTTCCATCTTGACAGAAATGATATTCAAGTACAGGCCCCCACAATAAGGTGGTGAGGACATTCAGATAGTGGCAATGTCTTTTTGATGCCCAAAGGAATGCTAGTGAGTTTTCTTACCATATACATTGGTCAAATCACGCAGTATGCCGGAAGACGTCTTTTTCTTCTTTCGTCTCGGCAATGCAGAGAAAATCTGTTGTGAAACACTGCCACTGCTGGTCATTCAGTATAATCTGCAGATGGAAAAGTCCACTGTTAGTGCATTTACTTGAACAATTGGAAACAATCTTGATTTTAATAAAGCTTAAACAGATAAGTACTATGGAGTCTGTATTGTGAAAATCAACAGCTCATTAGAAATTAAAATCTCAATTTGAGTTTTTAACCTCGCATACTTCTCTGAATCCCATGCCTCACTTGCTAACACTGTAAACTATAGCACACACATTAGGACAGAGATAAATTGATCTTTTTGCCAGCCAAGTGCAGGATACCCTTCTCACTTCATTTGTTTTAGGATATGGTACACCAGTAGCAATGTCAGCTGACAAGTTGAGAGAGGAAGGGTTATGCTACAGTTAGTGGGAATAATAAAATCTATGAATAGCATATTCACCATCTTCATTTTAGCCAATTCCCACCAGTTCAGCAATAGTAAAGTCAAAACTCATGCTCAAACTTACGTTCATACAAATTTAGAAGTCTAAAAAAATGCCCTAATTTCTTTCATCTTACGATCTTAGTTTTCAGCTGGGCATCCTGCCTACCCTTCTACTCATTTCAATACCAAGATAAATGAATTCCATTGCTTGCTAGGCAACCGAGTGGCCCTCATGTCAGACGACATCTTGCTTAAGCTTTATGATGTCAGGGCACCACTGGACAAAATGTCCTGGTTGAAGGTGACACAGGAGGATGAGAGATCAGCAATTATGCAGTGGGTTACTATCTCTATTCATGATTGCAAGGCAACTAGGAGGTGGAATGGTAAAGGACTGAACCAGTAAAAGCACTGGGGCCTTTTTGAAAGCGGGATGGAGATACCAAAACAGAGATTATCCTTAATCCCTCGTGAGGATCACACTCAAACATACAGAGTGCAGGGGAAGAGGTTAACTGATCTTCCGTCCGTCAGAAAGTAAGACTATCGTTCGAAAGTAAGATAGTACATTCCAGACTCAAAGGCAGCAATTTCCTCGGATGGAATATTGCGAGCACCAGAATCTAAAGCAGGCTTTGGTAGTCTTGGAGGCAGTCAGTCTTTTAGTAACTATCATGACCAACACAACGTGATCCATATTACTTCCATCTTGACAGAAATGATATTCAAGTACAGGGCCCCACAATAAGGTGGTGAGGACATTCAGATAGTGGCAATGTCTTTTTGATGCCCAAAGGAATGATAGTGAGTTTTCTTACCATATACATTGGTCAAATCAAGCAGTATGCCGTAAGACGTCTTTTTTTTCTTCTTTCGTCTCGGCAATGCAGAGAAAATCTGATATGAAACACTGCCACTGCTGGTCATTCAGTATAATCTGCAGATGGAAAAGTCCACTGTTAGTGCATTTACTATAACAATTAGAAACAATCTTGATTTTAATAAAGCTTAAACAGATAAGTACTATGGAGTCTGTATTGTGAAAATCAACAGCTCATTAGAAATTAAAATCTCAATTTGAGTTTTTAACCTCGCATACTTCTCTGAATCCCATGCCTCACTTGCTAACACTGTAAACTATAGCACGCACATTAGGACAGAGATAAATTGATCTTTTTGCCAGCCAAGTGCAGGATACCCTTCTCACTTCCTTTGTTTTAGGATATGGTACACCAGTAGCAATTATGTCAGCTGACAAGTTGAGAGAGGAAGGGTTATGCTACAGTTAGTGGGAATAATAAAATCTATGAATAGCATATTCACCATCTTCATTTTAGCCAATTCCCACTAGTTCAGCAATAGTAAAGTCAAAACTCTTATGCTCAAACGTACGTTGATACAAATTTAGAAGTCTAAAAAAATGCCCTAATTTCCTTCATTTCACAATCTTAGTTTTCAGCTGGGCATCCTGCCTACCCTTCTACTCATTTCAATACCAAGATAAATGAATTCCATTGCTTGCCAGGCAACCGAGTGGCCCTCATGTCAGACGACATCTTGCTTAAGCTTTATGATGTCAGGGCACCACTGGACAAAATGTCCTGGTTGAAGGTGACACAGGAGGATGAGAGATCAGCAATTATGCAGTGGGTTACGATCTCTATTCATGATTGCAAGGCAACTAGGAGGTGGAATGGTAAAGGACTGAACCAGTAAAAGCACTGGGGCCTTTTTGAAAGCGGGATGGAGATACCAAAACAGAGATTATCCTTAATCCCTCGTGAGGATCACACTCAAACATACAGAGTGCAGGGGAAGAGGTTAACTGATCTTCCGTCCGTCAGAAAGTAAGACTATCGTTCGAAAGTAAGATAGTACATTCCAGACTCAAAGGCAGCAATTTCCTCGGATGGAATATTGCGAGCACCAGAATCTAAAGCAGGCTTTGGTAGTCTTTGAGGCAGTCAGTCTTTTAGTAACTATCATGACCAACACAACGTGATCCATATTACTTCCATCTTGACAGAAATGATATTCAAGTACAGGCCCCCACAATAAGGTGGTGAGGACATTCAGATAGTGGCAATGTCTTTTTGATGCCCAAAGGAATGCTAGTGAGTTTTCTTACCATATACATTGGTCAAATCAAGCAGTATGCCGGAAGACGTCTTTTTTTTCTTCTTTCGTCTCGGCAATGCAGAGAAAATCTGATATGAAACACTGCCACTGCTGGTCATTCAGTATAATCTGCAGATGGAAAAGTCCACTGTTAGTGCATTTACTATAACAATTAGAAACAATCTTGATTTTAATAAAGCTTAAACAGATAAGTACTATGGAGTCTGTATTGTGAAAATCAACAGCTCATTAGAAATTAAAATCTCAATTTGAGTTTTTAACCTCGCATACTTCTCTGAATCCCATGCCTCACTTGCTAACACTGTAAACTATAGCACGCACATTAGGACAGAGATAAATTGATCTTTTTGCCAGCCAAGTGCAGGATACCCTTCTCACTTCCTTTGTTTTAGGATATGGTACACCAGTAGCAATTATGTCAGCTGACAAGTTGAGAGAGGAAGGGTTATGCTACAGTTAGTGGGAATAATAAAATCTATGAATAGCATATTCACCATCTTCATTTTAGCCAATTCCCACTAGTTCAGCAATAGTAAAGTCAAAACTCTTATGCTCAAACGTACGTTGATACAAATTTAGAAGTCTAAAAAAATGCCCTAATTTCCTTCATTTCACAATCTTAGTTTTCAGCTGGGCATCCTGCCTACCCTTCTACTCATTTCAATACCAAGATAAATGAATTCCATTGCTTGCCAGGCAACCGAGTGGCCCTCATGTCAGACGACATCTTGCTTAAGCTTTATGATGTCAGGGCACCACTGGACAAAATGTCCTGGTTGAAGGTGACACAGGAGGATGAGAGATCAGCAATTATGCAGTGGGTTACGATCTCTATTCATGATTGCAAGGCAACTAGGAGGTGGAATGGTAAAGGACTGAACCAGTAAAAGCACTGGGGCCTTTTTGAAAGCGGGATGGAGATACCAAAACAGAGATTATCCTTAATCCCTCGTGAGGATCACACTCAAACATACAGAGTGCAGGGGAAGAGGTTAACTGATCTTCCGTCCGTCAGAAAGTAAGACTATCGTTCGAAAGTAAGATAGTACATTCCAGACTCAAAGGCAGCAATTTCCTCGGATGGAATATTGCGAGCACCAGAATCTAAAGCAGGCTTTGGTAGTCTTTGAGGCAGTCAGTCTTTTAGTAACTATCATGACCAACACAACGTGATCCATATTACTTCCATCTTGACAGAAATGATATTCAAGTACAGGCCCCCACAATAAGGTGGTGAGGACATTCAGATAGTGGCAATGTCTTTTTGATGCCCAAAGGAATGCTAGTGAGTTTTCTTACCATATACATTGGTCAAATCAAGCAGTATGCCGGAAGACGTCTTTTTTTTCTTCTTTCGTCTCGGCAATGCAGAGAAAATATGTTGTGAAACACTGCCACTGCTGGTCATTCAGTATAATCTGCAGATGGAAAAGTCCACTGTTAGTGCATTTACTTGAACAATTAGAAACAATCTTGATTTTAATAAAGCTTAAACAGATAAGTACTATGGAGTCTGTATTGTGAAAATCAACAGCTCATTAGAAATTAAAATCTCAATTTGAGTTTTTAACCTCGCATACTTCTCTGAATCCCATGCCTCACTTGCTAACACTGTAAACTACAGCACGCACATTAGGACATAGATACATTGATCTTTTTGCCAGCCAAGTGCAGGATACCCTTCTCACTTCATTTGTTTTAGGATATGGTACACCAGTGGCAATTATGTCAGCTGACCAGTTGATAGAGGAAGGGTTATGCTACAGTTAGTGGAAATAATAAAGTCTATGAATAGCATATTCACCATCTTCATTTAAGCCAATTCCCACCAGTTCAGCAATAGTCAAGTCAAAACTCTTATGCTCAAACTTACGTTCATACAAATTTAGAAGTCTAAAAAAATGCCCTAATTTCTTTCATCTTACGATCTTAGTTTTCAGCTGGGCATCCTGCCTACCCTTCTACTCATTTCAATACCAAGATAAATGAATTCCATTGCTTGCCAGGCAACCGAGTGGCCCTCATGTCAGACGACATCTTGCTTAAGCTTTATGATGTCAGGGCACCACTGGACAAAATGTCCTGGTTGAAGGTGACACAGGAGGATGAGAGATCAGCAATTATGCAGTGGGTTACTATCTCTATTCATGATTGCAAGGCAACTAGGAGGTGGAATGGTAAAGGACTGAACCAGTAAAAGCACTGGGGCCTTTTTGAAAGCGGGATGGAGATACCAAAACAGAGATTATCCTTAACAATCCCTTGTGAGGATCACACTCAAACATACAGAGTGCAGGGGAAGAGGTTAACTGATCTTCCGTCCGTCAGAAAGTAAGACTATCGTTCGAAAGTAAGATAGTACATTCCAGACTCAAAGGCAGCAATTTCCTCAGATGGAATATTGCGAGCACCAGAATCTAAAGCAGGCTTTGGTAGTCTTGGAGGCAGTCAGTCTTTTAGTAACTATCATGACCAACACAACGTGATCCATATTACTTCCATCTTGACAGAAATGATATTCAAGTACAGGCCCCCACAATAAGGTGGTGAGGACATTCAGATAGTGGCAATGTCTTTTTGATGCCCAAAGGAATGCTAGTGAGTTTTCTTACCATATACATTGGTCAAATCAAGCAGTATGCCGGAAGACGCCTTTTTTTTTCTTCTTTCGTCTCGGCAATGCAGAGAAAATCTGATATGAAACACTGCCACTGCTGGTCATTCAGTATAATCTGCAGATGGAAAAGTCCACTGTTAGTGCATTTACTTGAACAATTAGAAACAATCTTGATTTTAATAAAGCTTAAACAGATAAGTACTATGGAGTCTGTATTGTGAAAATCAACAGCTCATTAGAAATGAAAATCTCAATTTGAGTTTTTAACCTCGCATACTTCTCTGAATCCCATGCCTCACTTGCTAACACTGTAAACTACAGCACGCACATTAGGACATAGATACATTGATCATTTTGCCAGCCAAGTGCAGGATACCCTTCTCACTTCATTTGTTTTAGGATATGGTACACCAGTAGCAATTATGTCAGCTGACAAGTTGAGAGAGGAAGGGTTATGCTACAGTTAGTGGGAATAATAAAATCTATGAATAGCATATTCACCATCTTCATTTTAGCCAATTCCCACTAGTTCAGCAATAGTAAAGTCAAAACTCTTATGCTCAAACGTACGTTGATACAAATTTAGAAGTCTAAAAAAATGCCCTAATTTCTTTCATTTCACAATCTTAGTTTTCAGCTGGGCATCCTGCCTACCCTTCTACTCATTTCAATACCAAGATAAATGAATTCCATTGCTTGCTAGGCAACCGAGTGGCCCTCATGTCAGACGACATCTTGCTTAAGCTTTATGATGTCAGGGCACCACTGGACAAAATGTCCTGGTTGAAGGTGACACAGGAGGATGAGAGATCAGCAATTATGCAGTGGGTTACTATCTCTATTCATGATTGCAAGGCAACTAGGAGGTAGAATGGTAAAGGACTGAACCAGTAAAAGCACTGGGGCCTTTTTGAAAGCGGGATGGAGATACCAAAACAGAGATTATCCTTAACAATCCCTTGTGAGGATCACACTCAAACATACAGAGTGCAGGGGAAGAGGTTAACTGATCTTCCGTCCGTCAGAAAGTAAGACTATCGTTCGAAAGTAAGATAGTACATTCCAGACTCAAAGGCAGCAATTTCCTCGGATGGAATATTGCGAGCACCAGAATCTAAAGCAGGCTTTGGTAGTCTTGGAGGCAGTCAGTCTTTTAGTAACTATCATGACCAACACAACGTGATCCATATTACTTCCATCTTGACAGAAATGATATTCAAGTACAGGCCCCCACAATAAGGTGGTGAGGACATTCAGATAGTGGCAATGTCTTTTTGATTGCCCAAAGGAATGCTAGTGAGTTTTCTTACCATATACATTGGTCAAATCAAGCAGTATGCCGGAAGACGCCTTTTTTTTTCTTCTTTCGTCTCGGCAATGCAGAGAAAATCTGATATGAAACACTGCCACTGCTGGTCATTCAGTATAATCTGCAGATGGAAAAGTCCACTGTTAGTGCATTTACTTGAACAATTAGAAACAATCTTGATTTTAATAAAGCTTAAACAGATAAGTACTATGGAGTCTGTATTGTGAAAATCAACAGCTCATTAGAAATTAAAATCTCAATTTGAGTTTTTAACCTCGCATACTTCTCTGAATCCCATGCCTCACTTGCTAACACTGTAAACTACAGCACGCACATTAGGACATAGATACATTGATCATTTTGCCAGCCAAGTGCAGGATACCCTTCTCACTTCATTTGTTTTAGGATATGGTACACCAGTAGCAATTATGTCAGCTGACAAGTTGAGAGAGGAAGGGTTATGCTACAGTTAGTGGGAATAATAAAATCTATGAATAGCATATTCACCATCTTCATTTTAGCCAATTCCCACTAGTTCAGCAACAGTAAAGTCAAAACTCTTATGCTCAAACGTACGTTGATACAAATTTAGAAGTCTAAAAAAATGCCCTAATTTCTTTCATTTCACAATCTTAGTTTTCAGCTGGGCATCCTGCCTACCCTTCTACTCATTTCAATACCAAGATAAATGAATTCCATTGCTTGCTAGGCAACCGAGTGGCCCTCATGTCAGACGACATCTTGCTTAAACTTTATGATGTCAGGGCACCACTGGACAAAATGTCCTGGTTGAAGGTGACACAGGAGGATGAGAGATCAGCAATTATGCAGTGGGTTACTATCTCTATTCATGATTGCAAGGCAACTAGGAGGTGGAATGGTAAAGGACTGAACCAGTAAAAGCACTGGGGCCTTTTTGAAAGCGGGATGGAGATACCAAAACAGAGATTATCCTTAACAATCCCTTGTGAGGATCACACTCAAACATACAGAGTGCAGGGGAAGAGGTTAACTGATCTTCCGTCCGTCAGAAAGTAAGACTATCGTTCGAAAGTAAGATAGTACATTCCAGACTCAAAGGCAGCAATTTCCTCAGATGGAATATTGCGAGCACCAGAATCTAAAGCAGGCTTTGGTAGTCTTGGAGGCAGTCAGTCTTTTAGTAACTATCATGACCAACACAACGTGATCCATATTACTTCCATCTTGACAGAAATGATATTCAAGTTGTCAAGAATTCCTGTCATACGAGGGGAGGAAAACGGTAACCAGCGAAAACGAACTACATCTCCCAGGATGCTTAGCGGTTGAGAGGTTATGTAAACAGGAGAGCTGTTACATAACTCAAGGGAAACACGCCCTTATGTAAACAGGAGAGCTGTTACATAACTCAAGGGAAACACGCCCTTCTGTAAACAGGAGAGCTGTTACATAACTCAAGGGAAACACGCCCTTATGTAAACAGGAGAGCTGTTACATAACTCAAGGGAAACACGCCCTTATGTAAACAGGAGAGCTGTTACATAACTCAAGGAAAACACGCCCTATAAAGGGAGGAACCGGGAGGTACAAGGCTGTCGGATATTGTGTTTACACCGACGTACCTGCTTCGTGAAGAGCAGTGTTCCGGAGTGGTGCTCCAGTAAGGCAAGAACGGAGGTAGGTCGAGTCGTTACTCCCTGGGCCGTGTCTTGCCCCATCGCCACCTGTGAAGGACCCGGAAGCTCTACCGGTCAACCATTGAGCTTCGCTTTTTGACTCGGCTGAGTCCAAGCGCAGTGGCGCTTTTGCTGGTTGGAGTCGTAACTCCCAGCCCGACCAGAGACACAGGGACTGCCAGCTGTAACGCACACCAGGAGGTGTTTGCCGCGTTACAGACTCGGAAGTCCACAGGATCGATCGAGCGGCTGCTCTCGGTTCAGTCTTCTTGCTTGTGATTGGGGTATCGGTGACGCATCACCAGGAGGTGACTCCGCGTCCCGGTGCAGTCTGAGGAAGAGGTTGAGCGGCTGCTCCCTTCAGGTAGAGACCCCGGCTGGGTGTTTCCCTGACTCCTCGATTCTCCCCAACACTCTTCGTGCCCCTCACAGCCTACCGATTGGCATTGTCGGCCATTTCATTTCTGCCCTCTGTTGGCATACGCCGGGATCGGCGTATATGCAGAGGACGGTTAGGACCATCCGTGCTGTGGGCTGGTAACGTACTTAGCCTGGAGGATTCCAGTGACTATAACTTTTGTTTGTTCTTTGTATTTTATTTGCCTTCATTAAAACAACTAACCCTTCACAAGTGGTTGCGTCCTCATTGTCGTGTCTGTTAAACGATCCTGAGACGTTCAGGGCGTTACAAAAGTACAGGGCCCCACAATAAGGTGGTGAGGACATTCAGATAGTGGCAATGTCTTTTTGATGCCCAAAGGAATGATAGTGAGTTTTCTTACCATATACATTGGTCAAATCAAGCAGTATGCCGGAAGACGTCTTTTTTTTCTTCTTTCATCTCGGCAATGCAGAGAAAATCTGTTGTGAAACACTGCCACTGCTGGTCATTCAGTATAATCTGCAGATGGAAAAGTCCACTGTTAGTGCATTTACTATAACAATTAGAAACAATCTTGATTTTAATAAAGCTTAAACAGATAAGTACTATGGAGTCTGTATTGTGAAAATCAACAGCTCATTAGAAATTAAAATCTCAATTTGAGTTTTTAACCTCGCATACTTCTCTGAATCCCATGCCTCACTTGCTAACACTGTAAACTACAGCACGCACATTAGGACATAGATACATTGATCATTTTGCCAGCCAAGTGCAGGATACCCTTCTCACTTCATTTGTTTTAGGATATGGTAAACCAGTGGCAATTATGTCAGCTGACCAGTTGATAGAGGAAGGGTTATGCTACAGTTAGTGGGAATAATAAAGTCTATGAATAGCATATTCACCATCTTCATTTAAGCCAATTCCCACCAGTTCAGCAATAGTCAAGTCAAAACTCTTATGCTCAAACTTACGTTCATACAAATTTAGAAGTCTAAAAAAATGCCCTAATTTCTTTCATCTTACGATCTTAGTTTTCAGCTGGGCATCCTGCCTACCCTTCTACTCATTTCAATACCAAGATAAATGAATTCCATTGCTTCCTAGGCAACCGAGTGGCCCTCATGTCAGACGACATCTTGCTTAAGCTTTATGATGTCAGGGCACCACTGGACAAAATGTCCTGGTTGAAGGTGACACAGGAGGATGAGAGATCAGCAATTATGCAGTGGGTTACTATCTCTATTCATGATTGCAAGGCAACTAGGAGGTGGAATGGTAAAGGACTGAACCAGTAAAAGCACTGGGGCCTTTTTGAAAGCGGGATGGAGATACCAAAACAGAGATTATCCTTAATCCCTCGTGAGGATCACACTCAAACATACAGAGTGCAGGGGAAGAGGTTAACTGATCTTCCGTCCGTCAGAAAGTAAGACTATCGTTCGAAAGTAAGATAGTACATTCCAGACTCAAAGGCAGCAATTTCCTCGGATGGAATATTGCGAGCACCAGAATCTAAAGCAGGCTTTGGTAGTCTTGGAGGCAGTCAGTCTTTTAGTAACTATCATGACCAACACAACGTGATCCATATTACTTCCATCTTGACAGAAATGATATTCAAGTACAGGCCCCCACAATAAGGTGGTGAGGACATTCAGATAGTGGCAATGTCTTTTTGATGCCCAAAGGAATGCTAGTGAGTTTTCTTACCATATACATTGGTCAAATCAAGCAGTATGCCGGAAGACGTCTTTTTTTTTCTTCTTTCGTCTCGGCAATGCAGAGAAAATCTGATATGAAACACTGCCACTGCTGGTCATTCAGTATAATCTGCAGATGGAAAAGTCCACTGTTAGTGCATTTACTTGAACAATTAGAAACAATCTTGATTTTAATAAAGCTTAAACAGATAAGTACTATGGAGTCTGTATTGTGAAAATCAACAGCTCATTAGAAATTAAAATCTCAATTTGAGTTTTTAACCTCACATACTTCTCTGAATCCCATGCCTCACTTGCTAACACTGTAAACTATAGCACGCACATTAGGACATAGATACATTGATCTTTTTCCCAGCCAAGTGCAGGATACCCTTCTCACTTCATTTGTTTTAGGATATGGTACACCAGTAGCAATTATGTCAGCTGACAAGTTGAGAGAGGAAGGGTTATGCTACAGTTAGTGGGAATAATAAAATCTATGAATAGCATATTCACCATCTTCATTTTAGCCAATTCCCACCAGTTCAGCAATAGTAAAGTCAAAACTCTTATGCTCAAATTTACGTTCATACAAATTTAGAAGTCTAAAAAAATGCCCTAATTTCTTTCATCTTACGATCTTAGTTTTCAGCTGGGCATCCTGCCTACCCTTCTACTCATTTCAATACCAAGATAAATGAATTCCATTGCTTGCTAGGCAAACGAGGGCCCTGTCAGACAACATCTTGCTTAAGCTTTATGATGTCAGGGCACCACTGGACAAAATGTCCTGGTTGAAGGTGACACAGGAGGATGAGAGATCAGAAATTATGCAGTGGGTTACTATCTCTATTCATGATTGCAAGGCAACTAGGAGGTGGAATGGTAAAGGACTGAACCAGTAAAAGCACTGGGGCCTTTTTGAAAGCGGGATGGAGATACCAAAACAGAGATTATCCTTAACAATCCCTCGTGAGGATCACACTCAAACATACAGAGTGCAGGGGAAGAGGTTAACTGATCTTCCGTCCGTCAGAAAGTACGACTATCGTTCGAAAGTAAGATAGTACATTCCAGACTCAAAGGCAGCAATTTCCTCGGATGGAATATTGCGAGCACCAGAATCTAAAGCAGGCTTTGGTAGTCTTGGAGGCAGTCAGTCTTTTAGTAACTATCATGACCAACACAACGTGATCCATATTACTTCCATCTTGACAGAAATGATATTCAAGTACAGGCCCCCACAATAAGGTGGTGAGGACATTCAGATAGTGGCAATGTCTTTTTGATGCCCAAAGGAATGCTAGTGAGTTTTCTTACCATATACATTGGTCAAATCAAGCAGTATGCCGGAAGACGTCTTTTTTTTTTTCTTCTTTCGTCTCGGCAATGCAGAGAAAATCTGATATGAAACACTGCCACTGCTGGTCATTCAGTATAATCTGCAGATGGAAAAGTCCACTGTTAGTGCATTTACTTGAACAATTAGAAACAATCTTGATTTTAATAAAGCTTAAACAGATAAGTACTATGGAGTCTGTATTGTGAAAATCAACAGCTCATTAGAAATTAAAATCTCAATTTGAGTTTTTAACCTCGCATACTTCTCTGAATCCCATGCCTCACTTGCTAACACTGTAAACTATAGCACACACATTAGGACAGAGATAAATTGATCTTTTTGCCAGCCAAGTGCAGGATACCCTTCTCACTTCATTTGTTTTAGGATATGGTACACCAGTAGCAATGTCAGCTGACAAGTTGAGAGAGGAAGGGTTATGCTACAGTTAGTGGGAATAATAAAATCTATGAATAGCATATTCACCATCTTCATTTTAGCCAATTCCCACCAGTTCAGCAATAGTAAAGTCAAAACTCTTATGCTCAAACTTACGTTCATACAAATTTAGAAGTCTAAAAAAATGCCCTAATTTCTTTCATCTTACGATCTTAGTTTTCAGCTGGGCATCCTGCCTACCCTTCTACTCATTTCAATACCAAGATAAATGAATTCCATTGCTTGCTAGGCAACCGAGTGGCCCTCATGTCAGACGACATCTTGCTTAAGCTTTATGATGTCAGGGCACCACTGGACAAAATGTCCTGGTTGAAGGTGACACAGGAGGATGAGAGATCAGCAATTATGCAGTGGGTTACTATCTCTATTCATGATTGCAAGGCAACTAGGAGGTGGAATGGTAAAGGACTGAACCAGTAAAAGCACTGGGGCCTTTTTGAAAGCGGGATGGAGATACCAAAACAGAGATTATCCTTAATCCCTCGTGAGGATCACACTCAAACATACAGAGTGCAGGGGAAGAGGTTAACTGATCTTCCGTCCGTCAGAAAGTAAGACTATCGTTCGAAAGTAAGATAGTACATTCCAGACTCAAAGGCAGCAATTTCCTCGGATGGAATATTGCGAGCACCAGAATCTAAAGCAGGCTTTGGTAGTCTTGGAGGCAGTCAGTCTTTTAGTAACTATCATGACCAACACAACGTGATCCATATTACTTCCATCTTGACAGAAATGATATTCAAGTACAGGCCCCCACAATAAGGTGGTGAGGACATTCAGATAGTGGCAATGTCTTTTTGATGCCCAAAGGAATGCTAGTGAGTTTTCTTACCATATACATTGGTCAAATCAAGCAGTATGCCGGAAGACGTCTTTTTTTTTTCTTCTTTCGTCTCGGCAATGCAGAGAAAATCTGATATGAAACACTGCCACTGCTGGTCATTCAGTATAATCTGCAGATGGAAAAGTCCACTGTTAGTGCATTTACTTGAACAATTGGAAACAATCTTGATTTTAATAAAGCTTAAACAGATAAGTACTATGGAGTCTGTATTGTGAAAATCAACAGCTCATTAGAAATTAAAATCTCAATTTGAGTTTTTAACCTCGCATACTTCTCTGAATCCCATGCCTCACTTGCTAACACTGTAAACTACAGCACGCACATTAGGACATAGATACATTGATCATTTTGCCAGCCAAGTGCAGGATACCCTTCTCACTTCATTTGTTTTAGGATATGGTACACCAGTGGCAATTATGTCAGCTGACCAGTTGATAGAGGAAGGGTTATGCTACAGTTAGTGGGAATAATAAAGTCTATGAATAGCATATTCACCATCTTCATTTAAGCCAATTCCCACCAGTTCAGCAATAGTCAAGTCAAAACTCTTATGCTCAAACTTACGTTCATACAAATTTAGAAGTCTAAAAAAATGCCCTAATTTCTTTCATCTTACGATCTTAGTTTTCAGCTGGGCATCCTGCCTACCCTTCTACTCATTTCAATACCAAGATAAATGAATTCCATTGCTTGCCAGGCAACCGAGTGGCCCTCATGTCAGACGACATCTTGCTTAAGCTTTATGATGTCAGGGCACCACTGGACAAAATGTCCTGGTTGAAGGTGACACAGGAGGATGAGAGATCAGCAATTATGCAGTGGGTTACTATCTCTATTCATGATTGCAAGGCAACTAGGAGGTGGAATGGTAAAGGACTGAACCAGTAAAAGCACTGGGGCCTTTTTGAAAGCGGGATGGAGATACCAAAACAGAGATTATCCTTAACAATCCCTTGTGAGGATCACACTCAAACATACAGAGTGCAGGGGAAGAGGTTAACTGATCTTCCGTCCGTCAGAAAGTAAGACTATCGTTCGAAAGTAAGATAGTACATTCCAGACTCAAAGGCAGCAATTTCCTCAGATGGAATATTGCGAGCACCAGAATCTAAAGCAGGCTTTGGTAGTCTTGGAGGCAGTCAGTCTTTTAGTAACTATCATGACCAACACAACGTGATCCATATTACTTCCATCTTGACAGAAATGATATTCAAGTACAGGCCCCCACAATAAGGTGGTGAGGACATTCAGATAGTGGCAATGTCTTTTTGATGCCCAAAGGAATGCTAGTGAGTTTTCTTACCATATACATTGGTCAAATCAAGCAGTATGCCGGAAGACGCCTTTTTTTTTCTTCTTTCGTCTCGGCAATGCAGAGAAAATCTGATATGAAACACTGCCACTGCTGGTCATTCAGTATAATCTGCAGATGGAAAAGTCCACTGTTAGTGCATTTACTTGAACAATTAGAAACAATCTTGATTTTAATAAAGCTTAAACAGATAAGTACTATGGAGTCTGTATTGTGAAAATCAACAGCTCATTAGAAATGAAAATCTCAATTTGAGTTTTTAACCTCGCATACTTCTCTGAATCCCATGCCTCACTTGCTAACACTGTAAACTACAGCACGCACATTAGGACATAGATACATTGATCATTTTGCCAGCCAAGTGCAGGATACCCTTCTCACTTCATTTGTTTTAGGATATGGTACACCAGTAGCAATTATGTCAGCTGACAAGTTGAGAGAGGAAGGGTTATGCTACAGTTAGTGGGAATAATAAAATCTATGAATAGCATATTCACCATCTTCATTTTAGCCAATTCCCACTAGTTCAGCAATAGTAAAGTCAAAACTCTTATGCTCAAACGTACGTTGATACAAATTTAGAAGTCTAAAAAAATGCCCTAATTTCTTTCATTTCACAATCTTAGTTTTCAGCTGGGCATCCTGCCTACCCTTCTACTCATTTCAATACCAAGATAAATGAATTCCATTGCTTGCTAGGCAACCGAGTGGCCCTCATGTCAGACGACATCTTGCTTAAGCTTTATGATGTCAGGGCACCACTGGACAAAATGTCCTGGTTGAAGGTGACACAGGAGGATGAGAGATCAGCAATTATGCAGTGGGTTACTATCTCTATTCATGATTGCAAGGCAACTAGGAGGTAGAATGGTAAAGGACTGAACCAGTAAAAGCACTGGGGCCTTTTTGAAAGCGGGATGGAGATACCAAAACAGAGATTATCCTTAACAATCCCTTGTGAGGATCACACTCAAACATACAGAGTGCAGGGGAAGAGGTTAACTGATCTTCCGTCCGTCAGAAAGTAAGACTATCGTTCGAAAGTAAGATAGTACATTCCAGACTCAAAGGCAGCAATTTCCTCGGATGGAATATTGCGAGCACCAGAATCTAAAGCAGGCTTTGGTAGTCTTGGAGGCAGTCAGTCTTTTAGTAACTATCATGACCAACACAACGTGATCCATATTACTTCCATCTTGACAGAAATGATATTCAAGTACAGGCCCCCACAATAAGGTGGTGAGGACATTCAGATAGTGGCAATGTCTTTTTGATTGCCCAAAGGAATGCTAGTGAGTTTTCTTACCATATACATTGGTCAAATCAAGCAGTATGCCGGAAGACGCCTTTTTTTTTCTTCTTTCGTCTCGGCAATGCAGAGAAAATCTGATATGAAACACTGCCACTGCTGGTCATTCAGTATAATCTGCAGATGGAAAAGTCCACTGTTAGTGCATTTACTTGAACAATTAGAAACAATCTTGATTTTAATAAAGCTTAAACAGATAAGTACTATGGAGTCTGTATTGTGAAAATCAACAGCTCATTAGAAATTAAAATCTCAATTTGAGTTTTTAACCTCGCATACTTCTCTGAATCCCATGCCTCACTTGCTAACACTGTAAACTACAGCACGCACATTAGGACATAGATACATTGATCATTTTGCCAGCCAAGTGCAGGATACCCTTCTCACTTCATTTGTTTTAGGATATGGTACACCAGTAGCAATTATGTCAGCTGACAAGTTGAGAGAGGAAGGGTTATGCTACAGTTAGTGGGAATAATAAAATCTATGAATAGCATATTCACCATCTTCATTTTAGCCAATTCCCACTAGTTCAGCAACAGTAAAGTCAAAACTCTTATGCTCAAACGTACGTTGATACAAATTTAGAAGTCTAAAAAAATGCCCTAATTTCTTTCATTTCACAATCTTAGTTTTCAGCTGGGCATCCTGCCTACCCTTCTACTCATTTCAATACCAAGATAAATGAATTCCATTGCTTGCTAGGCAACCGAGTGGCCCTCATGTCAGACGACATCTTGCTTAAACTTTATGATGTCAGGGCACCACTGGACAAAATGTCCTGGTTGAAGGTGACACAGGAGGATGAGAGATCAGCAATTATGCAGTGGGTTACTATCTCTATTCATGATTGCAAGGCAACTAGGAGGTGGAATGGTAAAGGACTGAACCAGTAAAAGCACTGGGGCCTTTTTGAAAGCGGGATGGAGATACCAAAACAGAGATTATCCTTAACAATCCCTTGTGAGGATCACACTCAAACATACAGAGTGCAGGGGAAGAGGTTAACTGATCTTCCGTCCGTCAGAAAGTAAGACTATCGTTCGAAAGTAAGATAGTACATTCCAGACTCAAAGGCAGCAATTTCCTCAGATGGAATATTGCGAGCACCAGAATCTAAAGCAGGCTTTGGTAGTCTTGGAGGCAGTCAGTCTTTTAGTAACTATCATGACCAACACAACGTGATCCATATTACTTCCATCTTGACAGAAATGATATTCAAGTTGTCAAGAATTCCTGTCATACGAGGGGAGGAAAACGGTAACCAGCGAAAACGAACTACATCTCCCAGGATGCTTAGCGGTTGAGAGGTTATGTAAACAGGAGAGCTGTTACATAACTCAAGGGAAACACGCCCTTATGTAAACAGGAGAGCTGTTACATAACTCAAGGGAAACACGCCCTTCTGTAAACAGGAGAGCTGTTACATAACTCAAGGGAAACACGCCCTTATGTAAACAGGAGAGCTGTTACATAACTCAAGGGAAACACGCCCTTATGTAAACAGGAGAGCTGTTACATAACTCAAGGAAAACACGCCCTATAAAGGGAGGAACCGGGAGGTACAAGGCTGTCGGATATTGTGTTTACACCGACGTACCTGCTTCGTGAAGAGCAGTGTTCCGGAGTGGTGCTCCAGTAAGGCAAGAACGGAGGTAGGTCGAGTCGTTACTCCCTGGGCCGTGTCTTGCCCCATCGCCACCTGTGAAGGACCCGGAAGCTCTACCGGTCAACCATTGAGCTTCGCTTTTTGACTCGGCTGAGTCCAAGCGCAGTGGCGCTTTTGCTGGTTGGAGTCGTAACTCCCAGCCCGACCAGAGACACAGGGACTGCCAGCTGTAACGCACACCAGGAGGTGTTTGCCGCGTTACAGACTCGGAAGTCCACAGGATCGATCGAGCGGCTGCTCTCGGTTCAGTCTTCTTGCTTGTGATTGGGGTATCGGTGACGCATCACCAGGAGGTGACTCCGCGTCCCGGTGCAGTCTGAGGAAGAGGTTGAGCGGCTGCTCCCTTCAGGTAGAGACCCCGGCTGGGTGTTTCCCTGACTCCTCGATTCTCCCCAACACTCTTCGTGCCCCTCACAGCCTACCGATTGGCATTGTCGGCCATTTCATTTCTGCCCTCTGTTGGCATACGCCGGGATCGGCGTATATGCAGAGGACGGTTAGGACCATCCGTGCTGTGGGCTGGTAACGTACTTAGCCTGGAGGATTCCAGTGACTATAACTTTTGTTTGTTCTTTGTATTTTATTTGCCTTCATTAAAACAACTAACCCTTCACAAGTGGTTGCGTCCTCATTGTCGTGTCTGTTAAACGATCCTGAGACGTTCAGGGCGTTACAAAAGTACAGGGCCCCACAATAAGGTGGTGAGGACATTCAGATAGTGGCAATGTCTTTTTGATGCCCAAAGGAATGATAGTGAGTTTTCTTACCATATACATTGGTCAAATCAAGCAGTATGCCGGAAGACGTCTTTTTTTTCTTCTTTCATCTCGGCAATGCAGAGAAAATCTGTTGTGAAACACTGCCACTGCTGGTCATTCAGTATAATCTGCAGATGGAAAAGTCCACTGTTAGTGCATTTACTATAACAATTAGAAACAATCTTGATTTTAATAAAGCTTAAACAGATAAGTACTATGGAGTCTGTATTGTGAAAATCAACAGCTCATTAGAAATTAAAATCTCAATTTGAGTTTTTAACCTCGCATACTTCTCTGAATCCCATGCCTCACTTGCTAACACTGTAAACTACAGCACGCACATTAGGACATAGATACATTGATCATTTTGCCAGCCAAGTGCAGGATACCCTTCTCACTTCATTTGTTTTAGGATATGGTAAACCAGTGGCAATTATGTCAGCTGACCAGTTGATAGAGGAAGGGTTATGCTACAGTTAGTGGGAATAATAAAGTCTATGAATAGCATATTCACCATCTTCATTTAAGCCAATTCCCACCAGTTCAGCAATAGTCAAGTCAAAACTCTTATGCTCAAACTTACGTTCATACAAATTTAGAAGTCTAAAAAAATGCCCTAATTTCTTTCATCTTACGATCTTAGTTTTCAGCTGGGCATCCTGCCTACCCTTCTACTCATTTCAATACCAAGATAAATGAATTCCATTGCTTCCTAGGCAACCGAGTGGCCCTCATGTCAGACGACATCTTGCTTAAGCTTTATGATGTCAGGGCACCACTGGACAAAATGTCCTGGTTGAAGGTGACACAGGAGGATGAGAGATCAGCAATTATGCAGTGGGTTACTATCTCTATTCATGATTGCAAGGCAACTAGGAGGTGGAATGGTAAAGGACTGAACCAGTAAAAGCACTGGGGCCTTTTTGAAAGCGGGATGGAGATACCAAAACAGAGATTATCCTTAATCCCTCGTGAGGATCACACTCAAACATACAGAGTGCAGGGGAAGAGGTTAACTGATCTTCCGTCCGTCAGAAAGTAAGACTATCGTTCGAAAGTAAGATAGTACATTCCAGACTCAAAGGCAGCAATTTCCTCGGATGGAATATTGCGAGCACCAGAATCTAAAGCAGGCTTTGGTAGTCTTGGAGGCAGTCAGTCTTTTAGTAACTATCATGACCAACACAACGTGATCCATATTACTTCCATCTTGACAGAAATGATATTCAAGTACAGGCCCCCACAATAAGGTGGTGAGGACATTCAGATAGTGGCAATGTCTTTTTGATGCCCAAAGGAATGCTAGTGAGTTTTCTTACCATATACATTGGTCAAATCAAGCAGTATGCCGGAAGACGTCTTTTTTTTTCTTCTTTCGTCTCGGCAATGCAGAGAAAATCTGATATGAAACACTGCCACTGCTGGTCATTCAGTATAATCTGCAGATGGAAAAGTCCACTGTTAGTGCATTTACTTGAACAATTAGAAACAATCTTGATTTTAATAAAGCTTAAACAGATAAGTACTATGGAGTCTGTATTGTGAAAATCAACAGCTCATTAGAAATTAAAATCTCAATTTGAGTTTTTAACCTCACATACTTCTCTGAATCCCATGCCTCACTTGCTAACACTGTAAACTATAGCACGCACATTAGGACATAGATACATTGATCTTTTTCCCAGCCAAGTGCAGGATACCCTTCTCACTTCATTTGTTTTAGGATATGGTACACCAGTAGCAATTATGTCAGCTGACAAGTTGAGAGAGGAAGGGTTATGCTACAGTTAGTGGGAATAATAAAATCTATGAATAGCATATTCACCATCTTCATTTTAGCCAATTCCCACCAGTTCAGCAATAGTAAAGTCAAAACTCTTATGCTCAAATTTACGTTCATACAAATTTAGAAGTCTAAAAAAATGCCCTAATTTCTTTCATCTTACGATCTTAGTTTTCAGCTGGGCATCCTGCCTACCCTTCTACTCATTTCAATACCAAGATAAATGAATTCCATTGCTTGCTAGGCAAACGAGGGCCCTGTCAGACAACATCTTGCTTAAGCTTTATGATGTCAGGGCACCACTGGACAAAATGTCCTGGTTGAAGGTGACACAGGAGGATGAGAGATCAGAAATTATGCAGTGGGTTACTATCTCTATTCATGATTGCAAGGCAACTAGGAGGTGGAATGGTAAAGGACTGAACCAGTAAAAGCACTGGGGCCTTTTTGAAAGCGGGATGGAGATACCAAAACAGAGATTATCCTTAACAATCCCTCGTGAGGATCACACTCAAACATACAGAGTGCAGGGGAAGAGGTTAACTGATCTTCCGTCCGTCAGAAAGTACGACTATCGTTCGAAAGTAAGATAGTACATTCCAGACTCAAAGGCAGCAATTTCCTCGGATGGAATATTGCGAGCACCAGAATCTAAAGCAGGCTTTGGTAGTCTTGGAGGCAGTCAGTCTTTTAGTAACTATCATGACCAACACAACGTGATCCATATTACTTCCATCTTGACAGAAATGATATTCAAGTACAGGCCCCCACAATAAGGTGGTGAGGACATTCAGATAGTGGCAATGTCTTTTTGATGCCCAAAGGAATGCTAGTGAGTTTTCTTACCATATACATTGGTCAAATCAAGCAGTATGCCGGAAGACGTCTTTTTTTTTTTCTTCTTTCGTCTCGGCAATGCAGAGAAAATCTGATATGAAACACTGCCACTGCTGGTCATTCAGTATAATCTGCAGATGGAAAAGTCCACTGTTAGTGCATTTACTTGAACAATTAGAAACAATCTTGATTTTAATAAAGCTTAAACAGATAAGTACTATGGAGTCTGTATTGTGAAAATCAACAGCTCATTAGAAATTAAAATCTCAATTTGAGTTTTTAACCTCGCATACTTCTCTGAATCCCATGCCTCACTTGCTAACACTGTAAACTATAGCACACACATTAGGACAGAGATAAATTGATCTTTTTGCCAGCCAAGTGCAGGATACCCTTCTCACTTCATTTGTTTTAGGATATGGTACACCAGTAGCAATGTCAGCTGACAAGTTGAGAGAGGAAGGGTTATGCTACAGTTAGTGGGAATAATAAAATCTATGAATAGCATATTCACCATCTTCATTTTAGCCAATTCCCACCAGTTCAGCAATAGTAAAGTCAAAACTCTTATGCTCAAACTTACGTTCATACAAATTTAGAAGTCTAAAAAAATGCCCTAATTTCTTTCATCTTACGATCTTAGTTTTCAGCTGGGCATCCTGCCTACCCTTCTACTCATTTCAATACCAAGATAAATGAATTCCATTGCTTGCTAGGCAACCGAGTGGCCCTCATGTCAGACGACATCTTGCTTAAGCTTTATGATGTCAGGGCACCACTGGACAAAATGTCCTGGTTGAAGGTGACACAGGAGGAT
The DNA here is from genome assembly GCF_964204655.1 of Triturus cristatus. Taxonomy (NCBI): domain Eukaryota; kingdom Metazoa; phylum Chordata; class Amphibia; order Caudata; family Salamandridae; genus Triturus; species Triturus cristatus. The sequence goes on from NC_140583.1 coordinate 1,148,428,281, forward strand.
GAGAGATCAGCAATTATGCAGTGGGTTACTATCTCTATTCATGATTGCAAGGCAACTAGGAGGTGGAATGGTAAAGGACTGAACCAGTAAAAGCACTGGGGCCTTTTTGAAAGCGGGATGGAGATACCAAAACAGAGATTATCCTTAATCCCTCGTGAGGATCACACTCAAACATACAGAGTGCAGGGGAAGAGGTTAACTGATCTTCCGTCCGTCAGAAAGTAAGACTATCGTTCGAAAGTAAGATAGTACATTCCAGACTCAAAGGCAGCAATTTCCTCGGATGGAATATTGCGAGCACCAGAATCTAAAGCAGGCTTTGGTAGTCTTGGAGGCAGTCAGTCTTTTAGTAACTATCATGACCAACACAACGTGATCCATATTACTTCCATCTTGACAGAAATGATATTCAAGTACAGGCCCCCACAATAAGGTGGTGAGGACATTCAGATAGTGGCAATGTCTTTTTGATGCCCAAAGGAATGCTAGTGAGTTTTCTTACCATATACATTGGTCAAATCAAGCAGTATGCCGGAAGACGTCTTTTTTTTTTCTTCTTTCGTCTCGGCAATGCAGAGAAAATCTGATATGAAACACTGCCACTGCTGGTCATTCAGTATAATCTGCAGATGGAAAAGTCCACTGTTAGTGCATTTACTTGAACAATTGGAAACAATCTTGATTTTAATAAAGCTTAAACAGATAAGTACTATGGAGTCTGTATTGTGAAAATCAACAGCTCATTAGAAATTAAAATCTCAATTTGAGTTTTTAACCTCGCATACTTCTCTGAATCCCATGCCTCACTTGCTAACACTGTAAACTACAGCACGCACATTAGGACATAGATACATTGATCATTTTGCCAGCCAAGTGCAGGATACCCTTCTCACTTCATTTGTTTTAGGATATGGTACACCAGTGGCAATTATGTCAGCTGACCAGTTGATAGAGGAAGGGTTATGCTACAGTTAGTGGGAATAATAAAGTCTATGAATAGCATATTCACCATCTTCATTTAAGCCAATTCCCACCAGTTCAGCAATAGTCAAGTCAAAACTCTTATGCTCAAACTTACGTTCATACAAATTTAGAAGTCTAAAAAAATGCCCTAATTTCTTTCATCTTACGATCTTAGTTTTCAGCTGGGCATCCTGCCTACCCTTCTACTCATTTCAATACCAAGATAAATGAATTCCATTGCTTGCTAGGCAACCGAGTGGCCCTCATGTCAGACGACATCTTGCTTAAGCTTTATGATGTCAGGGCACCACTGGACAAAATGTCCTGGTTGAAGGTGACACAGGAGGATGAGAGATCAGCAATTATGCAGTGGGTTACTATCTCTATTCATGATTGCAAGGCAACTAGGAGGTGGAATGGTAAAGGACTGAACCAGTAAAAGCACTGGGGCCTTTTTGAAAGCGGGATGGAGATACCAAAACAGAGATTATCCTTAATCCCTTGTGAGGATCACACTCAAACATACAGAGTGCAGGGGAAGAGGTTAACTGATCTTCCGTCCGTCAGAAAGTAAGACTATCGTTCGAAAGTAAGATAGTACATTCCAGACTCAAAGGCAGCAATTTCCTCGGATGGAATATTGCGAGCACCAGAATCTAAAGCAGGCTTTGGTAGTCTTGGAGGCAGTCAGTCTTTTAGTAACTATCATGACCAACACAACGTGATCCATATTACTTCCATCTTGACAGAAATGATATTCAAGTACAGGCCCCCACAATAAGGTGGTGAGGACATTCAGATAGTGGCAATGTCTTTTTGATGCCCAAAGGAATGCTAGTGAGTTTTCTTACCATATACATTGGTCAAATCACGCAGTATGCCGGAAGACGTCTTTTTCTTCTTTCGTCTCGGCAATGCAGAGAAAATCTGTTGTGAAACACTGCCACTGCTGGTCATTCAGTATAATCTGCAGATGGAAAAGTCCACTGTTAGTGCATTTACTTGAACAATTGGAAACAATCTTGATTTTAATAAAGCTTAAACAGATAAGTACTATGGAGTCTGTATTGTGAAAATCAACAGCTCATTAGAAATTAAAATCTCAATTTGAGTTTTTAACCTCGCATACTTCTCTGAATCCCATGCCTCACTTGCTAACACTGTAAACTATAGCACACACATTAGGACAGAGATAAATTGATCTTTTTGCCAGCCAAGTGCAGGATACCCTTCTCACTTCATTTGTTTTAGGATATGGTACACCAGTAGCAATGTCAGCTGACAAGTTGAGAGAGGAAGGGTTATGCTACAGTTAGTGGGAATAATAAAATCTATGAATAGCATATTCACCATCTTCATTTTAGCCAATTCCCACCAGTTCAGCAATAGTAAAGTCAAAACTCATGCTCAAACTTACGTTCATACAAATTTAGAAGTCTAAAAAAATGCCCTAATTTCTTTCATCTTACGATCTTAGTTTTCAGCTGGGCATCCTGCCTACCCTTCTACTCATTTCAATACCAAGATAAATGAATTCCATTGCTTGCTAGGCAACCGAGTGGCCCTCATGTCAGACGACATCTTGCTTAAGCTTTATGATGTCAGGGCACCACTGGACAAAATGTCCTGGTTGAAGGTGACACAGGAGGATGAGAGATCAGCAATTATGCAGTGGGTTACTATCTCTATTCATGATTGCAAGGCAACTAGGAGGTGGAATGGTAAAGGACTGAACCAGTAAAAGCACTGGGGCCTTTTTGAAAGCGGGATGGAGATACCAAAACAGAGATTATCCTTAATCCCTCGTGAGGATCACACTCAAACATACAGAGTGCAGGGGAAGAGGTTAACTGATCTTCCGTCCGTCAGAAAGTAAGACTATCGTTCGAAAGTAAGATAGTACATTCCAGACTCAAAGGCAGCAATTTCCTCGGATGGAATATTGCGAGCACCAGAATCTAAAGCAGGCTTTGGTAGTCTTGGAGGCAGTCAGTCTTTTAGTAACTATCATGACCAACACAACGTGATCCATATTACTTCCATCTTGACAGAAATGATATTCAAGTACAGGGCCCCACAATAAGGTGGTGAGGACATTCAGATAGTGGCAATGTCTTTTTGATGCCCAAAGGAATGATAGTGAGTTTTCTTACCATATACATTGGTCAAATCAAGCAGTATGCCGTAAGACGTCTTTTTTTTCTTCTTTCGTCTCGGCAATGCAGAGAAAATCTGATATGAAACACTGCCACTGCTGGTCATTCAGTATAATCTGCAGATGGAAAAGTCCACTGTTAGTGCATTTACTATAACAATTAGAAACAATCTTGATTTTAATAAAGCTTAAACAGATAAGTACTATGGAGTCTGTATTGTGAAAATCAACAGCTCATTAGAAATTAAAATCTCAATTTGAGTTTTTAACCTCGCATACTTCTCTGAATCCCATGCCTCACTTGCTAACACTGTAAACTATAGCACGCACATTAGGACAGAGATAAATTGATCTTTTTGCCAGCCAAGTGCAGGATACCCTTCTCACTTCCTTTGTTTTAGGATATGGTACACCAGTAGCAATTATGTCAGCTGACAAGTTGAGAGAGGAAGGGTTATGCTACAGTTAGTGGGAATAATAAAATCTATGAATAGCATATTCACCATCTTCATTTTAGCCAATTCCCACTAGTTCAGCAATAGTAAAGTCAAAACTCTTATGCTCAAACGTACGTTGATACAAATTTAGAAGTCTAAAAAAATGCCCTAATTTCCTTCATTTCACAATCTTAGTTTTCAGCTGGGCATCCTGCCTACCCTTCTACTCATTTCAATACCAAGATAAATGAATTCCATTGCTTGCCAGGCAACCGAGTGGCCCTCATGTCAGACGACATCTTGCTTAAGCTTTATGATGTCAGGGCACCACTGGACAAAATGTCCTGGTTGAAGGTGACACAGGAGGATGAGAGATCAGCAATTATGCAGTGGGTTACGATCTCTATTCATGATTGCAAGGCAACTAGGAGGTGGAATGGTAAAGGACTGAACCAGTAAAAGCACTGGGGCCTTTTTGAAAGCGGGATGGAGATACCAAAACAGAGATTATCCTTAATCCCTCGTGAGGATCACACTCAAACATACAGAGTGCAGGGGAAGAGGTTAACTGATCTTCCGTCCGTCAGAAAGTAAGACTATCGTTCGAAAGTAAGATAGTACATTCCAGACTCAAAGGCAGCAATTTCCTCGGATGGAATATTGCGAGCACCAGAATCTAAAGCAGGCTTTGGTAGTCTTTGAGGCAGTCAGTCTTTTAGTAACTATCATGACCAACACAACGTGATCCATATTACTTCCATCTTGACAGAAATGATATTCAAGTACAGGCCCCCACAATAAGGTGGTGAGGACATTCAGATAGTGGCAATGTCTTTTTGATGCCCAAAGGAATGCTAGTGAGTTTTCTTACCATATACATTGGTCAAATCAAGCAGTATGCCGGAAGACGTCTTTTTTTTCTTCTTTCGTCTCGGCAATGCAGAGAAAATCTGATATGAAACACTGCCACTGCTGGTCATTCAGTATAATCTGCAGATGGAAAAGTCCACTGTTAGTGCATTTACTATAACAATTAGAAACAATCTTGATTTTAATAAAGCTTAAACAGATAAGTACTATGGAGTCTGTATTGTGAAAATCAACAGCTCATTAGAAATTAAAATCTCAATTTGAGTTTTTAACCTCGCATACTTCTCTGAATCCCATGCCTCACTTGCTAACACTGTAAACTATAGCACGCACATTAGGACAGAGATAAATTGATCTTTTTGCCAGCCAAGTGCAGGATACCCTTCTCACTTCCTTTGTTTTAGGATATGGTACACCAGTAGCAATTATGTCAGCTGACAAGTTGAGAGAGGAAGGGTTATGCTACAGTTAGTGGGAATAATAAAATCTATGAATAGCATATTCACCATCTTCATTTTAGCCAATTCCCACTAGTTCAGCAATAGTAAAGTCAAAACTCTTATGCTCAAACGTACGTTGATACAAATTTAGAAGTCTAAAAAAATGCCCTAATTTCCTTCATTTCACAATCTTAGTTTTCAGCTGGGCATCCTGCCTACCCTTCTACTCATTTCAATACCAAGATAAATGAATTCCATTGCTTGCCAGGCAACCGAGTGGCCCTCATGTCAGACGACATCTTGCTTAAGCTTTATGATGTCAGGGCACCACTGGACAAAATGTCCTGGTTGAAGGTGACACAGGAGGATGAGAGATCAGCAATTATGCAGTGGGTTACGATCTCTATTCATGATTGCAAGGCAACTAGGAGGTGGAATGGTAAAGGACTGAACCAGTAAAAGCACTGGGGCCTTTTTGAAAGCGGGATGGAGATACCAAAACAGAGATTATCCTTAATCCCTCGTGAGGATCACACTCAAACATACAGAGTGCAGGGGAAGAGGTTAACTGATCTTCCGTCCGTCAGAAAGTAAGACTATCGTTCGAAAGTAAGATAGTACATTCCAGACTCAAAGGCAGCAATTTCCTCGGATGGAATATTGCGAGCACCAGAATCTAAAGCAGGCTTTGGTAGTCTTTGAGGCAGTCAGTCTTTTAGTAACTATCATGACCAACACAACGTGATCCATATTACTTCCATCTTGACAGAAATGATATTCAAGTACAGGCCCCCACAATAAGGTGGTGAGGACATTCAGATAGTGGCAATGTCTTTTTGATGCCCAAAGGAATGCTAGTGAGTTTTCTTACCATATACATTGGTCAAATCAAGCAGTATGCCGGAAGACGTCTTTTTTTTCTTCTTTCGTCTCGGCAATGCAGAGAAAATATGTTGTGAAACACTGCCACTGCTGGTCATTCAGTATAATCTGCAGATGGAAAAGTCCACTGTTAGTGCATTTACTTGAACAATTAGAAACAATCTTGATTTTAATAAAGCTTAAACAGATAAGTACTATGGAGTCTGTATTGTGAAAATCAACAGCTCATTAGAAATTAAAATCTCAATTTGAGTTTTTAACCTCGCATACTTCTCTGAATCCCATGCCTCACTTGCTAACACTGTAAACTACAGCACGCACATTAGGACATAGATACATTGATCTTTTTGCCAGCCAAGTGCAGGATACCCTTCTCACTTCATTTGTTTTAGGATATGGTACACCAGTGGCAATTATGTCAGCTGACCAGTTGATAGAGGAAGGGTTATGCTACAGTTAGTGGAAATAATAAAGTCTATGAATAGCATATTCACCATCTTCATTTAAGCCAATTCCCACCAGTTCAGCAATAGTCAAGTCAAAACTCTTATGCTCAAACTTACGTTCATACAAATTTAGAAGTCTAAAAAAATGCCCTAATTTCTTTCATCTTACGATCTTAGTTTTCAGCTGGGCATCCTGCCTACCCTTCTACTCATTTCAATACCAAGATAAATGAATTCCATTGCTTGCCAGGCAACCGAGTGGCCCTCATGTCAGACGACATCTTGCTTAAGCTTTATGATGTCAGGGCACCACTGGACAAAATGTCCTGGTTGAAGGTGACACAGGAGGATGAGAGATCAGCAATTATGCAGTGGGTTACTATCTCTATTCATGATTGCAAGGCAACTAGGAGGTGGAATGGTAAAGGACTGAACCAGTAAAAGCACTGGGGCCTTTTTGAAAGCGGGATGGAGATACCAAAACAGAGATTATCCTTAACAATCCCTTGTGAGGATCACACTCAAACATACAGAGTGCAGGGGAAGAGGTTAACTGATCTTCCGTCCGTCAGAAAGTAAGACTATCGTTCGAAAGTAAGATAGTACATTCCAGACTCAAAGGCAGCAATTTCCTCAGATGGAATATTGCGAGCACCAGAATCTAAAGCAGGCTTTGGTAGTCTTGGAGGCAGTCAGTCTTTTAGTAACTATCATGACCAACACAACGTGATCCATATTACTTCCATCTTGACAGAAATGATATTCAAGTACAGGCCCCCACAATAAGGTGGTGAGGACATTCAGATAGTGGCAATGTCTTTTTGATGCCCAAAGGAATGCTAGTGAGTTTTCTTACCATATACATTGGTCAAATCAAGCAGTATGCCGGAAGACGCCTTTTTTTTTCTTCTTTCGTCTCGGCAATGCAGAGAAAATCTGATATGAAACACTGCCACTGCTGGTCATTCAGTATAATCTGCAGATGGAAAAGTCCACTGTTAGTGCATTTACTTGAACAATTAGAAACAATCTTGATTTTAATAAAGCTTAAACAGATAAGTACTATGGAGTCTGTATTGTGAAAATCAACAGCTCATTAGAAATGAAAATCTCAATTTGAGTTTTTAACCTCGCATACTTCTCTGAATCCCATGCCTCACTTGCTAACACTGTAAACTACAGCACGCACATTAGGACATAGATACATTGATCATTTTGCCAGCCAAGTGCAGGATACCCTTCTCACTTCATTTGTTTTAGGATATGGTACACCAGTAGCAATTATGTCAGCTGACAAGTTGAGAGAGGAAGGGTTATGCTACAGTTAGTGGGAATAATAAAATCTATGAATAGCATATTCACCATCTTCATTTTAGCCAATTCCCACTAGTTCAGCAATAGTAAAGTCAAAACTCTTATGCTCAAACGTACGTTGATACAAATTTAGAAGTCTAAAAAAATGCCCTAATTTCTTTCATTTCACAATCTTAGTTTTCAGCTGGGCATCCTGCCTACCCTTCTACTCATTTCAATACCAAGATAAATGAATTCCATTGCTTGCTAGGCAACCGAGTGGCCCTCATGTCAGACGACATCTTGCTTAAGCTTTATGATGTCAGGGCACCACTGGACAAAATGTCCTGGTTGAAGGTGACACAGGAGGATGAGAGATCAGCAATTATGCAGTGGGTTACTATCTCTATTCATGATTGCAAGGCAACTAGGAGGTAGAATGGTAAAGGACTGAACCAGTAAAAGCACTGGGGCCTTTTTGAAAGCGGGATGGAGATACCAAAACAGAGATTATCCTTAACAATCCCTTGTGAGGATCACACTCAAACATACAGAGTGCAGGGGAAGAGGTTAACTGATCTTCCGTCCGTCAGAAAGTAAGACTATCGTTCGAAAGTAAGATAGTACATTCCAGACTCAAAGGCAGCAATTTCCTCGGATGGAATATTGCGAGCACCAGAATCTAAAGCAGGCTTTGGTAGTCTTGGAGGCAGTCAGTCTTTTAGTAACTATCATGACCAACACAACGTGATCCATATTACTTCCATCTTGACAGAAATGATATTCAAGTACAGGCCCCCACAATAAGGTGGTGAGGACATTCAGATAGTGGCAATGTCTTTTTGATTGCCCAAAGGAATGCTAGTGAGTTTTCTTACCATATACATTGGTCAAATCAAGCAGTATGCCGGAAGACGCCTTTTTTTTTCTTCTTTCGTCTCGGCAATGCAGAGAAAATCTGATATGAAACACTGCCACTGCTGGTCATTCAGTATAATCTGCAGATGGAAAAGTCCACTGTTAGTGCATTTACTTGAACAATTAGAAACAATCTTGATTTTAATAAAGCTTAAACAGATAAGTACTATGGAGTCTGTATTGTGAAAATCAACAGCTCATTAGAAATTAAAATCTCAATTTGAGTTTTTAACCTCGCATACTTCTCTGAATCCCATGCCTCACTTGCTAACACTGTAAACTACAGCACGCACATTAGGACATAGATACATTGATCATTTTGCCAGCCAAGTGCAGGATACCCTTCTCACTTCATTTGTTTTAGGATATGGTACACCAGTAGCAATTATGTCAGCTGACAAGTTGAGAGAGGAAGGGTTATGCTACAGTTAGTGGGAATAATAAAATCTATGAATAGCATATTCACCATCTTCATTTTAGCCAATTCCCACTAGTTCAGCAACAGTAAAGTCAAAACTCTTATGCTCAAACGTACGTTGATACAAATTTAGAAGTCTAAAAAAATGCCCTAATTTCTTTCATTTCACAATCTTAGTTTTCAGCTGGGCATCCTGCCTACCCTTCTACTCATTTCAATACCAAGATAAATGAATTCCATTGCTTGCTAGGCAACCGAGTGGCCCTCATGTCAGACGACATCTTGCTTAAACTTTATGATGTCAGGGCACCACTGGACAAAATGTCCTGGTTGAAGGTGACACAGGAGGATGAGAGATCAGCAATTATGCAGTGGGTTACTATCTCTATTCATGATTGCAAGGCAACTAGGAGGTGGAATGGTAAAGGACTGAACCAGTAAAAGCACTGGGGCCTTTTTGAAAGCGGGATGGAGATACCAAAACAGAGATTATCCTTAACAATCCCTTGTGAGGATCACACTCAAACATACAGAGTGCAGGGGAAGAGGTTAACTGATCTTCCGTCCGTCAGAAAGTAAGACTATCGTTCGAAAGTAAGATAGTACATTCCAGACTCAAAGGCAGCAATTTCCTCAGATGGAATATTGCGAGCACCAGAATCTAAAGCAGGCTTTGGTAGTCTTGGAGGCAGTCAGTCTTTTAGTAACTATCATGACCAACACAACGTGATCCATATTACTTCCATCTTGACAGAAATGATATTCAAGTTGTCAAGAATTCCTGTCATACGAGGGGAGGAAAACGGTAACCAGCGAAAACGAACTACATCTCCCAGGATGCTTAGCGGTTGAGAGGTTATGTAAACAGGAGAGCTGTTACATAACTCAAGGGAAACACGCCCTTATGTAAACAGGAGAGCTGTTACATAACTCAAGGGAAACACGCCCTTCTGTAAACAGGAGAGCTGTTACATAACTCAAGGGAAACACGCCCTTATGTAAACAGGAGAGCTGTTACATAACTCAAGGGAAACACGCCCTTATGTAAACAGGAGAGCTGTTACATAACTCAAGGAAAACACGCCCTATAAAGGGAGGAACCGGGAGGTACAAGGCTGTCGGATATTGTGTTTACACCGACGTACCTGCTTCGTGAAGAGCAGTGTTCCGGAGTGGTGCTCCAGTAAGGCAAGAACGGAGGTAGGTCGAGTCGTTACTCCCTGGGCCGTGTCTTGCCCCATCGCCACCTGTGAAGGACCCGGAAGCTCTACCGGTCAACCATTGAGCTTCGCTTTTTGACTCGGCTGAGTCCAAGCGCAGTGGCGCTTTTGCTGGTTGGAGTCGTAACTCCCAGCCCGACCAGAGACACAGGGACTGCCAGCTGTAACGCACACCAGGAGGTGTTTGCCGCGTTACAGACTCGGAAGTCCACAGGATCGATCGAGCGGCTGCTCTCGGTTCAGTCTTCTTGCTTGTGATTGGGGTATCGGTGACGCATCACCAGGAGGTGACTCCGCGTCCCGGTGCAGTCTGAGGAAGAGGTTGAGCGGCTGCTCCCTTCAGGTAGAGACCCCGGCTGGGTGTTTCCCTGACTCCTCGATTCTCCCCAACACTCTTCGTGCCCCTCACAGCCTACCGATTGGCATTGTCGGCCATTTCATTTCTGCCCTCTGTTGGCATACGCCGGGATCGGCGTATATGCAGAGGACGGTTAGGACCATCCGTGCTGTGGGCTGGTAACGTACTTAGCCTGGAGGATTCCAGTGACTATAACTTTTGTTTGTTCTTTGTATTTTATTTGCCTTCATTAAAACAACTAACCCTTCACAAGTGGTTGCGTCCTCATTGTCGTGTCTGTTAAACGATCCTGAGACGTTCAGGGCGTTACAAAAGTACAGGGCCCCACAATAAGGTGGTGAGGACATTCAGATAGTGGCAATGTCTTTTTGATGCCCAAAGGAATGATAGTGAGTTTTCTTACCATATACATTGGTCAAATCAAGCAGTATGCCGGAAGACGTCTTTTTTTTCTTCTTTCATCTCGGCAATGCAGAGAAAATCTGTTGTGAAACACTGCCACTGCTGGTCATTCAGTATAATCTGCAGATGGAAAAGTCCACTGTTAGTGCATTTACTATAACAATTAGAAACAATCTTGATTTTAATAAAGCTTAAACAGATAAGTACTATGGAGTCTGTATTGTGAAAATCAACAGCTCATTAGAAATTAAAATCTCAATTTGAGTTTTTAACCTCGCATACTTCTCTGAATCCCATGCCTCACTTGCTAACACTGTAAACTACAGCACGCACATTAGGACATAGATACATTGATCATTTTGCCAGCCAAGTGCAGGATACCCTTCTCACTTCATTTGTTTTAGGATATGGTAAACCAGTGGCAATTATGTCAGCTGACCAGTTGATAGAGGAAGGGTTATGCTACAGTTAGTGGGAATAATAAAGTCTATGAATAGCATATTCACCATCTTCATTTAAGCCAATTCCCACCAGTTCAGCAATAGTCAAGTCAAAACTCTTATGCTCAAACTTACGTTCATACAAATTTAGAAGTCTAAAAAAATGCCCTAATTTCTTTCATCTTACGATCTTAGTTTTCAGCTGGGCATCCTGCCTACCCTTCTACTCATTTCAATACCAAGATAAATGAATTCCATTGCTTCCTAGGCAACCGAGTGGCCCTCATGTCAGACGACATCTTGCTTAAGCTTTATGATGTCAGGGCACCACTGGACAAAATGTCCTGGTTGAAGGTGACACAGGAGGATGAGAGATCAGCAATTATGCAGTGGGTTACTATCTCTATTCATGATTGCAAGGCAACTAGGAGGTGGAATGGTAAAGGACTGAACCAGTAAAAGCACTGGGGCCTTTTTGAAAGCGGGATGGAGATACCAAAACAGAGATTATCCTTAATCCCTCGTGAGGATCACACTCAAACATACAGAGTGCAGGGGAAGAGGTTAACTGATCTTCCGTCCGTCAGAAAGTAAGACTATCGTTCGAAAGTAAGATAGTACATTCCAGACTCAAAGGCAGCAATTTCCTCGGATGGAATATTGCGAGCACCAGAATCTAAAGCAGGCTTTGGTAGTCTTGGAGGCAGTCAGTCTTTTAGTAACTATCATGACCAACACAACGTGATCCATATTACTTCCATCTTGACAGAAATGATATTCAAGTACAGGCCCCCACAATAAGGTGGTGAGGACATTCAGATAGTGGCAATGTCTTTTTGATGCCCAAAGGAATGCTAGTGAGTTTTCTTACCATATACATTGGTCAAATCAAGCAGTATGCCGGAAGACGTCTTTTTTTTTCTTCTTTCGTCTCGGCAATGCAGAGAAAATCTGATATGAAACACTGCCACTGCTGGTCATTCAGTATAATCTGCAGATGGAAAAGTCCACTGTTAGTGCATTTACTTGAACAATTAGAAACAATCTTGATTTTAATAAAGCTTAAACAGATAAGTACTATGGAGTCTGTATTGTGAAAATCAACAGCTCATTAGAAATTAAAATCTCAATTTGAGTTTTTAACCTCACATACTTCTCTGAATCCCATGCCTCACTTGCTAACACTGTAAACTATAGCACGCACATTAGGACATAGATACATTGATCTTTTTCCCAGCCAAGTGCAGGATACCCTTCTCACTTCATTTGTTTTAGGATATGGTACACCAGTAGCAATTATGTCAGCTGACAAGTTGAGAGAGGAAGGGTTATGCTACAGTTAGTGGGAATAATAAAATCTATGAATAGCATATTCACCATCTTCATTTTAGCCAATTCCCACCAGTTCAGCAATAGTAAAGTCAAAACTCTTATGCTCAAATTTACGTTCATACAAATTTAGAAGTCTAAAAAAATGCCCTAATTTCTTTCATCTTACGATCTTAGTTTTCAGCTGGGCATCCTGCCTACCCTTCTACTCATTTCAATACCAAGATAAATGAATTCCATTGCTTGCTAGGCAAACGAGGGCCCTGTCAGACAACATCTTGCTTAAGCTTTATGATGTCAGGGCACCACTGGACAAAATGTCCTGGTTGAAGGTGACACAGGAGGATGAGAGATCAGAAATTATGCAGTGGGTTACTATCTCTATTCATGATTGCAAGGCAACTAGGAGGTGGAATGGTAAAGGACTGAACCAGTAAAAGCACTGGGGCCTTTTTGAAAGCGGGATGGAGATACCAAAACAGAGATTATCCTTAACAATCCCTCGTGAGGATCACACTCAAACATACAGAGTGCAGGGGAAGAGGTTAACTGATCTTCCGTCCGTCAGAAAGTACGACTATCGTTCGAAAGTAAGATAGTACATTCCAGACTCAAAGGCAGCAATTTCCTCGGATGGAATATTGCGAGCACCAGAATCTAAAGCAGGCTTTGGTAGTCTTGGAGGCAGTCAGTCTTTTAGTAACTATCATGACCAACACAACGTGATCCATATTACTTCCATCTTGACAGAAATGATATTCAAGTACAGGCCCCCACAATAAGGTGGTGAGGACATTCAGATAGTGGCAATGTCTTTTTGATGCCCAAAGGAATGCTAGTGAGTTTTCTTACCATATACATTGGTCAAATCAAGCAGTATGCCGGAAGACGTCTTTTTTTTTTTTCTTCTTTCGTCTCGGCAATGCAGAGAAAATCTGATATGAAACACTGCCACTGCTGGTCATTCAGTATAATCTGCAGATGGAAAAGTCCACTGTTAGTGCATTTACTTGAACAATTAGAAACAATCTTGATTTTAATAAAGCTTAAACAGATAAGTACTATGGAGTCTGTATTGTGAAAATCAACAGCTCATTAGAAATTAAAATCTCAATTTGAGTTTTTAACCTCGCATACTTCTCTGAATCCCATGCCTCACTTGCTAACACTGTAAACTATAGCACACACATTAGGACAGAGATAAATTGATCTTTTTGCCAGCCAAGTGCAGGATACCCTTCTCACTTCATTTGTTTTAGGATATGGTACACCAGTAGCAATGTCAGCTGACAAGTTGAGAGAGGAAGGGTTATGCTACAGTTAGTGGGAATAATAAAATCTATGAATAGCATATTCACCATCTTCATTTTAGCCAATTCCCACCAGTTCAGCAATAGTAAAGTCAAAACTCTTATGCTCAAACTTACGTTCATACAAATTTAGAAGTCTAAAAAAATGCCCTAATTTCTTTCATCTTACGATCTTAGTTTTCAGCTGGGCATCCTGCCTACCCTTCTACTCATTTCAATACCAAGATAAATGAATTCCATTGCTTGCTAGGCAACCGAGTGGCCCTCATGTCAGACGACATCTTGCTTAAGCTTTATGATGTCAGGGCACCACTGGACAAAATGTCCTGGTTGAAGGTGACACAGGAGGATGAGAGATCAGCAATTATGCAGTGGGTTACTATCTCTATTCATGATTGCAAGGCAACTAGGAGGTGGAATGGTAAAGGACTGAACCAGTAAAAGCACTGGGGCCTTTTTGAAAGCGGGATGGAGATACCAAAACAGAGATTATCCTTAATCCCTTGTGAGGATCACACTCAAACATACAGAGTGCAGGGGAAGAGGTTAACTGATCTTCCGTCCGTCAGAAAGTAAGACTATCGTTCGAAAGTAAGATAGTACATTCCAGACTCAAAGGCAGCAATTTCCTCGGATGGAATATTGCGAGCACCAGAATCTAAAGCAGGCTTTGGTAGTCTTGGAGGCAGTCAGTCTTTTAGTAACTATCATGACCAACACAACGTGATCCATATTACTTCCATCTTGACAGAAATGATATTCAAGTACAGGCCCCCACAATAAGGTGGTGAGGACATTCAGATAGTGGCAATGTCTTTTTGATGCCCAAAGGAATGCTAGTGAGTTTTCTTACCATATACATTGGTCAAATCACGCAGTATGCCGGAAGACGTCTTTTTCTTCTTTCGTCTCGGCAATGCAGAGAAAATCTGTTGTGAAACACTGCCACTGCTGGTCATTCAGTATAATCTGCAGATGGAAAAGTCCACTGTTAGTGCATTTACTTGAACAATTGGAAACAATCTTGATTTTAATAAAGCTTAAACAGATAAGTACTATGGAGTCTGTATTGTGAAAATCAACAGCTCATTAGAAATTAAAATCTCAATTTGAGTTTTTAACCTCGCATACTTCTCTGAATCCCATGCCTCACTTGCTAACACTGTAAACTATAGCACACACATTAGGACAGAGATAAATTGATCTTTTTGCCAGCCAAGTGCAGGATACCCTTCTCACTTCATTTGTTTTAGGATATGGTACACCAGTAGCAATGTCAGCTGACAAGTTGAGAGAGGAAGGGTTATGCTACAGTTAGTGGGAATAATAAAATCTATGAATAGCATATTCACCATCTTCATTTTAGCCAATTCCCACCAGTTCAGCAATAGTAAAGTCAAAACTCATGCTCAAACTTACGTTCATACAAATTTAGAAGTCTAAAAAAATGCCCTAATTTCTTTCATCTTACGATCTTAGTTTTCAGCTGGGCATCCTGCCTACCCTTCTACTCATTTCAATACCAAGATAAATGAATTCCATTGCTTGCTAGGCAACCGAGTGGCCCTCATGTCAGACGACATCTTGCTTAAGCTTTATGATGTCAGGGCACCACTGGACAAAATGTCCTGGTTGAAGGTGACACAGGAGGATGAGAGATCAGCAATTATGCAGTGGGTTACTATCTCTATTCATGATTGCAAGGCAACTAGGAGGTGGAATGGTAAAGGACTGAACCAGTAAAAGCACTGGGGCCTTTTTGAAAGCGGGATGGAGATACCAAAACAGAGATTATCCTTAATCCCTCGTGAGGATCACACTCAAACATACAGAGTGCAGGGGAAGAGGTTAACTGATCTTCCGTCCGTCAGAAAGTAAGACTATCGTTCGAAAGTAAGATAGTACATTCCAGACTCAAAGGCAGCAATTTCCTCGGATGGAATATTGCGAGCACCAGAATCTAAAGCAGGCTTTGGTAGTCTTGGAGGCAGTCAGTCTTTTAGTAACTATCATGACCAACACAACGTGATCCATATTACTTCCATCTTGACAGAAATGATATTCAAGTACAGGGCCCCACAATAAGGTGGTGAGGACATTCAGATAGTGGCAATGTCTTTTTGATGCCCAAAGGAATGATAGTGAGTTTTCTTACCATATACATTGGTCAAATCAAGCAGTATGCCGTAAGACGTCTTTTTTTTCTTCTTTCGTCTCGGCAATGCAGAGAAAATCTGATATGAAACACTGCCACTGCTGGTCATTCAGTATAATCTGCAGATGGAAAAGTCCACTGTTAGTGCATTTACTATAACAATTAGAAACAATCTTGATTTTAATAAAGCTTAAACAGATAAGTACTATGGAGTCTGTATTGTGAAAATCAAAAGCTCATTAGAAATTAAAATCTCAATTTGAGTTTTTAACCTCGCATACTTCTCTGAATCCCATGCCTCACTTGCTAACACTGTAAACTATAGCACGCACATTAGGACAGAGATAAATTGATCTTTTTGCCAGCCAAGTGCAGGATACCCTTCTCACTTCATTTGTTTTAGGATATGGTACACCAGTAGCAATTATGTCAGCTGACAAGTTGAGAGAGGAAGGGTTATGCTACAGTTAGTGGGAATAATAAAATCTATGAATAGCATATTCACCATCTTCATTTTAGCCAATTCCCACCAGTTCAGCAATAGTAAAGTCAAAACTCTTATGCTCAAACTTACGTTCATACAAATTTAGAAGTCTAAAAAAATGCCCTAATTTCTTACATTTCACAATCTTAGTTTTCAGCTGGGCATCCTGCCTACCCTTCTACTCATTTCAATACCAAGATAAATGAATTCCATTGCTTGCTAGGCAACCGAGTGGCCCTCATGTCAGACGACATCTTGCTTAAGCTTTATGATGTCAGGGCACCACTGGACAAAATGTCCTGGTTGAAGGTGACACAGGAGGATGAGAGATCAGCAATTATGCAGTGGGTTACTATCTCTATTCATGATTGCAAGGCAACTAGGAGGTAGAATGGTAAAGGACTGAACCAGTAAAAGCACTGGGGCCTTTTTGAAAGCGGGATGGAGATACCAAAACAGAGATTATCCTTAATCCCTCGTGAGGATCACACTCAAACATACAGAGTGCAGGGGAAGAGGTTAACTGATCTTCCGTCCGTCAGAAAGTAAGACTATCGTTCGAAAGTAAGATAGTACATTCCAGACTCAAAGGCAGCAATTTCCTCGGATGGAATATTGCGAGCACCAGAATCTAAAGCAGGCTTTGGTAGTCTTTGAGGCAGTCAGTCTTTTAGTAACTATCATGACCAACACAACGTGATCCATATTACTTCCATCTTGACAGAAATGATATTCAAGTACAGGCCCCCACAATAAGGTGGTGAGGACATTCAGATAGTGGCAATGTCTTTTTGATGCCCAAAGGAATGCTAGTGAGTTTTCTTACCATATACATTGGTCAAATCAAGCAGTATGCCGGAAGACGTCTTTTTCTTCTTTCGTCTCGGCAATGCAGAGAAAATATGTTGTGAAACACTGCCACTGCTGGTCATTCAGTATAATCTGCAGATGGAAAAGTCCACTGTTAGTGCATTTACTATAACAATTAGAAACAATCTTGATTTTAATAAAGCTTAAACAGATAAGTACTATGGAGTCTGTATTGTGAAAATCAACAGCTCATTAGAAATTAAAATCTCAATTTGAGTTTTTAACCTCGCATACTTCTCTGAATCCCATGCCTCACTTGCTAACACTGTAAACTATAGCACGCACATTAGGACAGAGATAAATTGATCTTTTTGCCAGCCAAGTGCAGGATACCCTTCTCACTTCCTTTGTTTTAGGATATGGTACACCAGTAGCAATTATGTCAGCTGACAAGTTGAGAGAGGAAGGGTTATGCTACAGTTAGTGGGAATAATAAAATCTATGAATAGCATATTCACCATCTTCATTTTAGCCAATTCCCACTAGTTCAGCAATAGTAAAGTCAAAACTCTTATGCTCAAACGTACGTTGATACAAATTTAGAAGTCTAAAAAAATGCCCTAATTTCCTTCATTTCACAATCTTAGTTTTCAGCTGGGCATCCTGCCTACCCTTCTACTCATTTCAATACCAAGATAAATGAATTCCATTGCTTGCCAGGCAACCGAGTGGCCCTCATGTCAGACGACATCTTGCTTAAGCTTTATGATGTCAGGGCACCACTGGACAAAATGTCCTGGTTGAAGGTGACACAGGAGGATGAGAGATCAGCAATTATGCAGTGGGTTACGATCTCTATTCATGATTGCAAGGCAACTAGGAGGTGGAATGGTAAAGGACTGAACCAGTAAAAGCACTGGGGCCTTTTTGAAAGCGGGATGGAGATACCAAAACAGAGATTATCCTTAATCCCTCGTGAGGATCACACTCAAACATACAGAGTGCAGGGGAAGAGGTTAACTGATCTTCCGTCCGTCAGAAAGTAAGACTATCGTTCGAAAGTAAGATAGTACATTCCAGACTCAAAGGCAGCAATTTCCTCGGATGGAATATTGCGAGCACCAGAATCTAAAGCAGGCTTTGGTAGTCTTTGAGGCAGTCAGTCTTTTAGTAACTATCATGACCAACACAACGTGATCCATATTACTTCCATCTTGACAGAAATGATATTCAAGTACAGGCCCCCACAATAAGGTGGTGAGGACATTCAGATAGTGGCAATGTCTTTTTGATGCCCAAAGGAATGCTAGTGAGTTTTCTTACCATATACATTGGTCAAATCAAGCAGTATGCCGGAAGACGTCTTTTTTTTCTTCTTTCGTCTCGGCAATGCAGAGAAAATATGTTGTGAAACACTGCCACTGCTGGTCATTCAGTATAATCTGCAGATGGAAAAGTCCACTGTTAGTGCATTTACTTGAACAATTAGAAACAATCTTGATTTTAATAAAGCTTAAACAGATAAGTACTATGGAGTCTGTATTGTGAAAATCAACAGCTCATTAGAAATTAAAATCTCAATTTGAGTTTTTAACCTCGCATACTTCTCTGAATCCCATGCCTCACTTGCTAACACTGTAAACTACAGCACGCACATTAGGACATAGATACATTGATCTTTTTGCCAGCCAAGTGCAGGATACCCTTCTCACTTCATTTGTTTTAGGATATGGTACACCAGTGGCAATTATGTCAGCTGACCAGTTGATAGAGGAAGGGTTATGCTACAGTTAGTGGAAATAATAAAATCTATGAATAGCATATTCACCATCTTCATTTTAGCCAATTCCCACTAGTTCAGCAATAGTAAAGTCAAAACTCTTATGCTCAAACGTACGTTGATACAAATTTAGAAGTCTAAAAAAATGCCCTAATTTCTTTCATTTCACAATCTTAGTTTTCAGCTGGGCATCCTGCCTACCCTTCTACTCATTTCAATACCAAGATAAATGAATTCCATTGCTTGCTAGGCAACCGAGTGGCCCTCATGTCAGACGACATCTTGCTTAAACTTTATGATGTCAGGGCACCACTGGACAAAATGTCCTGGTTGAAGGTGACACAGGAGGATGAGAGATCAGCAATTATGCAGTGGGTTACTATCTCTATTCATGATTGCAAGGCAACTAGGAGGTAGAATGGTAAAGGACTGAACCAGTAAAAGCACTGGGGCCTTTTTGAAAGCGGGATGGAGATACCAAAACAGAGATTATCCTTAACAATCCCTTGTGAGGATCACACTCAAACATACAGAGTGCAGGGGAAGAGGTTAACTGATCTTCCGTCCGTCAGAAAGTAAGACTATCGTTCGAAAGTAAGATAGTACATTCCAGACTCAAAGGCAGCAATTTCCTCGGATGGAATATTGCGAGCACCAGAATCTAAAGCAGGCTTTGGTAGTCTTGGAGGCAGTCAGTCTTTTAGTAACTATCATGACCAACACAACGTGATCCATATTACTTCCATCTTGACAGAAATGATATTCAAGTACAGGCCCCCACAATAAGGTGGTGAGGACATTCAGATAGTGGCAATGTCTTTTTGATTGCCCAAAGGAATGCTAGTGAGTTTTTTTACCATATACATTGGTCAAATCAAGCAGTATGCCGGAAGACGCCTTTTTTTTTCTTCTTTCGTCTCGGCAATGCAGAGAAAATCTGATATGAAACACTGCCACTGCTGGTCATTCAGTATAATCTGCAGATGGAAAAGTCCACTGTTAGTGCATTTACTTGAACAATTAGAAACAATCTTGATTTTAATAAAGCTTAAACAGATAAGTACTATGGAGTCTGTATTGTGAAAATCAACAGCTCATTAGAAATTAAAATCTCAATTTGAGTTTTTAACCTCGCATACTTCTCTGAATCCCATGCCTCACTTGCTAACACTGTAAACTACAGCACGCACATTAGGACATAGATACATTGATCATTTTGCCAGCCAAGTGCAGGATACCCTTCTCACTTCATTTGTTTTAGGATATGGTACACCAGTAGCAATTATGTCAGCTGACAAGTTGAGAGAGGAAGGGTTATGCTACAGTTAGTGGGAATAATAAAATCTATGAATAGCATATTCACCATCTTCATTTTAGCCAATTCCCACTAGTTCAGCAATAGTAAAGTCAAAACTCTTATGCTCAAACGTACGTTGATTCAAATTTAGAAGTCTAAAAAAATGCCCTAATTTCTTTCATTTCACAATCTTAGTTTTCAGCTGGGCATCCTGCCTACCCTTCTACTCATTTCAATACCAAGATAAATGAATTCCATTGCTTGCTAGGCAACCGAGTGGCCCTCATGTCAGACGACATCTTGCTTAAACTTTATGATGTCAGGGCACCACTGGACAAAATGTCCTGGTTGAAGGTGACACAGGAGGATGAGAGATCAGCAATTATGCAGTGGGTTACTATCTCTATTCATGATTGCAAGGCAACTAGGAGGTGGAATGGTAAAGGACTGAACCAGTAAAAGCACTGGGGCCTTTTTGAAAGCGGGATGGAGATACCAAAACAGAGATTATCCTTAATCCCTCGTGAGGATCACAGTCAAACATACAGAGTGCAGGGGAAGAGGTTAACTGATCTTCCGTCCGTCAGAAAGTAAGACTATCGTTCGAAAGTAAGATAGTACATTCCAGACTCAAAGGCAGCAATTTCCTCGGATGGAATATTGCGAGCACCAGAATCTAAAGCAGGCTTTGGTAGTCTTTGAGGCAGTCAGTCTTTTAGTAACTATCATGACCAACACAACGTGACCCATATTACTTCCATCTTGACAGAAATGATATTCAAGTTGTCAAGAATTCCTGTCATACGAGGGGAGGAAAACGGTAACCAGCGAAAACGAACTACATCTCCCAGGATGCTTAGCGGTTGAGAGGTTATGTAAACAGGAGAGCTGTTACATAACTCAAGGGAAACACGCCCTTATGTAAACAGGAGAGCTGTTACATAACTCAAGGGAAACACGCCCTTCTGTAAACAGGAGAGCTGTTACATAACTCAAGGGAAACACGCCCTTATGTAAACAGGAGAGCTGTTACATAACTCAAGGGAAACACGCCCTTATGTAAACAGGAGAGCTGTTACATAACTCAAGGAAAACACGCCCTATAAAGGGAGGAACCGGGAGGTACAAGGCTGTCGGATATTGTGTTTACACCGACGTACCTGCTTCGTGAAGAGCAGTGTTCCGGAGTGGTGCTCCAGTAAGGCAAGAACGGAGGTAGGTCGAGTCGTTACTCCCTGGGCCGTGTCTTGCCCCATCGCCACCTGTGAAGGACCCGGAAGCTCTACCGGTCAACCATTGAGCTTCGCTTTTTGACTCGGCTGAGTCCAAGCGCAGTGGCGCTTTTGCTGGTTGGAGTCGTAACTCCCAGCCCGACCAGAGACACAGGGACTGCCAGCTGTAACGCACACCAGGAGGTGTTTGCCGCGTTACAGACTCGGAAGTCCACAGGATCGATCGAGCGGCTGCTCTCGGTTCAGTCTTCTTGCTTGTGATTGGGGTATCGGTGACGCATCACCAGGAGGTGACTCCGCGTCCCGGTGCAGTCTGAGGAAGAGGTTGAGCGGCTGCTCCCTTCAGGTAGAGACCCCGGCTGGGTGTTTCCCTGACTCCTCGATTCTCCCCAACACTCTTCGTGCCCCTCACAGCCTACCGATTGGCATTGTCGGCCATTTCATTTCTGCCCTCTGTTGGCATACGCCGGGATCGGCGTATATGCAGAGGACGGTTAGGACCATCCGTGCTGTGGGCTGGTAACGTACTTAGCCTGGAGGATTCCAGTGACTATAACTTTTGTTTGTTCTTTGTATTTTATTTGCCTTCATTAAAAGAACTAACCCTTCACAAGTGGTTGCGTCCTCATTGTCGTGTCTGTTAAACGATCCTGAGACGTTCAGGGCGTTACAAAAGTACAGGGCCCCACAATAAGGTGGTGAGGACATTCAGATAGTGGCAATGTCTTTTTGATGCCCAAAGGAATGATAGTGAGTTTTCTTACCATATACATTGGTCAAATCAAGCAGTATGCCGGAAGACGTCTTTTTTTTCTTCTTTCATCTCGGCAATGCAGAGAAAATCTGTTGTGAAACACTGCCACTGCTGGTCATTCAGTATAATCTGCAGATGGAAAAGTCCACTGTTAGTGCATTTACTATAACAATTAGAAACAATCTTGATTTTAATAAAGCGTAAACAGATAAGTACTATGGAGTCTGTATTGTGAAAATCAACAGCTCATTAGAAATTAAAATCTCAATTTGAGTTTTTAACCTCGCATACTTCTCTGAATCTCATGCCTCACTTGCTAACACTGTAAACTATAGCACACACATTAGGACAGAGATAAATTGATCTTTTTGCCAGCCAAGTGCAGGATACCCTTCTCACTTCATTTGTTTTAGGATATGGTACACCAGTAGCAATGTCAGCTGACAAGTTGAGAGAGGAAGGGTTATGCTACAGTTAGTGGGAATAATAAAATCTATGAATAGCATATTCACCATCTTCATTTTAGCCAATTCCCACTAGTTCAGCAATAGTAAAGTCAAAACTCTTATGCTCAAACGTACGTTGATACAAATTTAGAAGTCTAAAAAAATGCCCTAATTTCTTTCATCTTACGATCTTAGTTTTCAGCTGGGCATCCTGCCTACCCTTCTACTCATTTCAATACCAAGATAAATGAATTCCATTGCTTGCTAGGCAACCGAGTGGCCCTCATGTCAGACGACATCTTGCTTAAGCTTTATGATGTCAGGGCACCACTGGACAAAATGTCCTGGTTGAAGGTGACACAGGAGGATGAGAGATCAGCAATTATGCAGTGGGTTACTATCTCTATTCATGATTGCAAGGCAACTAGGAGGTGGAATGGTCAAGGACTGAACCAGTAAAAGCACTGGGGCCTTTTTGAAAGCGGGATGGAGATACCAAAACAGAGATTATCCTTAACAATCCCTTGTGAGGATCACACTCAAACATACAGAGTGCAGGGGAAGAGGTTAACTGATCTTCCGTCCGTCAGAAAGTAAGACTATCGTTCGAAAGTAAGATAGTACATTCCAGACTCAAAGGCAGCAATTTCCTCAGATGGAATATTGCGAGCACCAGAATCTAAAGCAGGCTTTGGTAGTCTTGGAGGCAGTCAGTCTTTTAGTAACTATCATGACCAACACAACGTGATCCATATTACTTCCATCTTGACAGAAATGATATTCAAGTACAGGCCCCCACAATAAGGTGGTGAGGACATTCAGATAGTGGCAATGTCTTTTTGATGCCCAAAGGAATGCTAGTGAGTTTTCTTACCATATACATTGGTCAAATCAAGCAGTATGCCGGAAGACGTCTTTTTCTTCTTTCGTCTCGGCAATGCAGAGAAAATCTGTTGTGAAACACTGCCACTGCTGGTCATTCAGTATAATCTGCAGATGGAAAAGTCCACTGTTAGTGCATTTACTTGAACAATTAGAAACAATCTTGATTTTAATAAAGCGTAAACAGATAAGTACTATGGAGTCTGTATTGTGAAAATCAACAGCTCATTAGAAATTAAAATCTCAATTTGAGTTTTTAACCTCGCATACTTCTCTGAATCCCATGCCTCACTTGCTAACACTGTAAACTATAGCACACACATTAGGACATAGATACATTGATCTTTTTGCCAGCCAAGTGCAGGATACCCTTCTCACTTCATTTGTTTTAGGATATGCTACACCAGTAGCAATTATGTCAGCTGACAAGTTGAGAGAGGAAGGGTTATGCTACAGTTAGTGGGAATAATAAAATCTATGAATAGCATATTCACCATCTTCATTTAAGCCAATTCCCACCAGTTCAGCAATAGTCAAGTCAAAACTCTTATGCTCAAACTTACGTTCATACAAATTTAGAAGTCTAAAAAAATGCCCTAATTTCTTTCATCTTACGATCTTAGTTTTCAGCTGGGCATCCTGCCTACCCTTCTACTCATTTCAATACCAAGATAAATGAATTCCATTGCTTGCTAGGCAACCGAGTGGCCCTCATGTCAGACGACATCTTGCTTAAGCTTTATGATGTCAGGGCACCACTGGACAAAATGTCCTGGTTGAAGGTGACACAGGAGGATGAGAGATCAGCAATTATGCAGTGGGTTACTATCTCTATTCATGATTGCAAGGCAACTAGGAGGTGGAATGGTAAAGGACTGAACCAGTAAAAGCACTGGGGCCTTTTTGAAAGCGGGATGGAGATACCAAAACAGAGATTATCCTTAATCCCTCGTGAGGATCACACTCAAACATACAGAGTGCAGGGGAAGAGGTTAACTGATCTTCCGTCCGTCAGAAAGTAAGACTATCGTTCGAAAGTAAGATAGTACATTCCAGACTCAAAGGCAGCAATTTCCTCGGATGGAATATTGCGAGCACCAGAATCTAAAGCAGGCTTTGGTAGTCTTGGAGGCAGTCAGTCTTTTAGTAACTATCATGACCAACACAACGTGATCCATATTACTTCCATCTTGACAGAAATGATATTCAAGTACAGGCCCCCACAATAAGGTGGTGAGGACATTCAGATAGTGGCAATGTCTTTTTGATGCCCAAAGGAATGCTAGTGAGTTTTCTTACCATATACATTGGTCAAATCAAGCAGTATGCCGGAAGACGTCTTTTTTTTTTCTTCTTTCGTCTCGGCAATGCAGAGAAAATCTGATATGAAACACTGCCACTGCTGGTCATTCAGTATAATCTGCAGATGGAAAAGTCCACTGTTAGTGCATTTACTTGAACAATTGGAAACAATCTTGATTTTAATAAAGCTTAAACAGATAAGTACTATGGAGTCTGTATTGTGAAAATCAACAGCTCATTAGAAATTAAAATCTCAATTTGAGTTTTTAACCTCGCATACTTCTCTGAATCCCATGCCTCACTTGCTAACACTGTAAACTACAGCACGCACATTAGGACATAGATACATTGATCATTTTGCCAGCCAAGTGCAGGATACCCTTCTCACTTCATTTGTTTTAGGATATGGTACACCAGTGGCAATTATGTCAGCTGACCAGTTGATAGAGGAAGGGTTATGCTACAGTTAGTGGGAATAATAAAGTCTATGAATAGCATATTCACCATCTTCATTTAAGCCAATTCCCACCAGTTCAGCAATAGTCAAGTCAAAACTCTTATGCTCAAACTTACGTTCATACAAATTTAGAAGTCTAAAAAAATGCCCTAATTTCTTTCATCTTACGATCTTAGTTTTCAGCTGGGCATCCTGCCTACCCTTCTACTCATTTCAATACCAAGATAAATGAATTCCATTGCTTGCTAGGCAACCGAGTGGCCCTCATGTCAGACGACATCTTGCTTAAGCTTTATGATGTCAGGGCACCACTGGACAAAATGTCCTGGTTGAAGGTGACACAGGAGGATGAGAGATCAGCAATTATGCAGTGGGTTACTATCTCTATTCATGATTGCAAGGCAACTAGGAGGTGGAATGGTAAAGGACTGAACCAGTAAAAGCACTGGGGCCTTTTTGAAAGCGGGATGGAGATACCAAAACAGAGATTATCCTTAATCCCTTGTGAGGATCACACTCAAACATACAGAGTGCAGGGGAAGAGGTTAACTGATCTTCCGTCCGTCAGAAAGTAAGACTATCGTTCGAAAGTAAGATAGTACATACCAGACTCAAAGGCAGCAATTTCCTCGGATGGAATATTGCGAGCACCAGAATCTAAAGCAGGCTTTGGTAGTCTTGGAGGCAGTCAGTCTTTTAGTAACTATCATGACCAACACAACGTGATCCATATTACTTCCATCTTGACAGAAATGATATTCAAGTACAGGCCCCCACAATAAGGTGGTGAGGACATTCAGATAGTGGCAATGTCTTTTTGATGCCCAAAGGAATGCTAGTGAGTTTTCTTACCATATACATTGGTCAAATCACGCAGTATGCCGGAAGACGTCTTTTTCTTCTTTCGTCTCGGCAATGCAGAGAAAATCTGTTGTGAAACACTGCCACTGCTGGTCATTCAGTATAATCTGCAGATGGAAAAGTCCACTGTTAGTGCATTTACTTGAACAATTGGAAACAATCTTGATTTTAATAAAGCTTAAACAGATAAGTACTATGGAGTCTGTATTGTGAAAATCAACAGCTCATTAGAAATTAAAATCTCAATTTGAGTTTTTAACCTCGCATACTTCTCTGAATCCCATGCCTCACTTGCTAACACTGTAAACTATAGCACACACATTAGGACAGAGATAAATTGATCTTTTTGCCAGCCAAGTGCAGGATACCCTTCTCACTTCATTTGTTTTAGGATATGGTACACCAGTAGCAATGTCAGCTGACAAGTTGAGAGAGGAAGGGTTATGCTACAGTTAGTGGGAATAATAAAATCTATGAATAGCATATTCACCATCTTCATTTTAGCCAATTCCCACCAGTTCAGCAATAGTAAAGTCAAAACTCATGCTCAAACTTACGTTCATACAAATTTAGAAGTCTAAAAAAATGCCCTAATTTCTTTCATCTTACGATCTTAGTTTTCAGCTGGGCATCCTGCCTACCCTTCTACTCATTTCAATACCAAGATAAATGAATTCCATTGCTTGCTAGGCAACCGAGTGGCCCTCATGTCAGACGACATCTTGCTTAAGCTTTATGATGTCAGGGCACCACTGGACAAAATGTCCTGGTTGAAGGTGACACAGGAGGATGAGAGATCAGCAATTATGCAGTGGGTTACTATCTCTATTCATGATTGCAAGGCAACTAGGAGGTGGAATGGTAAAGGACTGAACCAGTAAAAGCACTGGGGCCTTTTTGAAAGCGGGATGGAGATACCAAAACAGAGATTATCCTTAATCCCTCGTGAGGATCACACTCAAACATACAGAGTGCAGGGGAAGAGGTTAACTGATCTTCCGTCCGTCAGAAAGTAAGACTATCGTTCGAAAGTAAGATAGAACATTCCAGACTCAAAGGCAGCAATTTCCTCGGATGGAATATTGCGAGCACCAGAATCTAAAGCAGGCTTTGGTAGTCTTGGAGGCAGTCAGTCTTTTAGTAACTATCATGACCAACACAACGTGATCCATATTACTTCCATCTTGACAGAAATGATATTCAAGTACAGGCCCCCACAATAAGGTGGTGAGGACATTCAGATAGTGGCAATGTCTTTTTGATGCCCAAAGGAATGCTAGTGAGTTTTCTTACCATATACATTGGTCAAATCAAGCAGTATGCCGGAAGACGTCTTTTTTTTTTCTTCTTTCGTCTCGGCAATGCAGAGAAAATCTGATATGAAACACTGCCACTGCTGGTCATTCAGTATAATCTGCAGATGGAAAAGTCCACTGTTAGTGCATTTACTTGAACAATTAGAAACAATCTTGATTTTAATAAAGCTTAAACAGATAAGTACTATGGAGTCTGTATTGTGAAAATCAACAGCTCATTAGAAATTAAAATCTCAATTTGAGTTTTTAACCTCGCATACTTCTCTGAATCCCATGCCTCACTTGCTAACACTGTAAACTACAGCACGCACATTAGGACATAGATACATTGATCATTTTGCCAGCCAAGTGCAGGATACCCTTCTCACTTCATTTGTTTTAGGATATGGTACACCAGTAGCAATTATGTCAGCTGACAAGTTGAGAGAGGAAGGGTTATGCTACAGTTAGTGGGAATAATAAAATCTATGAATAGCATATTCACCATCTTCATTTTAGCCAATTCCCACTAGTTCAGCAATAGTAAAGTCAAAACTCTTATGCTCAAACGTACGTTGATTCAAATTTAGAAGTCTAAAAAAATGCCCTAATTTCTTTCATTTCACAATCTTAGTTTTCAGCTGGGCATCCTGCCTACCCTTCTACTCATTTCAATACCAAGATAAATGAATTCCATTGCTTGCTAGGCAACCGAGTGGCCCTCATGTCAGACGACATCTTGCTTAAACTTTATGATGTCAGGGCACCACTGGACAAAATGTCCTGGTTGAAGGTGACACAGGAGGATGAGAGATCAGCAATTATGCAGTGGGTTACTATCTCTATTCATGATTGCAAGGCAACTAGGAGGTGGAATGGTAAAGGACTGAACCAGTAAAAGCACTGGGGCCTTTTTGAAAGCGGGATGGAGATACCAAAACAGAGATTATCCTTAATCCCTCGTGAGGATCACAGTCAAACATACAGAGTGCAGGGGAAGAGGTTAACTGATCTTCCGTCCGTCAGAAAGTAAGACTATCGTTCGAAAGTAAGATAGTACATTCCAGACTCAAAGGCAGCAATTTCCTCGGATGGAATATTGCGAGCACCAGAATCTAAAGCAGGCTTTGGTAGTCTTTGAGGCAGTCAGTCTTTTAGTAACTATCATGACCAACACAACGTGACCCATATTACTTCCATCTTGACAGAAATGATATTCAAGTTGTCAAGAATTCCTGTCATACGAGGGGAGGAAAACGGTAACCAGCGAAAACGAACTACATCTCCCAGGATGCTTAGCGGTTGAGAGGTTATGTAAACAGGAGAGCTGTTACATAACTCAAGGGAAACACGCCCTTATGTAAACAGGAGAGCTGTTACATAACTCAAGGGAAACGCGCCCTTCTGTAAACAGGAGAGCTGTTACATAACTCAAGGGAAACACGCCCTTATGTAAACAGGAGAGCTGTTACATAACTCAAGGGAAACACGCCCTTATGTAAACAGGAGAGCTGTTACATAACTCAAGGAAAACACGCCCTATAAAGGGAGGAACCGGGAGGTACAAGGCTGTCGGATATTGTGTTTACACCGACGTACCTGCTTCGTGAAGAGCAGTGTTCCGGAGTGGTGCTCCAGTAAGGCAAGAACGGAGGTAGGTCGAGTCGTTACTCCCTGGGCCGTGTCTTGCCCCATCGCCACCTGTGAAGGACCCGGAAGCTCTACCGGTCAACCATTGAGCTTCGCTTTTTGACTCGGCTGAGTCCAAGCGCAGTGGCGCTTTTGCTGGTTGGAGTCGTAACTCCCAGCCCGACCAGAGACACAGGGACTGCCAGCTGTAACGCACACCAGGAGGGGTTTGCCGCGTTACAGACTCGGAAGTCCACAGGATCGATCGAGCGGCTGCTCTCGGTTCAGTCTTCTTGCTTGTGATTGGGGTATCGGTGACGCATCACCAGGAGGTGACTCCGCGTCCCGGTGCAGTCTGAGGAAGAGGTTGAGCGGCTGCTCCCTTCAGGTAGAGACCCCGGCTGGGTGTTTCCCTGACTCCTCGATTCTCCCCAACACTCTTCGTGCCCCTCACAGCCTACCGATTGGCATTGTCGGCCATTTCATTTCTGCCCTCTGTTGGCATACGCCGGGATCGGCGTATATGCAGAGGACGGTTAGGACCATCCGTGCTGTGGGCTGGTAACGTACTTAGCCTGGAGGATTCCAGTGACTATAACTTTTGTTTGTTCTTTGTATTTTATTTGCCTTCATTAAAAGAACTAACCCTTCACAAGTGGTTGCGTCCTCATTGTCGTGTCTGTTAAACGATCCTGAGACGTTCAGGGCGTTACAAAAGTACAGGGCCCCACAATAAGGTGGTGAGGACATTCAGATAGTGGCAATGTCTTTTTGATGCCCAAAGGAATGATAGTGAGTTTTCTTACCATATACATTGGTCAAATCAAGCAGTATGCCGGAAGACGTCTTTTTTTCTTCTTTCATCTCGGCAATGCAGAGAAAATCTGTTGTGAAACACTGCCACTGCTGGTCATTCAGTATAATCTGCAGATGGAAAAGTCCACTGTTAGTGCATTTACTATAACAATTAGAAACAATCTTGATTTTAATAAAGCGTAAACAGATAAGTACTATGGAGTCTGTATTGTGAAAATCAACAGCTCATTAGAAATTAAAATCTCAATTTGAGTTTTTAACCTCGCATACTTCTCTGAATCTCATGCCTCACTTGCTAACACTGTAAACTATAGCACACACATTAGGACAGAGATAAATTGATCTTTTTGCCAGCCAAGTGCAGGATACCCTTCTCACTTCATTTGTTTTAGGATATGGTACACCAGTAGCAATGTCAGCTGACAAGTTGAGAGAGGAAGGGTTATGCTACAGTTAGTGGGAATAATAAAATCTATGAATAGCATATTCACCATCTTCATTTTAGCCAATTCCCACTAGTTCAGCAATAGTAAAGTCAAAACTCTTATGCTCAAACGTACGTTGATACAAATTTAGAAGTCTAAAAAAATGCCCTAATTTCTTTCATCTTACGATCTTAGTTTTCAGCTGGGCATCCTGCCTACCCTTCTACTCATTTCAATACCAAGATAAATGAATTCCATTGCTTGCTAGGCAACCGAGTGGCCCTCATGTCAGACGACATCTTGCTTAAGCTTTATGATGTCAGGGCACCACTGGACAAAATGTCCTGGTTGAAGGTGACACAGGAGGATGAGAGATCAGCAATTATGCAGTGGGTTACTATCTCTATTCATGATTGCAAGGCAACTAGGAGGTGGAATGGTAAAGGACTGAACCAGTAAAAGCACTGGGGCCTTTTTGAAAGCGGGATGGAGATACCAAAACAGAGATTATCCTTAATCCCTCGTGAGGATCACACTCAAACATACAGAGTGCAGGGGAAGAGGTTAACTGATCTTCCGTCCGTCAGAAAGTAAGACTATCGTTCGAAAGTAAGATAGTACATTCCAGACTCAAAGGCAGCAATTTCCTCGGATGGAATATTGCGAGCACCAGAATCTAAAGCAGGCTTTGGTAGTCTTGGAGGCAGTCAGTCTTTTAGTAACTATCATGACCAACACAACGTGATCCATATTACTTCCATCTTGACAGAAATGATATTCAAGTACAGGCCCCCACAATAAGGTGGTGAGGACATTCAGATAGTGGCAATGTCTTTTTGATGCCCAAAGGAATGCTAGTGAGTTTTCTTACCATATACATTGGTCAAATCAAGCAGTATGCCGGAAGACGTCTTTTTTTTTTCTTCTTTCGTCTCGGCAATGCAGAGAAAATCTGATATGAAACACTGCCACTGCTGGTCATTCAGTATAATCTGCAGATGGAAAAGTCCACTGTTAGTGCATTTACTTGAACAATTGGAAACAATCTTGATTTTAATAAAGCTTAAACAGATAAGTACTATGGAGTCTGTATTGTGAAAATCAACAGCTCATTAGAAATTAAAATCTCAATTTGAGTTTTTAACCTCGCATACTTCTCTGAATCCCATGCCTCACTTGCTAACACTGTAAACTACAGCACGCACATTAGGACATAGATACATTGATCATTTTGCCAGCCAAGTGCAGGATACCCTTCTCACTTCATTTGTTTTAGGATATGGTACACCAGTGGCAATTATGTCAGCTGACCAGTTGATAGAGGAAGGGTTATGCTACAGTTAGTGGGAATAATAAAGTCTATGAATAGCATATTCACCATCTTCATTTAAGCCAATTCCCACCAGTTCAGCAATAGTCAAGTCAAAACTCTTATGCTCAAACTTACGTTCATACAAATTTAGAAGTCTAAAAAAATGCCCTAATTTCTTTCATCTTACGATCTTAGTTTTCAGCTGGGCATCCTGCCTACCCTTCTACTCATTTCAATACCAAGATAAATGAATTCCATTGCTTGCTAGGCAACCGAGTGGCCCTCATGTCAGACGACATCTTGCTTAAGCTTTATGATGTCAGGGCACCACTGGACAAAATGTCCTGGTTGAAGGTGACACAGGAGGATGAGAGATCAGCAATTATGCAGTGGGTTACTATCTCTATTCATGATTGCAAGGCAACTAGGAGGTGGAATGGTAAAGGACTGAACCAGTAAAAGCACTGGGGCCTTTTTGAAAGCGGGATGGAGATACCAAAACAGAGATTATCCTTAATCCCTTGTGAGGATCACACTCAAACATACAGAGTGCAGGGGAAGAGGTTAACTGATCTTCCGTCCGTCAGAAAGTAAGACTATCGTTCGAAAGTAAGATAGTACATACCAGACTCAAAGGCAGCAATTTCCTCGGATGGAATATTGCGAGCACCAGAATCTAAAGCAGGCTTTGGTAGTCTTGGAGGCAGTCAGTCTTTTAGTAACTATCATGACCAACACAACGTGATCCATATTACTTCCATCTTGACAGAAATGATATTCAAGTACAGGCCCCCACAATAAGGTGGTGAGGACATTCAGATAGTGGCAATGTCTTTTTGATGCCCAAAGGAATGCTAGTGAGTTTTCTTACCATATACATTGGTCAAATCACGCAGTATGCCGGAAGACGTCTTTTTCTTCTTTCGTCTCGGCAATGCAGAGAAAATCTGTTGTGAAACACTGCCACTGCTGGTCATTCAGTATAATCTGCAGATGGAAAAGTCCACTGTTAGTGCATTTACTTGAACAATTGGAAACAATCTTGATTTTAATAAAGCTTAAACAGATAAGTACTATGGAGTCTGTATTGTGAAAATCAACAGCTCATTAGAAATTAAAATCTCAATTTGAGTTTTTAACCTCGCATACTTCTCTGAATCCCATGCCTCACTTGCTAACACTGTAAACTATAGCACACACATTAGGACAGAGATAAATTGATCTTTTTGCCAGCCAAGTGCAGGATACCCTTCTCACTTCATTTGTTTTAGGATATGGTACACCAGTAGCAATGTCAGCTGACAAGTTGAGAGAGGAAGGGTTATGCTACAGTTAGTGGGAATAATAAAATCTATGAATAGCATATTCACCATCTTCATTTTAGCCAATTCCCACCAGTTCAGCAATAGTAAAGTCAAAACTCATGCTCAAACTTACGTTCATACAAATTTAGAAGTCTAAAAAAATGCCCTAATTTCTTTCATCTTACGATCTTAGTTTTCAGCTGGGCATCCTGCCTACCCTTCTACTCATTTCAATACCAAGATAAATGAATTCCATTGCTTGCTAGGCAACCGAGTGGCCCTCATGTCAGACGACATCTTGCTTAAGCTTTATGATGTCAGGGCACCACTGGACAAAATGTCCTGGTTGAAGGTGACACAGGAGGATGAGAGATCAGCAATTATGCAGTGGGTTACTATCTCTATTCATGATTGCAAGGCAACTAGGAGGTGGAATGGTAAAGGACTGAACCAGTAAAAGCACTGGGGCCTTTTTGAAAGCGGGATGGAGATACCAAAACAGAGATTATCCTTAATCCCTCGTGAGGATCACACTCAAACATACAGAGTGCAGGGGAAGAGGTTAACTGATCTTCCGTCCGTCAGAAAGTAAGACTATCGTTCGAAAGTAAGATAGAACATTCCAGACTCAAAGGCAGCAATTTCCTCGGATGGAATATTGCGAGCACCAGAATCTAAAGCAGGCTTTGGTAGTCTTGGAGGCAGTCAGTCTTTTAGTAACTATCATGACCAACACAACGTGATCCATATTACTTCCATCTTGACAGAAATGATATTCAAGTACAGGCCCCCACAATAAGGTGGTGAGGACATTCAGATAGTGGCAATGTCTTTTTGATGCCCAAAGGAATGCTAGTGAGTTTTCTTACCATATACATTGGTCAAATCAAGCAGTATGCCGGAAGACGTCTTTTTTTTTTCTTCTTTCGTCTCGGCAATGCAGAGAAAATCTGATATGAAACACTGCCACTGCTGGTCATTCAGTATAATCTGCAGATGGAAAAGTCCACTGTTAGTGCATTTACTTGAACAATTGGAAACAATCTTGATTTTAATAAAGCTTAAACAGATAAGTACTATGGAGTCTGTATTGTGAAAATCAACAGCTCATTAGAAATTAAAATCTCAATTTGAGTTTTTAACCTCGCATACTTCTCTGAATCCCATGCCTCACTTGCTAACACTGTAAACTATAGCACGCACATTAGGACATAGATACATTGATCTTTTTGCCAGCCAAGTGCAGGATACCCTTCTCACTTCATTTGTTTTAGGATATGGTACACCAGTAGCAATTATGTCAGCTGACAAGTTGAGAGAGGAAGGGTTATGCTACAGTTAGTGGGAATAATAAAATCTATGAATAGCATATTCACCATCTTCATTTTAGCCAATTCCCACCAGTTCAGCAATAGTAAAGTCAAAACTCTTATGCTCAAACTTACGTTCATACAAATTTAGAAGTCTAAAAAAATGCCCTAATTTCTTTCATCTTACGATCTTAGTTTTCAGCTGGGCATCCTGCCTAACCTTCTACTCATTTCAATACCAAGATAAATGAATTCCATTGCTTGCTAGGCAACCGAGTGGCCCTCATGTCAGACGACATCTTGCTTAAGCTTTATGATGTCAGGGCACCACTGGACAAAATGTCCTGGTTGAAGGTGACACAGGAGGATGAGAGATCAGCAATTATGCAGTGGGTTACTATCTCTATTCATGATTGCAAGGCAACTAGGAGGTGGAATGGTAAAGGACTGAACCAGTAAAAGCACTGGGGCCTTTTTGAAAGCGGGATGGAGATACCAAAACAGAGATTATCCTTAACAATCCCTTGTGAGGATCACACTCAAACATACAGAGTGCAGGGGAAGAGGTTAACTGATCTTCCGTCCGTCAGAAAGTAAGACTATCGTTCGAAAGTAAGATAGTACATTCCAGACTCAAAGGCAGCAATTTCCTCGGATGGAATATTGCGAGCACCAGAATCTAAAGCAGGCTTTGGTAGTCTTGGAGGCAGTCAGTCTTTTAGTAACTATCATGACCAACACAACGTGATCCATATTACTTCCATCTTGACAGAAATGATATTCAAGTACAGGCCCCCACAATAAGGTGGTGAGGACATTCAGATAGTGGCAATGTCTTTTTGATTGCCCAAAGGAATGCTAGTGAGTTTTTTTACCATATACATTGGTCAAATCAAGCAGTATGCCGGAAGACGCCTTTTTTTTTCTTCTTTCGTCTCGGCAATGCAGAGAAAATCTGATATGAAACACTGCCACTGCTGGTCATTCAGTATAATCTGCAGATGGAAAAGTCCACTGTTAGTGCATTTACTTGAACAATTAGAAACAATCTTGATTTTAATAAAGCTTAAACAGATAAGTACTATGGAGTCTGTATTGTGAAAATCAACAGCTCATTAGAAATTAAAATCTCAATTTGAGTTTTTAACCTCGCATACTTCTCTGAATCCCATGCCTCACTTGCTAACACTGTAAACTACAGCACGCACATTAGGACATAGATACATTGATCATTTTGCCAGCCAAGTGCAGGATACCCTTCTCACTTCATTTGTTTTAGGATATGGTACACCAGTAGCAATTATGTCAGCTGACAAGTTGAGAGAGGAAGGGTTATGCTACAGTTAGTGGGAATAATAAAATCTATGAATAGCATATTCACCATCTTCATTTTAGCCAATTCCCACTAGTTCAGCAATAGTAAAGTCAAAACTCTTATGCTCAAACGTACGTTGATTCAAATTTAGAAGTCTAAAAAAATGCCCTAATTTCTTTCATTTCACAATCTTAGTTTTCAGCTGGGCATCCTGCCTACCCTTCTACTCATTTCAATACCAAGATAAATGAATTCCATTGCTTGCTAGGCAACCGAGTGGCCCTCATGTCAGACGACATCTTGCTTAAACTTTATGATGTCAGGGCACCACTGGACAAAATGTCCTGGTTGAAGGTGACACAGGAGGATGAGAGATCAGCAATTATGCAGTGGGTTACTATCTCTATTCATGATTGCAAGGCAACTAGGAGGTGGAATGGTAAAGGACTGAACCAGTAAAAGCACTGGGGCCTTTTTGAAAGCGGGATGGAGATACCAAAACAGAGATTATCCTTAATCCCTCGTGAGGATCACAGTCAAACATACAGAGTGCAGGGGAAGAGGTTAACTGATCTTCCGTCCGTCAGAAAGTAAGACTATCGTTCGAAAGTAAGATAGTACATTCCAGACTCAAAGGCAGCAATTTCCTCGGATGGAATATTGCGAGCACCAGAATCTAAAGCAGGCTTTGGTAGTCTTTGAGGCAGTCAGTCTTTTAGTAACTATCATGACCAACACAACGTGACCCATATTACTTCCATCTTGACAGAAATGATATTCAAGTTGTCAAGAATTCCTGTCATACGAGGGGAGGAAAACGGTAACCAGCGAAAACGAACTACATCTCCCAGGATGCTTAGCGGTTGAGAGGTTATGTAAACAGGAGAGCTGTTACATAACTCAAGGGAAACACGCCCTTATGTAAACAGGAGAGCTGTTACATAACTCAAGGGAAACGCGCCCTTCTGTAAACAGGAGAGCTGTTACATAACTCAAGGGAAACACGCCCTTATGTAAACAGGAGAGCTGTTACATAACTCAAGGGAAACACGCCCTTATGTAAACAGGAGAGCTGTTACATAACTCAAGGAAAACACGCCCTATAAAGGGAGGAACCGGGAGGTACAAGGCTGTCGGATATTGTGTTTACACCGACGTACCTGCTTCGTGAAGAGCAGTGTTCCGGAGTGGTGCTCCAGTAAGGCAAGAACGGAGGTAGGTCGAGTCGTTACTCCCTGGGCCGTGTCTTGCCCCATCGCCACCTGTGAAGGACCCGGAAGCTCTACCGGTCAACCATTGAGCTTCGCTTTTTGACTCGGCTGAGTCCAAGCGCAGTGGCGCTTTTGCTGGTTGGAGTCGTAACTCCCAGCCCGACCAGAGACACAGGGACTGCCAGCTGTAACGCACACCAGGAGGGGTTTGCCGCGTTACAGACTCGGAAGTCCACAGGATCGATCGAGCGGCTGCTCTCGGTTCAGTCTTCTTGCTTGTGATTGGGGTATCGGTGACGCATCACCAGGAGGTGACTCCGCGTCCCGGTGCAGTCTGAGGAAGAGGTTGAGCGGCTGCTCCCTTCAGGTAGAGACCCCGGCTGGGTGTTTCCCTGACTCCTCGATTCTCCCCAACACTCTTCGTGCCCCTCACAGCCTACCGATTGGCATTGTCGGCCATTTCATTTCTGCCCTCTGTTGGCATACGCCGGGATCGGCGTATATGCAGAGGACGGTTAGGACCATCCGTGCTGTGGGCTGGTAACGTACTTAGCCTGGAGGATTCCAGTGACTATAACTTTTGTTTGTTCTTTGTATTTTATTTGCCTTCATTAAAAGAACTAACCCTTCACAAGTGGTTGCGTCCTCATTGTCGTGTCTGTTAAACGATCCTGAGACGTTCAGGGCGTTACAAAAGTACAGGGCCCCACAATAAGGTGGTGAGGACATTCAGATAGTGGCAATGTCTTTTTGATGCCCAAAGGAATGATAGTGAGTTTTCTTACCATATACATTGGTCAAATCAAGCAGTATGCCGGAAGACGTCTTTTTTTTCTTCTTTCATCTCGGCAATGCAGAGAAAATCTGTTGTGAAACACTGCCACTGCTGGTCATTCAGTATAATCTGCAGATGGAAAAGTCCACTGTTAGTGCATTTACTATAACAATTAGAAACAATCTTGATTTTAATAAAGCGTAAACAGATAAGTACTATGGAGTCTGTATTGTGAAAATCAACAGCTCATTAGAAATTAAAATCTCAATTTGAGTTTTTAACCTCGCATACTTCTCTGAATCTCATGCCTCACTTGCTAACACTGTAAACTATAGCACACACATTAGGACAGAGATAAATTGATCTTTTTGCCAGCCAAGTGCAGGATACCCTTCTCACTTCATTTGTTTTAGGATATGGTACACCAGTAGCAATGTCAGCTGACAAGTTGAGAGAGGAAGGGTTATGCTACAGTTAGTGGGAATAATAAAATCTATGAATAGCATATTCACCATCTTCATTTTAGCCAATTCCCACTAGTTCAGCAATAGTAAAGTCAAAACTCTTATGCTCAAACGTACGTTGATACAAATTTAGAAGTCTAAAAAAATGCCCTAATTTCTTTCATCTTACGATCTTAGTTTTCAGCTGGGCATCCTGCCTACCCTTCTACTCATTTCAATACCAAGATAAATGAATTCCATTGCTTGCTAGGCAACCGAGTGGCCCTCATGTCAGACGACATCTTGCTTAAGCTTTATGATGTCAGGGCACCACTGGACAAAATGTCCTGGTTGAAGGTGACACAGGAGGATGAGAGATCAGCAATTATGCAGTGGGTTACTATCTCTATTCATGATTGCAAGGCAACTAGGAGGTGGAATGGTCAAGGACTGAACCAGTAAAAGCACTGGGGCCTTTTTGAAAGCGGGATGGAGATACCAAAACAGAGATTATCCTTAACAATCCCTTGTGAGGATCACACTCAAACATACAGAGTGCAGGGGAAGAGGTTAACTGATCTTCCGTCCGTCAGAAAGTAAGACTATCGTTCGAAAGTAAGATAGTACATTCCAGACTCAAAGGCAGCAATTTCCTCAGATGGAATATTGCGAGCACCAGAATCTAAAGCAGGCTTTGGTAGTCTTGGAGGCAGTCAGTCTTTTAGTAACTATCATGACCAACACAACGTGATCCATATTACTTCCATCTTGACAGAAATGATATTCAAGTACAGGCCCCCACAATAAGGTGGTGAGGACATTCAGATAGTGGCAATGTCTTTTTGATGCCCAAAGGAATGCTAGTGAGTTTTCTTACCATATACATTGGTCAAATCAAGCAGTATGCCGGAAGACGTCTTTTTCTTCTTTCGTCTCGGCAATGCAGAGAAAATCTGTTGTGAAACACTGCCACTGCTGGTCATTCAGTATAATCTGCAGATGGAAAAGTCCACTGTTAGTGCATTTACTTGAACAATTAGAAACAATCTTGATTTTAATAAAGCGTAAACAGATAAGTACTATGGAGTCTGTATTGTGAAAATCAACAGCTCATTAGAAATTAAAATCTCAATTTGAGTTTTTAACCTCGCATACTTCTCTGAATCCCATGCCTCACTTGCTAACACTGTAAACTATAGCACGCACATTAGGACATAGATACATTGATCTTTTTGCCAGCCAAGTGCAGGATACCCTTCTCACTTCATTTGTTTTAGGATATGGTACACCAGTAGCAATTATGTCAGCTGACAAGTTGAGAGAGGAAGGGTTATGCTACAGTTAGTGGGAATAATAAAATCTATGAATAGCATATTCACCATCTTCATTTTAGCCAATTCCCACCAGTTCAGCAATAGTAAAGTCAAAACTCTTATGCTCAAACTTACGTTCATACAAATTTAGAAGTCTAAAAAAATGCCCTAATTTCTTTCATCTTACGATCTTAGTTTTCAGCTGGGCATCCTGCCTAACCTTCTACTCATTTCAATACCAAGATAAATGAATTCCATTGCTTGCTAGGCAACCGAGTGGCCCTCATGTCAGACGACATCTTGCTTAAGCTTTATGATGTCAGGGCACCACTGGACAAAATGTCCTGGTTGAAGGTGACACAGGAGGATGAGAGATCAGCAATTATGCAGTGGGTTACTATCTCTATTCATGATTGCAAGGCAACTAGGAGGTGGAATGGTAAAGGACTGAACCAGTAAAAGCACTGGGGCCTTTTTGAAAGCGGGATGGAGATACCAAAACAGAGATTATCCTTAACAATCCCTTGTGAGGATCACACTCAAACATACAGAGTGCAGGGGAAGAGGTTAACTGATCTTCCGTCCGTCAGAAAGTAAGACTATCGTTCGAAAGTAAGATAGTACATTCCAGACTCAAAGGCAGCAATTTCCTCGGATGGAATATTGCGAGCACCAGAATCTAAAGCAGGCTTTGGTAGTCTTGGAGGCAGTCAGTCTTTTAGTAACTATCATGACCAACACAACGTGATCCATATTACTTCCATCTTGACAGAAATGATATTCAAGTACAGGCCCCCACAATAAGGTGGTGAGGACATTCAGATAGTGGCAATGTCTTTTTGATTGCCCAAAGGAATGCTAGTGAGTTTTTTTACCATATACATTGGTCAAATCAAGCAGTATGCCGGAAGACGCCTTTTTTTTTCTTCTTTCGTCTCGGCAATGCAGAGAAAATCTGATATGAAACACTGCCACTGCTGGTCATTCAGTATAATCTGCAGATGGAAAAGTCCACTGTTAGTGCATTTACTTGAACAATTAGAAACAATCTTGATTTTAATAAAGCTTAAACAGATAAGTACTATGGAGTCTGTATTGTGAAAATCAACAGCTCATTAGAAATTAAAATCTCAATTTGAGTTTTTAACCTCGCATACTTCTCTGAATCCCATGCCTCACTTGCTAACACTGTAAACTACAGCACGCACATTAGGACATAGATACATTGATCATTTTGCCAGCCAAGTGCAGGATACCCTTCTCACTTCATTTGTTTTAGGATATGGTACACCAGTAGCAATTATGTCAGCTGACAAGTTGAGAGAGGAAGGGTTATGCTACAGTTAGTGGGAATAATAAAATCTATGAATAGCATATTCACCATCTTCATTTTAGCCAATTCCCACTAGTTCAGCAATAGTAAAGTCAAAACTCTTATGCTCAAACGTACGTTGATTCAAATTTAGAAGTCTAAAAAAATGCCCTAATTTCTTTCATTTCACAATCTTAGTTTTCAGCTGGGCATCCTGCCTACCCTTCTACTCATTTCAATACCAAGATAAATGAATTCCATTGCTTGCTAGGCAACCGAGTGGCCCTCATGTCAGACGACATCTTGCTTAAACTTTATGATGTCAGGGCACCACTGGACAAAATGTCCTGGTTGAAGGTGACACAGGAGGATGAGAGATCAGCAATTATGCAGTGGGTTACTATCTCTATTCATGATTGCAAGGCAACTAGGAGGTGGAATGGTAAAGGACTGAACCAGTAAAAGCACTGGGGCCTTTTTGAAAGCGGGATGGAGATACCAAAACAGAGATTATCCTTAATCCCTCGTGAGGATCACAGTCAAACATACAGAGTGCAGGGGAAGAGGTTAACTGATCTTCCGTCCGTCAGAAAGTAAGACTATCGTTCGAAAGTAAGATAGTACATTCCAGACTCAAAGGCAGCAATTTCCTCGGATGGAATATTGCGAGCACCAGAATCTAAAGCAGGCTTTGGTAGTCTTTGAGGCAGTCAGTCTTTTAGTAACTATCATGACCAACACAACGTGACCCATATTACTTCCATCTTGACAGAAATGATATTCAAGTTGTCAAGAATTCCTGTCATACGAGGGGAGGAAAACGGTAACCAGCGAAAACGAACTACATCTCCCAGGATGCTTAGCGGTTGAGAGGTTATGTAAACAGGAGAGCTGTTACATAACTCAAGGGAAACACGCCCTTATGTAAACAGGAGAGCTGTTACATAACTCAAGGGAAACGCGCCCTTCTGTAAACAGGAGAGCTGTTACATAACTCAAGGGAAACACGCCCTTATGTAAACAGGAGAGCTGTTACATAACTCAAGGGAAACACGCCCTTATGTAAACAGGAGAGCTGTTACATAACTCAAGGAAAACACGCCCTATAAAGGGAGGAACCGGGAGGTACAAGGCTGTCGGATATTGTGTTTACACCGACGTACCTGCTTCGTGAAGA
Source organism: Triturus cristatus (assembly GCF_964204655.1). Taxonomy (NCBI): domain Eukaryota; kingdom Metazoa; phylum Chordata; class Amphibia; order Caudata; family Salamandridae; genus Triturus; species Triturus cristatus. Next base: position 1,148,470,259 of record NC_140583.1, read on the forward strand.
GCAGTGTTCCGGAGTGGTGCTCCAGTAAGGCAAGAACGGAGGTAGGTCGAGTCGTTACTCCCTGGGCCGTGTCTTGCCCCATCGCCACCTGTGAAGGACCCGGAAGCTCTACCGGTCAACCATTGAGCTTCGCTTTTTGACTCGGCTGAGTCCAAGCGCAGTGGCGCTTTTGCTGGTTGGAGTCGTAACTCCCAGCCCGACCAGAGACACAGGGACTGCCAGCTGTAACGCACACCAGGAGGGGTTTGCCGCGTTACAGACTCGGAAGTCCACAGGATCGATCGAGCGGCTGCTCTCGGTTCAGTCTTCTTGCTTGTGATTGGGGTATCGGTGACGCATCACCAGGAGGTGACTCCGCGTCCCGGTGCAGTCTGAGGAAGAGGTTGAGCGGCTGCTCCCTTCAGGTAGAGACCCCGGCTGGGTGTTTCCCTGACTCCTCGATTCTCCCCAACACTCTTCGTGCCCCTCACAGCCTACCGATTGGCATTGTCGGCCATTTCATTTCTGCCCTCTGTTGGCATACGCCGGGATCGGCGTATATGCAGAGGACGGTTAGGACCATCCGTGCTGTGGGCTGGTAACGTACTTAGCCTGGAGGATTCCAGTGACTATAACTTTTGTTTGTTCTTTGTATTTTATTTGCCTTCATTAAAAGAACTAACCCTTCACAAGTGGTTGCGTCCTCATTGTCGTGTCTGTTAAACGATCCTGAGACGTTCAGGGCGTTACAAAAGTACAGGGCCCCACAATAAGGTGGTGAGGACATTCAGATAGTGGCAATGTCTTTTTGATGCCCAAAGGAATGATAGTGAGTTTTCTTACCATATACATTGGTCAAATCAAGCAGTATGCCGGAAGACGTCTTTTTTTTCTTCTTTCATCTCGGCAATGCAGAGAAAATCTGTTGTGAAACACTGCCACTGCTGGTCATTCAGTATAATCTGCAGATGGAAAAGTCCACTGTTAGTGCATTTACTATAACAATTAGAAACAATCTTGATTTTAATAAAGCGTAAACAGATAAGTACTATGGAGTCTGTATTGTGAAAATCAACAGCTCATTAGAAATTAAAATCTCAATTTGAGTTTTTAACCTCGCATACTTCTCTGAATCTCATGCCTCACTTGCTAACACTGTAAACTATAGCACACACATTAGGACAGAGATAAATTGATCTTTTTGCCAGCCAAGTGCAGGATACCCTTCTCACTTCATTTGTTTTAGGATATGGTACACCAGTAGCAATGTCAGCTGACAAGTTGAGAGAGGAAGGGTTATGCTACAGTTAGTGGGAATAATAAAATCTATGAATAGCATATTCACCATCTTCATTTTAGCCAATTCCCACTAGTTCAGCAATAGTAAAGTCAAAACTCTTATGCTCAAACGTACGTTGATACAAATTTAGAAGTCTAAAAAAATGCCCTAATTTCTTTCATCTTACGATCTTAGTTTTCAGCTGGGCATCCTGCCTACCCTTCTACTCATTTCAATACCAAGATAAATGAATTCCATTGCTTGCTAGGCAACCGAGTGGCCCTCATGTCAGACGACATCTTGCTTAAGCTTTATGATGTCAGGGCACCACTGGACAAAATGTCCTGGTTGAAGGTGACACAGGAGGATGAGAGATCAGCAATTATGCAGTGGGTTACTATCTCTATTCATGATTGCAAGGCAACTAGGAGGTGGAATGGTCAAGGACTGAACCAGTAAAAGCACTGGGGCCTTTTTGAAAGCGGGATGGAGATACCAAAACAGAGATTATCCTTAACAATCCCTTGTGAGGATCACACTCAAACATACAGAGTGCAGGGGAAGAGGTTAACTGATCTTCCGTCCGTCAGAAAGTAAGACTATCGTTCGAAAGTAAGATAGTACATTCCAGACTCAAAGGCAGCAATTTCCTCAGATGGAATATTGCGAGCACCAGAATCTAAAGCAGGCTTTGGTAGTCTTGGAGGCAGTCAGTCTTTTAGTAACTATCATGACCAACACAACGTGATCCATATTACTTCCATCTTGACAGAAATGATATTCAAGTACAGGCCCCCACAATAAGGTGGTGAGGACATTCAGATAGTGGCAATGTCTTTTTGATGCCCAAAGGAATGCTAGTGAGTTTTCTTACCATATACATTGGTCAAATCAAGCAGTATGCCGGAAGACGTCTTTTTCTTCTTTCGTCTCGGCAATGCAGAGAAAATCTGTTGTGAAACACTGCCACTGCTGGTCATTCAGTATAATCTGCAGATGGAAAAGTCCACTGTTAGTGCATTTACTTGAACAATTAGAAACAATCTTGATTTTAATAAAGCGTAAACAGATAAGTACTATGGAGTCTGTATTGTGAAAATCAACAGCTCATTAGAAATTAAAATCTCAATTTGAGTTTTTAACCTCGCATACTTCTCTGAATCCCATGCCTCACTTGCTAACACTGTAAACTATAGCACACACATTAGGACATAGATACATTGATCTTTTTGCCAGCCAAGTGCAGGATACCCTTCTCACTTCATTTGTTTTAGGATATGCTACACCAGTAGCAATTATGTCAGCTGACAAGTTGAGAGAGGAAGGGTTATGCTACAGTTAGTGGGAATAATAAAATCTATGAATAGCATATTCACCATCTTCATTTAAGCCAATTCCCACCAGTTCAGCAATAGTCAAGTCAAAACTCTTATGCTCAAACTTACGTTCATACAAATTTAGAAGTCTAAAAAAATGCCCTAATTTCTTTCATCTTACGATCTTAGTTTTCAGCTGGGCATCCTGCCTACCCTTCTACTCATTTCAATACCAAGATAAATGAATTCCATTGCTTGCTAGGCAACCGAGTGGCCCTCATGTCAGACGACATCTTGCTTAAGCTTTATGATGTCAGGGCACCACTGGACAAAATGTCCTGGTTGAAGGTGACACAGGAGGATGAGAGATCAGCAATTATGCAGTGGGTTACTATCTCTATTCATGATTGCAAGGCAACTAGGAGGTGGAATGGTAAAGGACTGAACCAGTAAAAGCACTGGGGCCTTTTTGAAAGCGGGATGGAGATACCAAAACAGAGATTATCCTTAATCCCTCGTGAGGATCACACTCAAACATACAGAGTGCAGGGGAAGAGGTTAACTGATCTTCCGTCCGTCAGAAAGTAAGACTATCGTTCGAAAGTAAGATAGTACATTCCAGACTCAAAGGCAGCAATTTCCTCGGATGGAATATTGCGAGCACCAGAATCTAAAGCAGGCTTTGGTAGTCTTGGAGGCAGTCAGTCTTTTAGTAACTATCATGACCAACACAACGTGATCCATATTACTTCCATCTTGACAGAAATGATATTCAAGTACAGGCCCCCACAATAAGGTGGTGAGGACATTCAGATAGTGGCAATGTCTTTTTGATGCCCAAAGGAATGCTAGTGAGTTTTCTTACCATATACATTGGTCAAATCAAGCAGTATGCCGGAAGACGTCTTTTTTTTTTCTTCTTTCGTCTCGGTAATGCAGAGAAAATCTGATATGAAACACTGCCACTGCTGGTCATTCAGTATAATCTGCAGATGGAAAAGTCCACTGTTAGTGCATTTACTTGAACAATTGGAAACAATCTTGATTTTAATAAAGCTTAAACAGATAAGTACTATGGAGTCTGTATTGTGAAAATCAACAGCTCATTAGAAATTAAAATCTCAATTTGAGTTTTTAACCTCGCATACTTCTCTGAATCCCATGCCTCACTTGCTAACACTGTAAACTACAGCACGCACATTAGGACATAGATACATTGATCATTTTGCCAGCCAAGTGCAGGATACCCTTCTCACTTCATTTGTTTTAGGATATGGTACACCAGTGGCAATTATGTCAGCTGACCAGTTGATAGAGGAAGGGTTATGCTACAGTTAGTGGGAATAATAAAGTCTATGAATAGCATATTCACCATCTTCATTTAAGCCAATTCCCACCAGTTCAGCAATAGTCAAGTCAAAACTCTTATGCTCAAACTTACGTTCATACAAATTTAGAAGTCTAAAAAAATGCCCTAATTTCTTTCATCTTACGATCTTAGTTTTCAGCTGGGCATCCTGCCTACCCTTCTACTCATTTCAATACCAAGATAAATGAATTCCATTGCTTGCTAGGCAACCGAGTGGCCCTCATGTCAGACGACATCTTGCTTAAGCTTTATGATGTCAGGGCACCACTGGACAAAATGTCCTGGTTGAAGGTGACACAGGAGGATGAGAGATCAGCAATTATGCAGTGGGTTACTATCTCTATTCATGATTGCAAGGCAACTAGGAGGTGGAATGGTAAAGGACTGAACCAGTAAAAGCACTGGGGCCTTTTTGAAAGCGGGATGGAGATACCAAAACAGAGATTATCCTTAATCCCTTGTGAGGATCACACTCAAACATACAGAGTGCAGGGGAAGAGGTTAACTGATCTTCCGTCCGTCAGAAAGTAAGACTATCGTTCGAAAGTAAGATAGTACATTCCAGACTCAAAGGCAGCAATTTCCTCGGATGGAATATTGCGAGCACCAGAATCTAAAGCAGGCTTTGGTAGTCTTGGAGGCAGTCAGTCTTTTAGTAACTATCATGACCAACACAACGTGATCCATATTACTTCCATCTTGACAGAAATGATATTCAAGTACAGGCCCCCACAATAAGGTGGTGAGGACATTCAGATAGTGGCAATGTCTTTTTGATGCCCAAAGGAATGCTAGTGAGTTTTCTTACCATATACATTGGTCAAATCACGCAGTATGCCGGAAGACGTCTTTTTCTTCTTTCGTCTCGGCAATGCAGAGAAAATCTGTTGTGAAACACTGCCACTGCTGGTCATTCAGTATAATCTGCAGATGGAAAAGTCCACTGTTAGTGCATTTACTTGAACAATTGGAAACAATCTTGATTTTAATAAAGCTTAAACAGATAAGTACTATGGAGTCTGTATTGTGAAAATCAACAGCTCATTAGAAATTAAAATCTCAATTTGAGTTTTTAACCTCGCATACTTCTCTGAATCCCATGCCTCACTTGCTAACACTGTAAACTATAGCACACACATTAGGACAGAGATAAATTGATCTTTTTGCCAGCCAAGTGCAGGATACCCTTCTCACTTCATTTGTTTTAGGATATGGTACACCAGTAGCAATGTCAGCTGACAAGTTGAGAGAGGAAGGGTTATGCTACAGTTAGTGGGAATAATAAAATCTATGAATAGCATATTCACCATCTTCATTTTAGCCAATTCCCACCAGTTCAGCAATAGTAAAGTCAAAACTCATGCTCAAACTTACGTTCATACAAATTTAGAAGTCTAAAAAAATGCCCTAATTTCTTTCATCTTACGATCTTAGTTTTCAGCTGGGCATCCTGCCTACCCTTCTACTCATTTCAATACCAAGATAAATGAATTCCATTGCTTGCTAGGCAACCGAGTGGCCCTCATGTCAGACGACATCTTGCTTAAGCTTTATGATGTCAGGGCACCACTGGACAAAATGTCCTGGTTGAAGGTGACACAGGAGGATGAGAGATCAGCAATTATGCAGTGGGTTACTATCTCTATTCATGATTGCAAGGCAACTAGGAGGTGGAATGGTAAAGGACTGAACCAGTAAAAGCACTGGGGCCTTTTTGAAAGCGGGATGGAGATACCAAAACAGAGATTATCCTTAATCCCTCGTGAGGATCACACTCAAACATACAGAGTGCAGGGGAAGAGGTTAACTGATCTTCCGTCCGTCAGAAAGTAAGACTATCGTTCGAAAGTAAGATAGAACATTCCAGACTCAAAGGCAGCAATTTCCTCGGATGGAATATTGCGAGCACCAGAATCTAAAGCAGGCTTTGGTAGTCTTGGAGGCAGTCAGTCTTTTAGTAACTATCATGACCAACACAACGTGATCCATATTACTTCCATCTTGACAGAAATGATATTCAAGTACAGGCCCCCACAATAAGGTGGTGAGGACATTCAGATAGTGGCAATGTCTTTTTGATGCCCAAAGGAATGCTAGTGAGTTTTCTTACCATATACATTGGTCAAATCAAGCAGTATGCCGGAAGACGTCTTTTTTTTTTTCTTCTTTCGTCTCGGCAATGCAGAGAAAATCTGATATGAAACACTGCCACTGCTGGTCATTCAGTATAATCTGCAGATGGAAAAGTCCACTGTTAGTGCATTTACTTGAACAATTGGAAACAATCTTGATTTTAATAAAGCTTAAACAGATAAGTACTATGGAGTCTGTATTGTGAAAATCAACAGCTCATTAGAAATTAAAATCTCAATTTGAGTTTTTAACCTCGCATACTTCTCTGAATCCCATGCCTCACTTGCTAACACTGTAAACTATAGCACGCACATTAGGACATAGATACATTGATCTTTTTGCCAGCCAAGTGCAGGATACCCTTCTCACTTCATTTGTTTTAGGATATGGTACACCAGTAGCAATTATGTCAGCTGACAAGTTGAGAGAGGAAGGGTTATGCTACAGTTAGTGGGAATAATAAAATCTATGAATAGCATATTCACCATCTTCATTTTAGCCAATTCCCACCAGTTCAGCAATAGTAAAGTCAAAACTCTTATGCTCAAACTTACGTTCATACAAATTTAGAAGTCTAAAAAAATGCCCTAATTTCTTTCATCTTACGATCTTAGTTTTCAGCTGGGCATCCTGCCTAACCTTCTACTCATTTCAATACCAAGATAAATGAATTCCATTGCTTGCTAGGCAACCGAGTGGCCCTCATGTCAGACGACATCTTGCTTAAGCTTTATGATGTCAGGGCACCACTGGACAAAATGTCCTGGTTGAAGGTGACACAGGAGGATGAGAGATCAGCAATTATGCAGTGGGTTACTATCTCTATTCATGATTGCAAGGCAACTAGGAGGTGGAATGGTAAAGGACTGAACCAGTAAAAGCACTGGGGCCTTTTTGAAAGCGGGATGGAGATACCAAAACAGAGATTATCCTTAATCCCTCGTGAGGATCACACTCAAACATACAGAGTGCAGGGGAAGAGGTTAACTGATCTTCCGTCCGTCAGAAAGTAAGACTATCGTTCGAAAGTAAGATAGTACATTCCAGACTCAAAGGCAGCAATTTCCTCGGATGGAATATTGCGAGCACCAGAATCTAAAGCAGGCTTTGGTAGTCTTGGAGGCAGTCAGTCTTTTAGTAACTATCATGACCAACACAACGTGATCCATATTACTTCCATCTTGACAGAAATGATATTCAAGTACAGGGCCCCACAATAAGGTGGTGAGGACATTCAGATAGTGGCAATGTCTTTTTGATGCCCAAAGGAATGATAGTGAGTTTTCTTACCTTATACATTGGTCAAATCAAGCAGTATGCCGGAAGACGTCTTTTTTTTTCCTTCTTTCGTCTCGGCAATGCAGAGAAAATCTGTTGTGAAACACTGCCACTGCTGGTCATTCAGTATAATCTGCAGATGGAAAAGTCCACTGTTAGTGCATTTACTTGAACAATTGGAAACAATCTTGATTTTAATAAAGCTTAAACAGATAAGTACTATGGAGTCTGTATTGTGAAAATCAACAGCTCATTAGAAATTAAAATCTCAATTTGAGTTTTTAACCTCGCATACTTCTCTGAATCCCATGCCTCACTTGCTAACACTGTAAACTATAGCACACACATTAGGACAGAGATAAATTGATCTTTTTGCCAGCCAAGTGCAGGATACCCTTCTCACTTCATTTGTTTTAGGATATGGTACACCAGTAGCAATTATGTCAGCTGACAAGTTGAGAGAGGAAGGGTTATGCTACAGTTAGTGGGAATAATAAAATCTATGAATAGCATATTCACCATCTTCATTTTAGCCAATTCCCACCAGTTCAGCAATAGTAAAGTCAAAACTCTTATGCTCAAACTTACGTTCATACAAATTTAGAAGTCTAAAAAAATGCCCTAATTTCTTTCATCTTACGATCTTAGTTTTCAGCTGGGCATCCTGCCTAACCTTCTACTCATTTCAATACCAAGATAAATGAATTCCATTGCTTGCTAGGCAACCGAGTGGCCCTCATGTCAGACGACATCTTGCTTAAGCTTTATGATGTCAGGGCACCACTGGACAAAATGTCCTGGTTGAAGGTGACCCAGGAGGATGAGAGATCAGCAATTATGCAGTGGGTTACTATCTCTATTCATGATTGCAAGGCAACTAGGAGGTGGAATGGTAAAGGACTGAACCAGTAAAAGCACTGGGGCCTTTTTGAAAGCGGGATGGAGATACCAAAACAGAGATTATCCTTAATCCCTCGTGAGGATCACACTCAAACATACAGAGTGCAGGGGAAGAGGTTAACTGATCTTCCGTCCGTCAGAAAGTAAGACTATCGTTCGAAAGTAAGATAGTACATTCCAGACTCAAAGGCAGCAATTTCCTCGGATGGAATATTGCGAGCACCAGAATCTAAAGCAGGCTTTGGTAGTCTTGGAGGCAGTCAGTCTTTTAGTAACTATCATGACCAACACAACGTGATCCATATTACTTCCATCTTGACAGAAATGATATTCAAGTACAGGCCCCCACAATAAGGTGGTGAGGACATTCAGATAGTGGCAATGTCTTTTTGATGCCCAAAGGAATGATAGTGAGTTTTCTTACCATATACATTGGTCAAATCAAGCAGTATGCCGGAAGACGTCTTTTTTTTTTCTTCTTTCGTCTCGGCAATGCAGAGAAAATCTGATATGAAACACTGCCACTGCTGGTCATTCAGTATAATCTGCAGATGGAAAAGTCCACTGTTAGTGCATTTACTTGAACAATTGGAAACAATCTTGATTTTAATAAAGCTTAAACAGATAAGTACTATGGAGTCTGTATTGTGAAAATCAACAGCTCATTAGAAATTAAAATCTCAATTTGAGTTTTTAACCTCGCATACTTCTCTGAATCCCATGCCTCACTTGCTAACACTGTAAACTATAGCACGCACATTAGGACATAGATACATTGATCTTTTTGCCAGCCAAGTGCAGGATACCCTTCTCACTTCATTTGTTTTAGGATATGGTACACCAGTAGCAATTATGTCAGCTGACAAGTTGAGAGAGGAAGGGTTATGCTACAGTTAGTGGAAATAATAAAATCTATGAATAGCATATTCACCATCTTCATTTTAGCCAATTCCCACCAGTTCAGCAATAGTAAAGTCAAAACTCTTATGCTCAAACTTACGTTCATACAAATTTAGAAGTCTAAAAAAATGCCCTAATTTCTTTCATCTTACGATCTTAGTTTTCAGCTGGGCATCCTGCCTAACCTTCTACTCATTTCAATACCAAGATAAATGAATTCCATTGCTTGCTAGGCAACCGAGTGGCCCTCATGTCAGACGACATCTTGCTTAAGAGCTTTATGATGTCAGGGCACCACTGGACAAAATGTCCTGGTTGAAGGTGACCCAGGAGGATGAGAGATCAGCAATTATGCAGTGGGTTACTATCTCTATTCATGATTGCAAGGCAACTAGGAGGTGGAATGGTAAAGGACTGAAACAGTAAAAGCACTGGGGCCTTTTTGAAAGCGGGATGGAGATACCAAAACAGAGATTATCCTTAATCCCTCGTGAGGATCACACTCAAACATACAGAGTGCAGGGGAAGAGGTTAACTGATCTTCCGTCCGTCAGAAAGTAAGACTATCGTTCGAAAGTAAGATAGTACATTCCAGACTCAAAGGCAGCAATTTCCTCGGATGGAATATTGCGAGCACCAGAATCTAAAGCAGGCTTTGGTAGTCTTGGAGGCAGTCAGTCTTTTAGTAACTATCATGACCAACACAACGTGATCCATATTACTTCCATCTTGACAGAAATGATATTCAAGTACAGGCCCCCACAATAAGGTGGTGAGGACATTCAGATAGTGGCTATGTCTTTTTGATGCCCAAAGGAATGATAGTGAGTTTTCTTACCATATACATTGGTCAAATCAAGCAGTATGCCGGAAGACGTCTTTTTTTTTTCTTCTTTCGTCTCGGCAATGCAGAGAAAATCTGATATGAAACACTGCCACTGCTGGTCATTCAGTATAATCTGCAGATGGAAAAGTCCACTGTTAGTGCATTTACTTGAACAATTGGAAACAATCTTGATTTTAATAAAGCTTAAACAGATAAGTACTATGGAGTCTGTATTGTGAAAATCAACAGCTCATTAGAAATTAAAATCTCAATTTGAGTTTTTAACCTCGCATACTTCTCTGAATCCCATGCCTCACTTGCTAACACTGTAAACTATAGCACACACATTAGGACAGAGATAAATTGATCTTTTTGCCAGCCAAGTGCAGGATACCCTTCTCACTTCATTTGTTTTAGGATATGGTACACCAGTAGCAATTATGTCAGCTGACAAGTTGAGAGAGGAAGGGTTATGCTACAGTTAGTGGAAATAATAAAATCTATGAATAGCATATTCACCATCTTCATTTTAGCCAATTCCCACCAGTTCAGCAATAGTAAAGTCAAAACTCTTATGCTCAAACTTACGTTCATACAAATTTAGAAGTCTAAAAAAATGCCCTAATTTCTTTCATCTTACGATCTTAGTTTTCAGCTGGGCATCCTGCCTAACCTTCTACTCATTTCAATACCAAGATAAATGAATTCCATTGCTTGCTAGGCAACCGAGTGGCCCTCATGTCAGACGACATCTTGCTTAAGCTTTATGATGTCAGGGCACCACTGGACAAAATGTCCTGGTTGAAGGTGACACAGGAGGATGAGAGATCAGAAATTATGCAGTGGGTTATTATCTCTATTCATGATTGCAAGGCAACTAGGAGGTGGAATGGTAAAGGACTGAACCAGTAAAAGCACTGGGGCCTTTTTGAAAGCGGGATGGAGATACCAAAACAGAGATTATCCTTAACAATCCCTCGTGAGGATCACACTCAAACATACAGAGTGCAGGGGAAGAGGTTAACTGATCTTCCGTCCGTCAGAAAGTAAGACTATCGTTCGAAAGTAAGATAGTACATTCCAGACTCAAAGGCAGCAATTTCCTCGGATGGAATATTGCGAGCACCAGAATCTAAAGCAGGCTTTGGTAGTCTTGGAGGCAGTCAGTCTTTTAGTAACTATCATGACCAACACAACGTGATCCATATTACTTCCATCTTGACAGAAATGATATTCAAGTACAGGCCCCCACAATAAGGTGGTGAGGACATTCAGATAGTGGCAATGTCTTTTTGATGCCCAAAGGAATGCTAGTGAGTTTTCTTACCATATACATTGGTCAAATCAAGCAGTATGCCGGAAGACGTCTTTTTTTTTTCTTCTTTCGTCTCGGCAATGCAGAGAAAATCTGATATGAAACACTGCCACTGCTGGTCATTCAGTATAATCTGCAGATGGAAAAGTCCACTGTTAGTGCATTTACTTGAACAATTAGAAACAATCTTGATTTTAATAAAGCTTAAACAGATAAGTACTATGGAGTCTGTATTGTGAAAATCAACAGCTCATTAGAAATTAAAATCTCAATTTGAGTTTTTAACCTCGCATACTTCTCTGAATCCCATGCCTCACTTGCTAACACTGTAAACTATAGCACGCACATTAGGACATAGATACATTGATCTTTTTGCCAGCCAAGTGCAGGATACCCTTCTCACTTCATTTGTTTTAGGATATGGTACACCAGTAGCAATTATGTCAGCTGACAAGTTGAGAGAGGAAGGGTTATGCTACAGTTAGTGGGAATAATAAAATCTATGAATAGCATATTCACCATCTTCATTTTAGCCAATTCCCACCAGTTCAGCAATAGTAAAGTCAAAACTCTTATGCTCAAACTTACGTTCATACAAATTTAGAAGTCTAAAAAAATGCCCTAATTTCTTTCATCTTACGATCTTAGTTTTCAGCTGGGCATCCTGCCTAACCTTCTACTCATTTCAATACCAAGATAAATGAATTCCATTGCTTGCTAGGCAACCGAGTGGCCCTCATGTCAGACGACATCTTGCTTAAGCTTTATGATGTCAGGGCACCACTGGACAAAATGTCCTGGTTGAAGGTGACCCAGGAGGATGAGAGATCAGCAATTATGCAGTGGGTTACTATCTCTATTCATGATTGCAAGGCAACTAGGAGGTGGAATGGTAAAGGACTGAAACAGTAAAAGCACTGGGGCCTTTTTGAAAGCGGGATGGAGATACCAAAACAGAGATTATCCTTAATCCCTCGTGAGGATCACACTCAAACATACAGAGTGCAGGGGAAGAGGTTAACTGATCTTCCGTCCGTCAGAAAGTAAGACTATCGTTCGAAAGTAAGATAGTACATTCCAGACTCAAAGGCAGCAATTTCCTCGGATGGAATATTGCGAGCACCAGAATCTAAAGCAGGCTTTGGTAGTCTTGGAGGCAGTCAGTCTTTTAGTAACTATCATGACCAACACAACGTGATCCATATTACTTCCATCTTGACAGAAATGATATTCAAGTACAGGCCCCCACAATAAGGTGGTGAGGACATTCAGATAGTGGCTATGTCTTTTTGATGCCCAAAGGAATGATAGTGAGTTTTCTTACCATATACATTGGTCAAATCAAGCAGTATGCCGGAAGACGTCTTTTTTTTTTCTTCTTTCGTCTCGGCAATGCAGAGAAAATCTGATATGAAACACTGCCACTGCTGGTCATTCAGTATAATCTGCAGATGGAAAAGTCCACTGTTAGTGCATTTACTTGAACAATTGGAAACAATCTTGATTTTAATAAAGCTTAAACAGATAAGTACTATGGAGTCTGTATTGTGAAAATCAACAGCTCATTAGAAATTAAAATCTCAATTTGAGTTTTTAACCTCGCATACTTCTCTGAATCCCATGCCTCACTTGCTAACACTGTAAACTATAGCACACACATTAGGACAGAGATAAATTGATCTTTTTGCCAGCCAAGTGCAGGATACCCTTCTCACTTCATTTGTTTTAGGATATGGTACACCAGTAGCAATTATGTCAGCTGACAAGTTGAGAGAGGAAGGGTTATGCTACAGTTAGTGGAAATAATAAAATCTATGAATAGCATATTCACCATCTTCATTTTAGCCAATTCCCACCAGTTCAGCAATAGTAAAGTCAAAACTCTTATGCTCAAACTTACGTTCATACAAATTTAGAAGTCTAAAAAAATGCCCTAATTTCTTTCATTTCACAATCTTAGTTTTCAGCTGGGCATCCTGCCTACCCTTCTACTCATTTCAATACCAAGATAAATGAATTCCATTGCTTGCTAGGCAACCGAGTGGCCCTCATGTCAGATGACATCTTGCTTAAGCTTTATGATGTCAGGGCACCACTGGACAAAATGTCCTGGTTGAAGGTGACACAGGAGGATGAGAGATCAGCAATTATGCAGTGGGTTACTATCTCTATTCATGATTGCAAGGCAACTAGGAGGTGGAATGGTAAAGGACTGAACCAGTAAAAGCACTGGGGCCTTTTTGAAAGCGGGATGGAGATACCAAAACAGAGATTATCCTTAACAATCCCTTGTGAGGATCACACTCAAACATACAGAGTGCAGGGGAAGAGGTTAACTGATCTTCCGTCCGTCAGAAAGTAAGACTATCGTTCGAAAGTAAGATAGTACATTCCAGACTCAAAGGCAGCAATTTCCTCAGATGGAATATTGCGAGCACCAGAATCTAAAGCAGGCTTTGGTAGTCTTGGAGGCAGTCAGTCTTTTAGTAACTATCATGACCAACACAACGTGATCCATATTACTTCCATCTTGACAGAAATGATATTCAAGTACAGGCCCCCACAATAAGGTGGTGAGGACATTCAGATAGTGGCAATGTCTTTTTGATGCCCAAAGGAATGCTAGTGAGTTTTCTTACCATATACATTGGTCAAATCAAGCAGTATGCCGGAAGACGTCTTTTTCTTCTTTCGTCTCGGCAATGCAGAGAAAATCTGTTGTGAAACACTGCCACTGCTGGTCATTCAGTATAATCTGCAGATGGAAAAGTCCACTGTTAGTGCATTTACTTGAACAATTAGAAACAATCTTGATTTTAATAAAGCGTAAACAGATAAGTACTATGGAGTCTGTATTGTGAAAATCAACAGCTCATTAGAAATTAAAATCTCAATTTGAGTTTTTAACCTCGCATACTTCTCTGAATCCCATGCCTCACTTGCTAACACTGTAAACTATAGCACACACATTAGGACATAGATACATTGATCTTTTTGCCAGCCAAGTGCAGGATACCCTTCTCACTTCATTTGTTTTAGGATATGCTACACCAGTAGCAATTATGTCAGCTGACAAGTTGAGAGAGGAAGGGTTATGCTACAGTTAGTGGGAATAATAAAATCTATGAATAGCATATTCACCATCTTCATTTAAGCCAATTCCCACCAGTTCAGCAATAGTCAAGTCAAAACTCTTATGCTCAAACTTACGTTCATACAAATTTAGAAGTCTAAAAAAATGCCCTAATTTCTTTCATCTTACGATCTTAGTTTTCAGCTGGGCATCCTGCCTACCCTTCTACTCATTTCAATACCAAGATAAATGAATTCCATTGCTTGCTAGGCAACCGAGTGGCCCTCATGTCAGACGACATCTTGCTTAAGCTTTATGATGTCAGGGCACCACTGGACAAAATGTCCTGGTTGAAGGTGACACAGGAGGATGAGAGATCAGCAATTATGCAGTGGGTTACTATCTCTATTCATGATTGCAAGGCAACTAGGAGGTGGAATGGTAAAGGACTGAACCAGTAAAAGCACTGGGGCCTTTTTGAAAGCGGGATGGAGATACCAAAACAGAGATTATCCTTAATCCCTCGTGAGGATCACACTCAAACATACAGAGTGCAGGGGAAGAGGTTAACTGATCTTCCGTCCGTCAGAAAGTAAGACTATCGTTCGAAAGTAAGATAGTACATTCCAGACTCAAAGGCAGCAATTTCCTCGGATGGAATATTGCGAGCACCAGAATCTAAAGCAGGCTTTGGTAGTCTTGGAGGCAGTCAGTCTTTTAGTAACTATCATGACCAACACAACGTGATCCATATTACTTCCATCTTGACAGAAATGATATTCAAGTACAGGCCCCCACAATAAGGTGGTGAGGACATTCAGATAGTGGCAATGTCTTTTTGATGCCCAAAGGAATGCTAGTGAGTTTTCTTACCATATACATTGGTCAAATCAAGCAGTATGCCGGAAGACGTCTTTTTTTTTTCTTCTTTCGTCTCGGCAATGCAGAGAAAATCTGATATGAAACACTGCCACTGCTGGTCATTCAGTATAATCTGCAGATGGAAAAGTCCACTGTTAGTGCATTTACTTGAACAATTGGAAACAATCTTGATTTTAATAAAGCTTAAACAGATAAGTACTATGGAGTCTGTATTGTGAAAATCAACAGCTCATTAGAAATTAAAATCTCAATTTGAGTTTTTAACCTCGCATACTTCTCTGAATCCCATGCCTCACTTGCTAACACTGTAAACTACAGCACGCACATTAGGACATAGATACATTGATCATTTTGCCAGCCAAGTGCAGGATACCCTTCTCACTTCATTTGTTTTAGGATATGGTACACCAGTGGCAATTATGTCAGCTGACCAGTTGATAGAGGAAGGGTTATGCTACAGTTAGTGGGAATAATAAAGTCTATGAATAGCATATTCACCATCTTCATTTAAGCCAATTCCCACCAGTTCAGCAATAGTCAAGTCAAAACTCTTATGCTCAAACTTACGTTCATACAAATTTAGAAGTCTAAAAAAATGCCCTAATTTCTTTCATCTTACGATCTTAGTTTTCAGCTGGGCATCCTGCCTACCCTTCTACTCATTTCAATACCAAGATAAATGAATTCCATTGCTTGCTAGGCAACCGAGTGGCCCTCATGTCAGACGACATCTTGCTTAAGCTTTATGATGTCAGGGCACCACTGGACAAAATGTCCTGGTTGAAGGTGACACAGGAGGATGAGAGATCAGCAATTATGCAGTGGGTTACTATCTCTATTCATGATTGCAAGGCAACTAGGAGGTGGAATGGTAAAGGACTGAACCAGTAAAAGCACTGGGGCCTTTTTGAAAGCGGGATGGAGATACCAAAACAGAGATTATCCTTAATCCCTTGTGAGGATCACACTCAAACATACAGAGTGCAGGGGAAGAGGTTAACTGATCTTCCGTCCGTCAGAAAGTAAGACTATCGTTCGAAAGTAAGATAGTACATACCAGACTCAAAGGCAGCAATTTCCTCGGATGGAATATTGCGAGCACCAGAATCTAAAGCAGGCTTTGGTAGTCTTGGAGGCAGTCAGTCTTTTAGTAACTATCATGACCAACACAACGTGATCCATATTACTTCCATCTTGACAGAAATGATATTCAAGTACAGGCCCCCACAATAAGGTGGTGAGGACATTCAGATAGTGGCAATGTCTTTTTGATGCCCAAAGGAATGCTAGTGAGTTTTCTTACCATATACATTGGTCAAATCACGCAGTATGCCGGAAGACGTCTTTTTCTTCTTTCGTCTCGGCAATGCAGAGAAAATCTGTTGTGAAACACTGCCACTGCTGGTCATTCAGTATAATCTGCAGATGGAAAAGTCCACTGTTAGTGCATTTACTTGAACAATTGGAAACAATCTTGATTTTAATAAAGCTTAAACAGATAAGTACTATGGAGTCTGTATTGTGAAAATCAACAGCTCATTAGAAATTAAAATCTCAATTTGAGTTTTTAACCTCGCATACTTCTCTGAATCCCATGCCTCACTTGCTAACACTGTAAACTATAGCACACACATTAGGACAGAGATAAATTGATCTTTTTGCCAGCCAAGTGCAGGATACCCTTCTCACTTCATTTGTTTTAGGATATGGTACACCAGTAGCAATGTCAGCTGACAAGTTGAGAGAGGAAGGGTTATGCTACAGTTAGTGGGAATAATAAAATCTATGAATAGCATATTCACCATCTTCATTTTAGCCAATTCCCACCAGTTCAGCAATAGTAAAGTCAAAACTCATGCTCAAACTTACGTTCATACAAATTTAGAAGTCTAAAAAAATGCCCTAATTTCTTTCATCTTACGATCTTAGTTTTCAGCTGGGCATCCTGCCTACCCTTCTACTCATTTCAATACCAAGATAAATGAATTCCATTGCTTGCTAGGCAACCGAGTGGCCCTCATGTCAGACGACATCTTGCTTAAGCTTTATGATGTCAGGGCACCACTGGACAAAATGTCCTGGTTGAAGGTGACACAGGAGGATGAGAGATCAGCAATTATGCAGTGGGTTACTATCTCTATTCATGATTGCAAGGCAACTAGGAGGTGGAATGGTAAAGGACTGAACCAGTAAAAGCACTGGGGCCTTTTTGAAAGCGGGATGGAGATACCAAAACAGAGATTATCCTTAATCCCTCGTGAGGATCACACTCAAACATACAGAGTGCAGGGGAAGAGGTTAACTGATCTTCCGTCCGTCAGAAAGTAAGACTATCGTTCGAAAGTAAGATAGAACATTCCAGACTCAAAGGCAGCAATTTCCTCGGATGGAATATTGCGAGCACCAGAATCTAAAGCAGGCTTTGGTAGTCTTGGAGGCAGTCAGTCTTTTAGTAACTATCATGACCAACACAACGTGATCCATATTACTTCCATCTTGACAGAAATGATATTCAAGTACAGGCCCCCACAATAAGGTGGTGAGGACATTCAGATAGTGGCAATGTCTTTTTGATGCCCAAAGGAATGCTAGTGAGTTTTCTTACCATATACATTGGTCAAATCAAGCAGTATGCCGGAAGACGTCTTTTTTTTTTCTTCTTTCGTCTCGGCAATGCAGAGAAAATCTGATATGAAACACTGCCACTGCTGGTCATTCAGTATAATCTGCAGATGGAAAAGTCCACTGTTAGTGCATTTACTTGAACAATTAGAAACAATCTTGATTTTAATAAAGCTTAAACAGATAAGTACTATGGAGTCTGTATTGTGAAAATCAACAGCTCATTAGAAATTAAAATCTCAATTTGAGTTTTTAACCTCGCATACTTCTCTGAATCCCATGCCTCACTTGCTAACACTGTAAACTACAGCACGCACATTAGGACATAGATACATTGATCATTTTGCCAGCCAAGTGCAGGATACCCTTCTCACTTCATTTGTTTTAGGATATGGTACACCAGTAGCAATTATGTCAGCTGACAAGTTGAGAGAGGAAGGGTTATGCTACAGTTAGTGGGAATAATAAAATCTATGAATAGCATATTCACCATCTTCATTTTAGCCAATTCCCACTAGTTCAGCAATAGTAAAGTCAAAACTCTTATGCTCAAACGTACGTTGATTCAAATTTAGAAGTCTAAAAAAATGCCCTAATTTCTTTCATTTCACAATCTTAGTTTTCAGCTGGGCATCCTGCCTACCCTTCTACTCATTTCAATACCAAGATAAATGAATTCCATTGCTTGCTAGGCAACCGAGTGGCCCTCATGTCAGACGACATCTTGCTTAAACTTTATGATGTCAGGGCACCACTGGACAAAATGTCCTGGTTGAAGGTGACACAGGAGGATGAGAGATCAGCAATTATGCAGTGGGTTACTATCTCTATTCATGATTGCAAGGCAACTAGGAGGTGGAATGGTAAAGGACTGAACCAGTAAAAGCACTGGGGCCTTTTTGAAAGCGGGATGGAGATACCAAAACAGAGATTATCCTTAATCCCTCGTGAGGATCACAGTCAAACATACAGAGTGCAGGGGAAGAGGTTAACTGATCTTCCGTCCGTCAGAAAGTAAGACTATCGTTCGAAAGTAAGATAGTACATTCCAGACTCAAAGGCAGCAATTTCCTCGGATGGAATATTGCGAGCACCAGAATCTAAAGCAGGCTTTGGTAGTCTTTGAGGCAGTCAGTCTTTTAGTAACTATCATGACCAACACAACGTGACCCATATTACTTCCATCTTGACAGAAATGATATTCAAGTTGTCAAGAATTCCTGTCATACGAGGGGAGGAAAACGGTAACCAGCGAAAACGAACTACATCTCCCAGGATGCTTAGCGGTTGAGAGGTTATGTAAACAGGAGAGCTGTTACATAACTCAAGGGAAACACGCCCTTATGTAAACAGGAGAGCTGTTACATAACTCAAGGGAAACGCGCCCTTCTGTAAACAGGAGAGCTGTTACATAACTCAAGGGAAACACGCCCTTATGTAAACAGGAGAGCTGTTACATAACTCAAGGGAAACACGCCCTTATGTAAACAGGAGAGCTGTTACATAACTCAAGGAAAACACGCCCTATAAAGGGAGGAACCGGGAGGTACAAGGCTGTCGGATATTGTGTTTACACCGACGTACCTGCTTCGTGAAGAGCAGTGTTCCGGAGTGGTGCTCCAGTAAGGCAAGAACGGAGGTAGGTCGAGTCGTTACTCCCTGGGCCGTGTCTTGCCCCATCGCCACCTGTGAAGGACCCGGAAGCTCTACCGGTCAACCATTGAGCTTCGCTTTTTGACTCGGCTGAGTCCAAGCGCAGTGGCGCTTTTGCTGGTTGGAGTCGTAACTCCCAGCCCGACCAGAGACACAGGGACTGCCAGCTGTAACGCACACCAGGAGGGGTTTGCCGCGTTACAGACTCGGAAGTCCACAGGATCGATCGAGCGGCTGCTCTCGGTTCAGTCTTCTTGCTTGTGATTGGGGTATCGGTGACGCATCACCAGGAGGTGACTCCGCGTCCCGGTGCAGTCTGAGGAAGAGGTTGAGCGGCTGCTCCCTTCAGGTAGAGACCCCGGCTGGGTGTTTCCCTGACTCCTCGATTCTCCCCAACACTCTTCGTGCCCCTCACAGCCTACCGATTGGCATTGTCGGCCATTTCATTTCTGCCCTCTGTTGGCATACGCCGGGATCGGCGTATATGCAGAGGACGGTTAGGACCATCCGTGCTGTGGGCTGGTAACGTACTTAGCCTGGAGGATTCCAGTGACTATAACTTTTGTTTGTTCTTTGTATTTTATTTGCCTTCATTAAAAGAACTAACCCTTCACAAGTGGTTGCGTCCTCATTGTCGTGTCTGTTAAACGATCCTGAGACGTTCAGGGCGTTACAAAAGTACAGGGCCCCACAATAAGGTGGTGAGGACATTCAGATAGTGGCAATGTCTTTTTGATGCCCAAAGGAATGATAGTGAGTTTTCTTACCATATACATTGGTCAAATCAAGCAGTATGCCGGAAGACGTCTTTTTTTCTTCTTTCATCTCGGCAATGCAGAGAAAATCTGTTGTGAAACACTGCCACTGCTGGTCATTCAGTATAATCTGCAGATGGAAAAGTCCACTGTTAGTGCATTTACTATAACAATTAGAAACAATCTTGATTTTAATAAAGCGTAAACAGATAAGTACTATGGAGTCTGTATTGTGAAAATCAACAGCTCATTAGAAATTAAAATCTCAATTTGAGTTTTTAACCTCGCATACTTCTCTGAATCTCATGCCTCACTTGCTAACACTGTAAACTATAGCACACACATTAGGACAGAGATAAATTGATCTTTTTGCCAGCCAAGTGCAGGATACCCTTCTCACTTCATTTGTTTTAGGATATGGTACACCAGTAGCAATGTCAGCTGACAAGTTGAGAGAGGAAGGGTTATGCTACAGTTAGTGGGAATAATAAAATCTATGAATAGCATATTCACCATCTTCATTTTAGCCAATTCCCACTAGTTCAGCAATAGTAAAGTCAAAACTCTTATGCTCAAACGTACGTTGATACAAATTTAGAAGTCTAAAAAAATGCCCTAATTTCTTTCATCTTACGATCTTAGTTTTCAGCTGGGCATCCTGCCTACCCTTCTACTCATTTCAATACCAAGATAAATGAATTCCATTGCTTGCTAGGCAACCGAGTGGCCCTCATGTCAGACGACATCTTGCTTAAGCTTTATGATGTCAGGGCACCACTGGACAAAATGTCCTGGTTGAAGGTGACACAGGAGGATGAGAGATCAGCAATTATGCAGTGGGTTACTATCTCTATTCATGATTGCAAGGCAACTAGGAGGTGGAATGGTAAAGGACTGAACCAGTAAAAGCACTGGGGCCTTTTTGAAAGCGGGATGGAGATACCAAAACAGAGATTATCCTTAATCCCTCGTGAGGATCACACTCAAACATACAGAGTGCAGGGGAAGAGGTTAACTGATCTTCCGTCCGTCAGAAAGTAAGACTATCGTTCGAAAGTAAGATAGTACATTCCAGACTCAAAGGCAGCAATTTCCTCGGATGGAATATTGCGAGCACCAGAATCTAAAGCAGGCTTTGGTAGTCTTGGAGGCAGTCAGTCTTTTAGTAACTATCATGACCAACACAACGTGATCCATATTACTTCCATCTTGACAGAAATGATATTCAAGTACAGGCCCCCACAATAAGGTGGTGAGGACATTCAGATAGTGGCAATGTCTTTTTGATGCCCAAAGGAATGCTAGTGAGTTTTCTTACCATATACATTGGTCAAATCAAGCAGTATGCCGGAAGACGTCTTTTTTTTTTCTTCTTTCGTCTCGGCAATGCAGAGAAAATCTGATATGAAACACTGCCACTGCTGGTCATTCAGTATAATCTGCAGATGGAAAAGTCCACTGTTAGTGCATTTACTTGAACAATTGGAAACAATCTTGATTTTAATAAAGCTTAAACAGATAAGTACTATGGAGTCTGTATTGTGAAAATCAACAGCTCATTAGAAATTAAAATCTCAATTTGAGTTTTTAACCTCGCATACTTCTCTGAATCCCATGCCTCACTTGCTAACACTGTAAACTACAGCACGCACATTAGGACATAGATACATTGATCATTTTGCCAGCCAAGTGCAGGATACCCTTCTCACTTCATTTGTTTTAGGATATGGTACACCAGTGGCAATTATGTCAGCTGACCAGTTGATAGAGGAAGGGTTATGCTACAGTTAGTGGGAATAATAAAGTCTATGAATAGCATATTCACCATCTTCATTTAAGCCAATTCCCACCAGTTCAGCAATAGTCAAGTCAAAACTCTTATGCTCAAACTTACGTTCATACAAATTTAGAAGTCTAAAAAAATGCCCTAATTTCTTTCATCTTACGATCTTAGTTTTCAGCTGGGCATCCTGCCTACCCTTCTACTCATTTCAATACCAAGATAAATGAATTCCATTGCTTGCTAGGCAACCGAGTGGCCCTCATGTCAGACGACATCTTGCTTAAGCTTTATGATGTCAGGGCACCACTGGACAAAATGTCCTGGTTGAAGGTGACACAGGAGGATGAGAGATCAGCAATTATGCAGTGGGTTACTATCTCTATTCATGATTGCAAGGCAACTAGGAGGTGGAATGGTAAAGGACTGAACCAGTAAAAGCACTGGGGCCTTTTTGAAAGCGGGATGGAGATACCAAAACAGAGATTATCCTTAATCCCTTGTGAGGATCACACTCAAACATACAGAGTGCAGGGGAAGAGGTTAACTGATCTTCCGTCCGTCAGAAAGTAAGACTATCGTTCGAAAGTAAGATAGTACATACCAGACTCAAAGGCAGCAATTTCCTCGGATGGAATATTGCGAGCACCAGAATCTAAAGCAGGCTTTGGTAGTCTTGGAGGCAGTCAGTCTTTTAGTAACTATCATGACCAACACAACGTGATCCATATTACTTCCATCTTGACAGAAATGATATTCAAGTACAGGCCCCCACAATAAGGTGGTGAGGACATTCAGATAGTGGCAATGTCTTTTTGATGCCCAAAGGAATGCTAGTGAGTTTTCTTACCATATACATTGGTCAAATCACGCAGTATGCCGGAAGACGTCTTTTTCTTCTTTCGTCTCGGCAATGCAGAGAAAATCTGTTGTGAAACACTGCCACTGCTGGTCATTCAGTATAATCTGCAGATGGAAAAGTCCACTGTTAGTGCATTTACTTGAACAATTGGAAACAATCTTGATTTTAATAAAGCTTAAACAGATAAGTACTATGGAGTCTGTATTGTGAAAATCAACAGCTCATTAGAAATTAAAATCTCAATTTGAGTTTTTAACCTCGCATACTTCTCTGAATCCCATGCCTCACTTGCTAACACTGTAAACTATAGCACACACATTAGGACAGAGATAAATTGATCTTTTTGCCAGCCAAGTGCAGGATACCCTTCTCACTTCATTTGTTTTAGGATATGGTACACCAGTAGCAATGTCAGCTGACAAGTTGAGAGAGGAAGGGTTATGCTACAGTTAGTGGGAATAATAAAATCTATGAATAGCATATTCACCATCTTCATTTTAGCCAATTCCCACCAGTTCAGCAATAGTAAAGTCAAAACTCATGCTCAAACTTACGTTCATACAAATTTAGAAGTCTAAAAAAATGCCCTAATTTCTTTCATCTTACGATCTTAGTTTTCAGCTGGGCATCCTGCCTACCCTTCTACTCATTTCAATACCAAGATAAATGAATTCCATTGCTTGCTAGGCAACCGAGTGGCCCTCATGTCAGACGACATCTTGCTTAAGCTTTATGATGTCAGGGCACCACTGGACAAAATGTCCTGGTTGAAGGTGACACAGGAGGATGAGAGATCAGCAATTATGCAGTGGGTTACTATCTCTATTCATGATTGCAAGGCAACTAGGAGGTGGAATGGTAAAGGACTGAACCAGTAAAAGCACTGGGGCCTTTTTGAAAGCGGGATGGAGATACCAAAACAGAGATTATCCTTAATCCCTCGTGAGGATCACACTCAAACATACAGAGTGCAGGGGAAGAGGTTAACTGATCTTCCGTCCGTCAGAAAGTAAGACTATCGTTCGAAAGTAAGATAGAACATTCCAGACTCAAAGGCAGCAATTTCCTCGGATGGAATATTGCGAGCACCAGAATCTAAAGCAGGCTTTGGTAGTCTTGGAGGCAGTCAGTCTTTTAGTAACTATCATGACCAACACAACGTGATCCATATTACTTCCATCTTGACAGAAATGATATTCAAGTACAGGCCCCCACAATAAGGTGGTGAGGACATTCAGATAGTGGCAATGTCTTTTTGATGCCCAAAGGAATGCTAGTGAGTTTTCTTACCATATACATTGGTCAAATCAAGCAGTATGCCGGAAGACGTCTTTTTTTTTTCTTCTTTCGTCTCGGCAATGCAGAGAAAATCTGATATGAAACACTGCCACTGCTGGTCATTCAGTATAATCTGCAGATGGAAAAGTCCACTGTTAGTGCATTTACTTGAACAATTGGAAACAATCTTGATTTTAATAAAGCTTAAACAGATAAGTACTATGGAGTCTGTATTGTGAAAATCAACAGCTCATTAGAAATTAAAATCTCAATTTGAGTTTTTAACCTCGCATACTTCTCTGAATCCCATGCCTCACTTGCTAACACTGTAAACTATAGCACGCACATTAGGACATAGATACATTGATCTTTTTGCCAGCCAAGTGCAGGATACCCTTCTCACTTCATTTGTTTTAGGATATGGTACACCAGTAGCAATTATGTCAGCTGACAAGTTGAGAGAGGAAGGGTTATGCTACAGTTAGTGGGAATAATAAAATCTATGAATAGCATATTCACCATCTTCATTTTAGCCAATTCCCACCAGTTCAGCAATAGTAAAGTCAAAACTCTTATGCTCAAACTTACGTTCATACAAATTTAGAAGTCTAAAAAAATGCCCTAATTTCTTTCATCTTACGATCTTAGTTTTCAGCTGGGCATCCTGCCTAACCTTCTACTCATTTCAATACCAAGATAAATGAATTCCATTGCTTGCTAGGCAACCGAGTGGCCCTCATGTCAGACGACATCTTGCTTAAGCTTTATGATGTCAGGGCACCACTGGACAAAATGTCCTGGTTGAAGGTGACACAGGAGGATGAGAGATCAGCAATTATGCAGTGGGTTACTATCTCTATTCATGATTGCAAGGCAACTAGGAGGTGGAATGGTAAAGGACTGAACCAGTAAAAGCACTGGGGCCTTTTTGAAAGCGGGATGGAGATACCAAAACAGAGATTATCCTTAACAATCCCTTGTGAGGATCACACTCAAACATACAGAGTGCAGGGGAAGAGGTTAACTGATCTTCCGTCCGTCAGAAAGTAAGACTATCGTTCGAAAGTAAGATAGTACATTCCAGACTCAAAGGCAGCAATTTCCTCGGATGGAATATTGCGAGCACCAGAATCTAAAGCAGGCTTTGGTAGTCTTGGAGGCAGTCAGTCTTTTAGTAACTATCATGACCAACACAACGTGATCCATATTACTTCCATCTTGACAGAAATGATATTCAAGTACAGGCCCCCACAATAAGGTGGTGAGGACATTCAGATAGTGGCAATGTCTTTTTGATTGCCCAAAGGAATGCTAGTGAGTTTTTTTACCATATACATTGGTCAAATCAAGCAGTATGCCGGAAGACGCCTTTTTTTTTCTTCTTTCGTCTCGGCAATGCAGAGAAAATCTGATATGAAACACTGCCACTGCTGGTCATTCAGTATAATCTGCAGATGGAAAAGTCCACTGTTAGTGCATTTACTTGAACAATTAGAAACAATCTTGATTTTAATAAAGCTTAAACAGATAAGTACTATGGAGTCTGTATTGTGAAAATCAACAGCTCATTAGAAATTAAAATCTCAATTTGAGTTTTTAACCTCGCATACTTCTCTGAATCCCATGCCTCACTTGCTAACACTGTAAACTACAGCACGCACATTAGGACATAGATACATTGATCATTTTGCCAGCCAAGTGCAGGATACCCTTCTCACTTCATTTGTTTTAGGATATGGTACACCAGTAGCAATTATGTCAGCTGACAAGTTGAGAGAGGAAGGGTTATGCTACAGTTAGTGGGAATAATAAAATCTATGAATAGCATATTCACCATCTTCATTTTAGCCAATTCCCACTAGTTCAGCAATAGTAAAGTCAAAACTCTTATGCTCAAACGTACGTTGATTCAAATTTAGAAGTCTAAAAAAATGCCCTAATTTCTTTCATTTCACAATCTTAGTTTTCAGCTGGGCATCCTGCCTACCCTTCTACTCATTTCAATACCAAGATAAATGAATTCCATTGCTTGCTAGGCAACCGAGTGGCCCTCATGTCAGACGACATCTTGCTTAAACTTTATGATGTCAGGGCACCACTGGACAAAATGTCCTGGTTGAAGGTGACACAGGAGGATGAGAGATCAGCAATTATGCAGTGGGTTACTATCTCTATTCATGATTGCAAGGCAACTAGGAGGTGGAATGGTAAAGGACTGAACCAGTAAAAGCACTGGGGCCTTTTTGAAAGCGGGATGGAGATACCAAAACAGAGATTATCCTTAATCCCTCGTGAGGATCACAGTCAAACATACAGAGTGCAGGGGAAGAGGTTAACTGATCTTCCGTCCGTCAGAAAGTAAGACTATCGTTCGAAAGTAAGATAGTACATTCCAGACTCAAAGGCAGCAATTTCCTCGGATGGAATATTGCGAGCACCAGAATCTAAAGCAGGCTTTGGTAGTCTTTGAGGCAGTCAGTCTTTTAGTAACTATCATGACCAACACAACGTGACCCATATTACTTCCATCTTGACAGAAATGATATTCAAGTTGTCAAGAATTCCTGTCATACGAGGGGAGGAAAACGGTAACCAGCGAAAACGAACTACATCTCCCAGGATGCTTAGCGGTTGAGAGGTTATGTAAACAGGAGAGCTGTTACATAACTCAAGGGAAACACGCCCTTATGTAAACAGGAGAGCTGTTACATAACTCAAGGGAAACGCGCCCTTCTGTAAACAGGAGAGCTGTTACATAACTCAAGGGAAACACGCCCTTATGTAAACAGGAGAGCTGTTACATAACTCAAGGGAAACACGCCCTTATGTAAACAGGAGAGCTGTTACATAACTCAAGGAAAACACGCCCTATAAAGGGAGGAACCGGGAGGTACAAGGCTGTCGGATATTGTGTTTACACCGACGTACCTGCTTCGTGAAGAGCAGTGTTCCGGAGTGGTGCTCCAGTAAGGCAAGAACGGAGGTAGGTCGAGTCGTTACTCCCTGGGCCGTGTCTTGCCCCATCGCCACCTGTGAAGGACCCGGAAGCTCTACCGGTCAACCATTGAGCTTCGCTTTTTGACTCGGCTGAGTCCAAGCGCAGTGGCGCTTTTGCTGGTTGGAGTCGTAACTCCCAGCCCGACCAGAGACACAGGGACTGCCAGCTGTAACGCACACCAGGAGGGGTTTGCCGCGTTACAGACTCGGAAGTCCACAGGATCGATCGAGCGGCTGCTCTCGGTTCAGTCTTCTTGCTTGTGATTGGGGTATCGGTGACGCATCACCAGGAGGTGACTCCGCGTCCCGGTGCAGTCTGAGGAAGAGGTTGAGCGGCTGCTCCCTTCAGGTAGAGACCCCGGCTGGGTGTTTCCCTGACTCCTCGATTCTCCCCAACACTCTTCGTGCCCCTCACAGCCTACCGATTGGCATTGTCGGCCATTTCATTTCTGCCCTCTGTTGGCATACGCCGGGATCGGCGTATATGCAGAGGACGGTTAGGACCATCCGTGCTGTGGGCTGGTAACGTACTTAGCCTGGAGGATTCCAGTGACTATAACTTTTGTTTGTTCTTTGTATTTTATTTGCCTTCATTAAAAGAACTAACCCTTCACAAGTGGTTGCGTCCTCATTGTCGTGTCTGTTAAACGATCCTGAGACGTTCAGGGCGTTACAAAAGTACAGGGCCCCACAATAAGGTGGTGAGGACATTCAGATAGTGGCAATGTCTTTTTGATGCCCAAAGGAATGATAGTGAGTTTTCTTACCATATACATTGGTCAAATCAAGCAGTATGCCGGAAGACGTCTTTTTTTTCTTCTTTCATCTCGGCAATGCAGAGAAAATCTGTTGTGAAACACTGCCACTGCTGGTCATTCAGTATAATCTGCAGATGGAAAAGTCCACTGTTAGTGCATTTACTATAACAATTAGAAACAATCTTGATTTTAATAAAGCGTAAACAGATAAGTACTATGGAGTCTGTATTGTGAAAATCAACAGCTCATTAGAAATTAAAATCTCAATTTGAGTTTTTAACCTCGCATACTTCTCTGAATCTCATGCCTCACTTGCTAACACTGTAAACTATAGCACACACATTAGGACAGAGATAAATTGATCTTTTTGCCAGCCAAGTGCAGGATACCCTTCTCACTTCATTTGTTTTAGGATATGGTACACCAGTAGCAATGTCAGCTGACAAGTTGAGAGAGGAAGGGTTATGCTACAGTTAGTGGGAATAATAAAATCTATGAATAGCATATTCACCATCTTCATTTTAGCCAATTCCCACTAGTTCAGCAATAGTAAAGTCAAAACTCTTATGCTCAAACGTACGTTGATACAAATTTAGAAGTCTAAAAAAATGCCCTAATTTCTTTCATCTTACGATCTTAGTTTTCAGCTGGGCATCCTGCCTACCCTTCTACTCATTTCAATACCAAGATAAATGAATTCCATTGCTTGCTAGGCAACCGAGTGGCCCTCATGTCAGACGACATCTTGCTTAAGCTTTATGATGTCAGGGCACCACTGGACAAAATGTCCTGGTTGAAGGTGACACAGGAGGATGAGAGATCAGCAATTATGCAGTGGGTTACTATCTCTATTCATGATTGCAAGGCAACTAGGAGGTGGAATGGTCAAGGACTGAACCAGTAAAAGCACTGGGGCCTTTTTGAAAGCGGGATGGAGATACCAAAACAGAGATTATCCTTAACAATCCCTTGTGAGGATCACACTCAAACATACAGAGTGCAGGGGAAGAGGTTAACTGATCTTCCGTCCGTCAGAAAGTAAGACTATCGTTCGAAAGTAAGATAGTACATTCCAGACTCAAAGGCAGCAATTTCCTCAGATGGAATATTGCGAGCACCAGAATCTAAAGCAGGCTTTGGTAGTCTTGGAGGCAGTCAGTCTTTTAGTAACTATCATGACCAACACAACGTGATCCATATTACTTCCATCTTGACAGAAATGATATTCAAGTACAGGCCCCCACAATAAGGTGGTGAGGACATTCAGATAGTGGCAATGTCTTTTTGATGCCCAAAGGAATGCTAGTGAGTTTTCTTACCATATACATTGGTCAAATCAAGCAGTATGCCGGAAGACGTCTTTTTCTTCTTTCGTCTCGGCAATGCAGAGAAAATCTGTTGTGAAACACTGCCACTGCTGGTCATTCAGTATAATCTGCAGATGGAAAAGTCCACTGTTAGTGCATTTACTTGAACAATTAGAAACAATCTTGATTTTAATAAAGCGTAAACAGATAAGTACTATGGAGTCTGTATTGTGAAAATCAACAGCTCATTAGAAATTAAAATCTCAATTTGAGTTTTTAACCTCGCATACTTCTCTGAATCCCATGCCTCACTTGCTAACACTGTAAACTATAGCACGCACATTAGGACATAGATACATTGATCTTTTTGCCAGCCAAGTGCAGGATACCCTTCTCACTTCATTTGTTTTAGGATATGGTACACCAGTAGCAATTATGTCAGCTGACAAGTTGAGAGAGGAAGGGTTATGCTACAGTTAGTGGGAATAATAAAATCTATGAATAGCATATTCACCATCTTCATTTTAGCCAATTCCCACCAGTTCAGCAATAGTAAAGTCAAAACTCTTATGCTCAAACTTACGTTCATACAAATTTAGAAGTCTAAAAAAATGCCCTAATTTCTTTCATCTTACGATCTTAGTTTTCAGCTGGGCATCCTGCCTAACCTTCTACTCATTTCAATACCAAGATAAATGAATTCCATTGCTTGCTAGGCAACCGAGTGGCCCTCATGTCAGACGACATCTTGCTTAAGCTTTATGATGTCAGGGCACCACTGGACAAAATGTCCTGGTTGAAGGTGACACAGGAGGATGAGAGATCAGCAATTATGCAGTGGGTTACTATCTCTATTCATGATTGCAAGGCAACTAGGAGGTGGAATGGTAAAGGACTGAACCAGTAAAAGCACTGGGGCCTTTTTGAAAGCGGGATGGAGATACCAAAACAGAGATTATCCTTAACAATCCCTTGTGAGGATCACACTCAAACATACAGAGTGCAGGGGAAGAGGTTAACTGATCTTCCGTCCGTCAGAAAGTAAGACTATCGTTCGAAAGTAAGATAGTACATTCCAGACTCAAAGGCAGCAATTTCCTCGGATGGAATATTGCGAGCACCAGAATCTAAAGCAGGCTTTGGTAGTCTTGGAGGCAGTCAGTCTTTTAGTAACTATCATGACCAACACAACGTGATCCATATTACTTCCATCTTGACAGAAATGATATTCAAGTACAGGCCCCCACAATAAGGTGGTGAGGACATTCAGATAGTGGCAATGTCTTTTTGATTGCCCAAAGGAATGCTAGTGAGTTTTTTTACCATATACATTGGTCAAATCAAGCAGTATGCCGGAAGACGCCTTTTTTTTTCTTCTTTCGTCTCGGCAATGCAGAGAAAATCTGATATGAAACACTGCCACTGCTGGTCATTCAGTATAATCTGCAGATGGAAAAGTCCACTGTTAGTGCATTTACTTGAACAATTAGAAACAATCTTGATTTTAATAAAGCTTAAACAGATAAGTACTATGGAGTCTGTATTGTGAAAATCAACAGCTCATTAGAAATTAAAATCTCAATTTGAGTTTTTAACCTCGCATACTTCTCTGAATCCCATGCCTCACTTGCTAACACTGTAAACTACAGCACGCACATTAGGACATAGATACATTGATCATTTTGCCAGCCAAGTGCAGGATACCCTTCTCACTTCATTTGTTTTAGGATATGGTACACCAGTAGCAATTATGTCAGCTGACAAGTTGAGAGAGGAAGGGTTATGCTACAGTTAGTGGGAATAATAAAATCTATGAATAGCATATTCACCATCTTCATTTTAGCCAATTCCCACTAGTTCAGCAATAGTAAAGTCAAAACTCTTATGCTCAAACGTACGTTGATTCAAATTTAGAAGTCTAAAAAAATGCCCTAATTTCTTTCATTTCACAATCTTAGTTTTCAGCTGGGCATCCTGCCTACCCTTCTACTCATTTCAATACCAAGATAAATGAATTCCATTGCTTGCTAGGCAACCGAGTGGCCCTCATGTCAGACGACATCTTGCTTAAACTTTATGATGTCAGGGCACCACTGGACAAAATGTCCTGGTTGAAGGTGACACAGGAGGATGAGAGATCAGCAATTATGCAGTGGGTTACTATCTCTATTCATGATTGCAAGGCAACTAGGAGGTGGAATGGTAAAGGACTGAACCAGTAAAAGCACTGGGGCCTTTTTGAAAGCGGGATGGAGATACCAAAACAGAGATTATCCTTAATCCCTCGTGAGGATCACAGTCAAACATACAGAGTGCAGGGGAAGAGGTTAACTGATCTTCCGTCCGTCAGAAAGTAAGACTATCGTTCGAAAGTAAGATAGTACATTCCAGACTCAAAGGCAGCAATTTCCTCGGATGGAATATTGCGAGCACCAGAATCTAAAGCAGGCTTTGGTAGTCTTTGAGGCAGTCAGTCTTTTAGTAACTATCATGACCAACACAACGTGACCCATATTACTTCCATCTTGACAGAAATGATATTCAAGTTGTCAAGAATTCCTGTCATACGAGGGGAGGAAAACGGTAACCAGCGAAAACGAACTACATCTCCCAGGATGCTTAGCGGTTGAGAGGTTATGTAAACAGGAGAGCTGTTACATAACTCAAGGGAAACACGCCCTTATGTAAACAGGAGAGCTGTTACATAACTCAAGGGAAACGCGCCCTTCTGTAAACAGGAGAGCTGTTACATAACTCAAGGGAAACACGCCCTTATGTAAACAGGAGAGCTGTTACATAACTCAAGGGAAACACGCCCTTATGTAAACAGGAGAGCTGTTACATAACTCAAGGAAAACACGCCCTATAAAGGGAGGAACCGGGAGGTACAAGGCTGTCGGATATTGTGTTTACACCGACGTACCTGCTTCGTGAAGAGCAGTGTTCCGGAGTGGTGCTCCAGTAAGGCAAGAACGGAGGTAGGTCGAGTCGTTACTCCCTGGGCCGTGTCTTGCCCCATCGCCACCTGTGAAGGACCCGGAAGCTCTACCGGTCAACCATTGAGCTTCGCTTTTTGACTCGGCTGAGTCCAAGCGCAGTGGCGCTTTTGCTGGTTGGAGTCGTAACTCCCAGCCCGACCAGAGACACAGGGACTGCCAGCTGTAACGCACACCAGGAGGGGTTTGCCGCGTTACAGACTCGGAAGTCCACAGGATCGATCGAGCGGCTGCTCTCGGTTCAGTCTTCTTGCTTGTGATTGGGGTATCGGTGACGCATCACCAGGAGGTGACTCCGCGTCCCGGTGCAGTCTGAGGAAGAGGTTGAGCGGCTGCTCCCTTCAGGTAGAGACCCCGGCTGGGTGTTTCCCTGACTCCTCGATTCTCCCCAACACTCTTCGTGCCCCTCACAGCCTACCGATTGGCATTGTCGGCCATTTCATTTCTGCCCTCTGTTGGCATACGCCGGGATCGGCGTATATGCAGAGGACGGTTAGGACCATCCGTGCTGTGGGCTGGTAACGTACTTAGCCTGGAGGATTCCAGTGACTATAACTTTTGTTTGTTCTTTGTATTTTATTTGCCTTCATTAAAAGAACTAACCCTTCACAAGTGGTTGCGTCCTCATTGTCGTGTCTGTTAAACGATCCTGAGACGTTCAGGGCGTTACAAAAGTACAGGGCCCCACAATAAGGTGGTGAGGACATTCAGATAGTGGCAATGTCTTTTTGATGCCCAAAGGAATGATAGTGAGTTTTCTTACCATATACATTGGTCAAATCAAGCAGTATGCCGGAAGACGTCTTTTTTTTCTTCTTTCATCTCGGCAATGCAGAGAAAATCTGTTGTGAAACACTGCCACTGCTGGTCATTCAGTATAATCTGCAGATGGAAAAGTCCACTGTTAGTGCATTTACTATAACAATTAGAAACAATCTTGATTTTAATAAAGCGTAAACAGATAAGTACTATGGAGTCTGTATTGTGAAAATCAACAGCTCATTAGAAATTAAAATCTCAATTTGAGTTTTTAACCTCGCATACTTCTCTGAATCTCATGCCTCACTTGCTAACACTGTAAACTATAGCACACACATTAGGACAGAGATAAATTGATCTTTTTGCCAGCCAAGTGCAGGATACCCTTCTCACTTCATTTGTTTTAGGATATGGTACACCAGTAGCAATGTCAGCTGACAAGTTGAGAGAGGAAGGGTTATGCTACAGTTAGTGGGAATAATAAAATCTATGAATAGCATATTCACCATCTTCATTTTAGCCAATTCCCACTAGTTCAGCAATAGTAAAGTCAAAACTCTTATGCTCAAACGTACGTTGATACAAATTTAGAAGTCTAAAAAAATGCCCTAATTTCTTTCATCTTACGATCTTAGTTTTCAGCTGGGCATCCTGCCTACCCTTCTACTCATTTCAATACCAAGATAAATGAATTCCATTGCTTGCTAGGCAACCGAGTGGCCCTCATGTCAGACGACATCTTGCTTAAGCTTTATGATGTCAGGGCACCACTGGACAAAATGTCCTGGTTGAAGGTGACACAGGAGGATGAGAGATCAGCAATTATGCAGTGGGTTACTATCTCTATTCATGATTGCAAGGCAACTAGGAGGTGGAATGGTCAAGGACTGAACCAGTAAAAGCACTGGGGCCTTTTTGAAAGCGGGATGGAGATACCAAAACAGAGATTATCCTTAACAATCCCTTGTGAGGATCACACTCAAACATACAGAGTGCAGGGGAAGAGGTTAACTGATCTTCCGTCCGTCAGAAAGTAAGACTATCGTTCGAAAGTAAGATAGTACATTCCAGACTCAAAGGCAGCAATTTCCTCAGATGGAATATTGCGAGCACCAGAATCTAAAGCAGGCTTTGGTAGTCTTGGAGGCAGTCAGTCTTTTAGTAACTATCATGACCAACACAACGTGATCCATATTACTTCCATCTTGACAGAAATGATATTCAAGTACAGGCCCCCACAATAAGGTGGTGAGGACATTCAGATAGTGGCAATGTCTTTTTGATGCCCAAAGGAATGCTAGTGAGTTTTCTTACCATATACATTGGTCAAATCAAGCAGTATGCCGGAAGACGTCTTTTTCTTCTTTCGTCTCGGCAATGCAGAGAAAATCTGTTGTGAAACACTGCCACTGCTGGTCATTCAGTATAATCTGCAGATGGAAAAGTCCACTGTT
Source organism: Triturus cristatus (assembly GCF_964204655.1). NCBI lineage: Eukaryota > Metazoa > Chordata > Amphibia > Caudata > Salamandridae > Triturus > Triturus cristatus. Next base: position 1,148,504,730 of record NC_140583.1, read on the forward strand.
AGTGCATTTACTTGAACAATTAGAAACAATCTTGATTTTAATAAAGCGTAAACAGATAAGTACTATGGAGTCTGTATTGTGAAAATCAACAGCTCATTAGAAATTAAAATCTCAATTTGAGTTTTTAACCTCGCATACTTCTCTGAATCCCATGCCTCACTTGCTAACACTGTAAACTATAGCACACACATTAGGACATAGATACATTGATCTTTTTGCCAGCCAAGTGCAGGATACCCTTCTCACTTCATTTGTTTTAGGATATGCTACACCAGTAGCAATTATGTCAGCTGACAAGTTGAGAGAGGAAGGGTTATGCTACAGTTAGTGGGAATAATAAAATCTATGAATAGCATATTCACCATCTTCATTTAAGCCAATTCCCACCAGTTCAGCAATAGTCAAGTCAAAACTCTTATGCTCAAACTTACGTTCATACAAATTTAGAAGTCTAAAAAAATGCCCTAATTTCTTTCATCTTACGATCTTAGTTTTCAGCTGGGCATCCTGCCTACCCTTCTACTCATTTCAATACCAAGATAAATGAATTCCATTGCTTGCTAGGCAACCGAGTGGCCCTCATGTCAGACGACATCTTGCTTAAGCTTTATGATGTCAGGGCACCACTGGACAAAATGTCCTGGTTGAAGGTGACACAGGAGGATGAGAGATCAGCAATTATGCAGTGGGTTACTATCTCTATTCATGATTGCAAGGCAACTAGGAGGTGGAATGGTAAAGGACTGAACCAGTAAAAGCACTGGGGCCTTTTTGAAAGCGGGATGGAGATACCAAAACAGAGATTATCCTTAATCCCTCGTGAGGATCACACTCAAACATACAGAGTGCAGGGGAAGAGGTTAACTGATCTTCCGTCCGTCAGAAAGTAAGACTATCGTTCGAAAGTAAGATAGTACATTCCAGACTCAAAGGCAGCAATTTCCTCGGATGGAATATTGCGAGCACCAGAATCTAAAGCAGGCTTTGGTAGTCTTGGAGGCAGTCAGTCTTTTAGTAACTATCATGACCAACACAACGTGATCCATATTACTTCCATCTTGACAGAAATGATATTCAAGTACAGGCCCCCACAATAAGGTGGTGAGGACATTCAGATAGTGGCAATGTCTTTTTGATGCCCAAAGGAATGCTAGTGAGTTTTCTTACCATATACATTGGTCAAATCAAGCAGTATGCCGGAAGACGTCTTTTTTTTTTCTTCTTTCGTCTCGGTAATGCAGAGAAAATCTGATATGAAACACTGCCACTGCTGGTCATTCAGTATAATCTGCAGATGGAAAAGTCCACTGTTAGTGCATTTACTTGAACAATTGGAAACAATCTTGATTTTAATAAAGCTTAAACAGATAAGTACTATGGAGTCTGTATTGTGAAAATCAACAGCTCATTAGAAATTAAAATCTCAATTTGAGTTTTTAACCTCGCATACTTCTCTGAATCCCATGCCTCACTTGCTAACACTGTAAACTACAGCACGCACATTAGGACATAGATACATTGATCATTTTGCCAGCCAAGTGCAGGATACCCTTCTCACTTCATTTGTTTTAGGATATGGTACACCAGTGGCAATTATGTCAGCTGACCAGTTGATAGAGGAAGGGTTATGCTACAGTTAGTGGGAATAATAAAGTCTATGAATAGCATATTCACCATCTTCATTTAAGCCAATTCCCACCAGTTCAGCAATAGTCAAGTCAAAACTCTTATGCTCAAACTTACGTTCATACAAATTTAGAAGTCTAAAAAAATGCCCTAATTTCTTTCATCTTACGATCTTAGTTTTCAGCTGGGCATCCTGCCTACCCTTCTACTCATTTCAATACCAAGATAAATGAATTCCATTGCTTGCTAGGCAACCGAGTGGCCCTCATGTCAGACGACATCTTGCTTAAGCTTTATGATGTCAGGGCACCACTGGACAAAATGTCCTGGTTGAAGGTGACACAGGAGGATGAGAGATCAGCAATTATGCAGTGGGTTACTATCTCTATTCATGATTGCAAGGCAACTAGGAGGTGGAATGGTAAAGGACTGAACCAGTAAAAGCACTGGGGCCTTTTTGAAAGCGGGATGGAGATACCAAAACAGAGATTATCCTTAATCCCTTGTGAGGATCACACTCAAACATACAGAGTGCAGGGGAAGAGGTTAACTGATCTTCCGTCCGTCAGAAAGTAAGACTATCGTTCGAAAGTAAGATAGTACATTCCAGACTCAAAGGCAGCAATTTCCTCGGATGGAATATTGCGAGCACCAGAATCTAAAGCAGGCTTTGGTAGTCTTGGAGGCAGTCAGTCTTTTAGTAACTATCATGACCAACACAACGTGATCCATATTACTTCCATCTTGACAGAAATGATATTCAAGTACAGGCCCCCACAATAAGGTGGTGAGGACATTCAGATAGTGGCAATGTCTTTTTGATGCCCAAAGGAATGCTAGTGAGTTTTCTTACCATATACATTGGTCAAATCACGCAGTATGCCGGAAGACGTCTTTTTCTTCTTTCGTCTCGGCAATGCAGAGAAAATCTGTTGTGAAACACTGCCACTGCTGGTCATTCAGTATAATCTGCAGATGGAAAAGTCCACTGTTAGTGCATTTACTTGAACAATTGGAAACAATCTTGATTTTAATAAAGCTTAAACAGATAAGTACTATGGAGTCTGTATTGTGAAAATCAACAGCTCATTAGAAATTAAAATCTCAATTTGAGTTTTTAACCTCGCATACTTCTCTGAATCCCATGCCTCACTTGCTAACACTGTAAACTATAGCACACACATTAGGACAGAGATAAATTGATCTTTTTGCCAGCCAAGTGCAGGATACCCTTCTCACTTCATTTGTTTTAGGATATGGTACACCAGTAGCAATGTCAGCTGACAAGTTGAGAGAGGAAGGGTTATGCTACAGTTAGTGGGAATAATAAAATCTATGAATAGCATATTCACCATCTTCATTTTAGCCAATTCCCACCAGTTCAGCAATAGTAAAGTCAAAACTCATGCTCAAACTTACGTTCATACAAATTTAGAAGTCTAAAAAAATGCCCTAATTTCTTTCATCTTACGATCTTAGTTTTCAGCTGGGCATCCTGCCTACCCTTCTACTCATTTCAATACCAAGATAAATGAATTCCATTGCTTGCTAGGCAACCGAGTGGCCCTCATGTCAGACGACATCTTGCTTAAGCTTTATGATGTCAGGGCACCACTGGACAAAATGTCCTGGTTGAAGGTGACACAGGAGGATGAGAGATCAGCAATTATGCAGTGGGTTACTATCTCTATTCATGATTGCAAGGCAACTAGGAGGTGGAATGGTAAAGGACTGAACCAGTAAAAGCACTGGGGCCTTTTTGAAAGCGGGATGGAGATACCAAAACAGAGATTATCCTTAATCCCTCGTGAGGATCACACTCAAACATACAGAGTGCAGGGGAAGAGGTTAACTGATCTTCCGTCCGTCAGAAAGTAAGACTATCGTTCGAAAGTAAGATAGAACATTCCAGACTCAAAGGCAGCAATTTCCTCGGATGGAATATTGCGAGCACCAGAATCTAAAGCAGGCTTTGGTAGTCTTGGAGGCAGTCAGTCTTTTAGTAACTATCATGACCAACACAACGTGATCCATATTACTTCCATCTTGACAGAAATGATATTCAAGTACAGGCCCCCACAATAAGGTGGTGAGGACATTCAGATAGTGGCAATGTCTTTTTGATGCCCAAAGGAATGCTAGTGAGTTTTCTTACCATATACATTGGTCAAATCAAGCAGTATGCCGGAAGACGTCTTTTTTTTTTTCTTCTTTCGTCTCGGCAATGCAGAGAAAATCTGATATGAAACACTGCCACTGCTGGTCATTCAGTATAATCTGCAGATGGAAAAGTCCACTGTTAGTGCATTTACTTGAACAATTGGAAACAATCTTGATTTTAATAAAGCTTAAACAGATAAGTACTATGGAGTCTGTATTGTGAAAATCAACAGCTCATTAGAAATTAAAATCTCAATTTGAGTTTTTAACCTCGCATACTTCTCTGAATCCCATGCCTCACTTGCTAACACTGTAAACTATAGCACGCACATTAGGACATAGATACATTGATCTTTTTGCCAGCCAAGTGCAGGATACCCTTCTCACTTCATTTGTTTTAGGATATGGTACACCAGTAGCAATTATGTCAGCTGACAAGTTGAGAGAGGAAGGGTTATGCTACAGTTAGTGGGAATAATAAAATCTATGAATAGCATATTCACCATCTTCATTTTAGCCAATTCCCACCAGTTCAGCAATAGTAAAGTCAAAACTCTTATGCTCAAACTTACGTTCATACAAATTTAGAAGTCTAAAAAAATGCCCTAATTTCTTTCATCTTACGATCTTAGTTTTCAGCTGGGCATCCTGCCTAACCTTCTACTCATTTCAATACCAAGATAAATGAATTCCATTGCTTGCTAGGCAACCGAGTGGCCCTCATGTCAGACGACATCTTGCTTAAGCTTTATGATGTCAGGGCACCACTGGACAAAATGTCCTGGTTGAAGGTGACACAGGAGGATGAGAGATCAGCAATTATGCAGTGGGTTACTATCTCTATTCATGATTGCAAGGCAACTAGGAGGTGGAATGGTAAAGGACTGAACCAGTAAAAGCACTGGGGCCTTTTTGAAAGCGGGATGGAGATACCAAAACAGAGATTATCCTTAATCCCTCGTGAGGATCACACTCAAACATACAGAGTGCAGGGGAAGAGGTTAACTGATCTTCCGTCCGTCAGAAAGTAAGACTATCGTTCGAAAGTAAGATAGTACATTCCAGACTCAAAGGCAGCAATTTCCTCGGATGGAATATTGCGAGCACCAGAATCTAAAGCAGGCTTTGGTAGTCTTGGAGGCAGTCAGTCTTTTAGTAACTATCATGACCAACACAACGTGATCCATATTACTTCCATCTTGACAGAAATGATATTCAAGTACAGGGCCCCACAATAAGGTGGTGAGGACATTCAGATAGTGGCAATGTCTTTTTGATGCCCAAAGGAATGATAGTGAGTTTTCTTACCTTATACATTGGTCAAATCAAGCAGTATGCCGGAAGACGTCTTTTTTTTTCCTTCTTTCGTCTCGGCAATGCAGAGAAAATCTGTTGTGAAACACTGCCACTGCTGGTCATTCAGTATAATCTGCAGATGGAAAAGTCCACTGTTAGTGCATTTACTTGAACAATTGGAAACAATCTTGATTTTAATAAAGCTTAAACAGATAAGTACTATGGAGTCTGTATTGTGAAAATCAACAGCTCATTAGAAATTAAAATCTCAATTTGAGTTTTTAACCTCGCATACTTCTCTGAATCCCATGCCTCACTTGCTAACACTGTAAACTATAGCACACACATTAGGACAGAGATAAATTGATCTTTTTGCCAGCCAAGTGCAGGATACCCTTCTCACTTCATTTGTTTTAGGATATGGTACACCAGTAGCAATTATGTCAGCTGACAAGTTGAGAGAGGAAGGGTTATGCTACAGTTAGTGGGAATAATAAAATCTATGAATAGCATATTCACCATCTTCATTTTAGCCAATTCCCACCAGTTCAGCAATAGTAAAGTCAAAACTCTTATGCTCAAACTTACGTTCATACAAATTTAGAAGTCTAAAAAAATGCCCTAATTTCTTTCATCTTACGATCTTAGTTTTCAGCTGGGCATCCTGCCTAACCTTCTACTCATTTCAATACCAAGATAAATGAATTCCATTGCTTGCTAGGCAACCGAGTGGCCCTCATGTCAGACGACATCTTGCTTAAGCTTTATGATGTCAGGGCACCACTGGACAAAATGTCCTGGTTGAAGGTGACCCAGGAGGATGAGAGATCAGCAATTATGCAGTGGGTTACTATCTCTATTCATGATTGCAAGGCAACTAGGAGGTGGAATGGTAAAGGACTGAACCAGTAAAAGCACTGGGGCCTTTTTGAAAGCGGGATGGAGATACCAAAACAGAGATTATCCTTAATCCCTCGTGAGGATCACACTCAAACATACAGAGTGCAGGGGAAGAGGTTAACTGATCTTCCGTCCGTCAGAAAGTAAGACTATCGTTCGAAAGTAAGATAGTACATTCCAGACTCAAAGGCAGCAATTTCCTCGGATGGAATATTGCGAGCACCAGAATCTAAAGCAGGCTTTGGTAGTCTTGGAGGCAGTCAGTCTTTTAGTAACTATCATGACCAACACAACGTGATCCATATTACTTCCATCTTGACAGAAATGATATTCAAGTACAGGCCCCCACAATAAGGTGGTGAGGACATTCAGATAGTGGCAATGTCTTTTTGATGCCCAAAGGAATGATAGTGAGTTTTCTTACCATATACATTGGTCAAATCAAGCAGTATGCCGGAAGACGTCTTTTTTTTTTCTTCTTTCGTCTCGGCAATGCAGAGAAAATCTGATATGAAACACTGCCACTGCTGGTCATTCAGTATAATCTGCAGATGGAAAAGTCCACTGTTAGTGCATTTACTTGAACAATTGGAAACAATCTTGATTTTAATAAAGCTTAAACAGATAAGTACTATGGAGTCTGTATTGTGAAAATCAACAGCTCATTAGAAATTAAAATCTCAATTTGAGTTTTTAACCTCGCATACTTCTCTGAATCCCATGCCTCACTTGCTAACACTGTAAACTATAGCACGCACATTAGGACATAGATACATTGATCTTTTTGCCAGCCAAGTGCAGGATACCCTTCTCACTTCATTTGTTTTAGGATATGGTACACCAGTAGCAATTATGTCAGCTGACAAGTTGAGAGAGGAAGGGTTATGCTACAGTTAGTGGAAATAATAAAATCTATGAATAGCATATTCACCATCTTCATTTTAGCCAATTCCCACCAGTTCAGCAATAGTAAAGTCAAAACTCTTATGCTCAAACTTACGTTCATACAAATTTAGAAGTCTAAAAAAATGCCCTAATTTCTTTCATCTTACGATCTTAGTTTTCAGCTGGGCATCCTGCCTAACCTTCTACTCATTTCAATACCAAGATAAATGAATTCCATTGCTTGCTAGGCAACCGAGTGGCCCTCATGTCAGACGACATCTTGCTTAAGAGCTTTATGATGTCAGGGCACCACTGGACAAAATGTCCTGGTTGAAGGTGACCCAGGAGGATGAGAGATCAGCAATTATGCAGTGGGTTACTATCTCTATTCATGATTGCAAGGCAACTAGGAGGTGGAATGGTAAAGGACTGAAACAGTAAAAGCACTGGGGCCTTTTTGAAAGCGGGATGGAGATACCAAAACAGAGATTATCCTTAATCCCTCGTGAGGATCACACTCAAACATACAGAGTGCAGGGGAAGAGGTTAACTGATCTTCCGTCCGTCAGAAAGTAAGACTATCGTTCGAAAGTAAGATAGTACATTCCAGACTCAAAGGCAGCAATTTCCTCGGATGGAATATTGCGAGCACCAGAATCTAAAGCAGGCTTTGGTAGTCTTGGAGGCAGTCAGTCTTTTAGTAACTATCATGACCAACACAACGTGATCCATATTACTTCCATCTTGACAGAAATGATATTCAAGTACAGGCCCCCACAATAAGGTGGTGAGGACATTCAGATAGTGGCTATGTCTTTTTGATGCCCAAAGGAATGATAGTGAGTTTTCTTACCATATACATTGGTCAAATCAAGCAGTATGCCGGAAGACGTCTTTTTTTTTTCTTCTTTCGTCTCGGCAATGCAGAGAAAATCTGATATGAAACACTGCCACTGCTGGTCATTCAGTATAATCTGCAGATGGAAAAGTCCACTGTTAGTGCATTTACTTGAACAATTGGAAACAATCTTGATTTTAATAAAGCTTAAACAGATAAGTACTATGGAGTCTGTATTGTGAAAATCAACAGCTCATTAGAAATTAAAATCTCAATTTGAGTTTTTAACCTCGCATACTTCTCTGAATCCCATGCCTCACTTGCTAACACTGTAAACTATAGCACACACATTAGGACAGAGATAAATTGATCTTTTTGCCAGCCAAGTGCAGGATACCCTTCTCACTTCATTTGTTTTAGGATATGGTACACCAGTAGCAATTATGTCAGCTGACAAGTTGAGAGAGGAAGGGTTATGCTACAGTTAGTGGAAATAATAAAATCTATGAATAGCATATTCACCATCTTCATTTTAGCCAATTCCCACCAGTTCAGCAATAGTAAAGTCAAAACTCTTATGCTCAAACTTACGTTCATACAAATTTAGAAGTCTAAAAAAATGCCCTAATTTCTTTCATCTTACGATCTTAGTTTTCAGCTGGGCATCCTGCCTAACCTTCTACTCATTTCAATACCAAGATAAATGAATTCCATTGCTTGCTAGGCAACCGAGTGGCCCTCATGTCAGACGACATCTTGCTTAAGCTTTATGATGTCAGGGCACCACTGGACAAAATGTCCTGGTTGAAGGTGACACAGGAGGATGAGAGATCAGAAATTATGCAGTGGGTTATTATCTCTATTCATGATTGCAAGGCAACTAGGAGGTGGAATGGTAAAGGACTGAACCAGTAAAAGCACTGGGGCCTTTTTGAAAGCGGGATGGAGATACCAAAACAGAGATTATCCTTAACAATCCCTCGTGAGGATCACACTCAAACATACAGAGTGCAGGGGAAGAGGTTAACTGATCTTCCGTCCGTCAGAAAGTAAGACTATCGTTCGAAAGTAAGATAGTACATTCCAGACTCAAAGGCAGCAATTTCCTCGGATGGAATATTGCGAGCACCAGAATCTAAAGCAGGCTTTGGTAGTCTTGGAGGCAGTCAGTCTTTTAGTAACTATCATGACCAACACAACGTGATCCATATTACTTCCATCTTGACAGAAATGATATTCAAGTACAGGCCCCCACAATAAGGTGGTGAGGACATTCAGATAGTGGCAATGTCTTTTTGATGCCCAAAGGAATGCTAGTGAGTTTTCTTACCATATACATTGGTCAAATCAAGCAGTATGCCGGAAGACGTCTTTTTTTTTTCTTCTTTCGTCTCGGCAATGCAGAGAAAATCTGATATGAAACACTGCCACTGCTGGTCATTCAGTATAATCTGCAGATGGAAAAGTCCACTGTTAGTGCATTTACTTGAACAATTAGAAACAATCTTGATTTTAATAAAGCTTAAACAGATAAGTACTATGGAGTCTGTATTGTGAAAATCAACAGCTCATTAGAAATTAAAATCTCAATTTGAGTTTTTAACCTCGCATACTTCTCTGAATCCCATGCCTCACTTGCTAACACTGTAAACTATAGCACGCACATTAGGACATAGATACATTGATCTTTTTGCCAGCCAAGTGCAGGATACCCTTCTCACTTCATTTGTTTTAGGATATGGTACACCAGTAGCAATTATGTCAGCTGACAAGTTGAGAGAGGAAGGGTTATGCTACAGTTAGTGGGAATAATAAAATCTATGAATAGCATATTCACCATCTTCATTTTAGCCAATTCCCACCAGTTCAGCAATAGTAAAGTCAAAACTCTTATGCTCAAACTTACGTTCATACAAATTTAGAAGTCTAAAAAAATGCCCTAATTTCTTTCATCTTACGATCTTAGTTTTCAGCTGGGCATCCTGCCTAACCTTCTACTCATTTCAATACCAAGATAAATGAATTCCATTGCTTGCTAGGCAACCGAGTGGCCCTCATGTCAGACGACATCTTGCTTAAGCTTTATGATGTCAGGGCACCACTGGACAAAATGTCCTGGTTGAAGGTGACCCAGGAGGATGAGAGATCAGCAATTATGCAGTGGGTTACTATCTCTATTCATGATTGCAAGGCAACTAGGAGGTGGAATGGTAAAGGACTGAAACAGTAAAAGCACTGGGGCCTTTTTGAAAGCGGGATGGAGATACCAAAACAGAGATTATCCTTAATCCCTCGTGAGGATCACACTCAAACATACAGAGTGCAGGGGAAGAGGTTAACTGATCTTCCGTCCGTCAGAAAGTAAGACTATCGTTCGAAAGTAAGATAGTACATTCCAGACTCAAAGGCAGCAATTTCCTCGGATGGAATATTGCGAGCACCAGAATCTAAAGCAGGCTTTGGTAGTCTTGGAGGCAGTCAGTCTTTTAGTAACTATCATGACCAACACAACGTGATCCATATTACTTCCATCTTGACAGAAATGATATTCAAGTACAGGCCCCCACAATAAGGTGGTGAGGACATTCAGATAGTGGCTATGTCTTTTTGATGCCCAAAGGAATGATAGTGAGTTTTCTTACCATATACATTGGTCAAATCAAGCAGTATGCCGGAAGACGTCTTTTTTTTTTCTTCTTTCGTCTCGGCAATGCAGAGAAAATCTGATATGAAACACTGCCACTGCTGGTCATTCAGTATAATCTGCAGATGGAAAAGTCCACTGTTAGTGCATTTACTTGAACAATTGGAAACAATCTTGATTTTAATAAAGCTTAAACAGATAAGTACTATGGAGTCTGTATTGTGAAAATCAACAGCTCATTAGAAATTAAAATCTCAATTTGAGTTTTTAACCTCGCATACTTCTCTGAATCCCATGCCTCACTTGCTAACACTGTAAACTATAGCACACACATTAGGACAGAGATAAATTGATCTTTTTGCCAGCCAAGTGCAGGATACCCTTCTCACTTCATTTGTTTTAGGATATGGTACACCAGTAGCAATTATGTCAGCTGACAAGTTGAGAGAGGAAGGGTTATGCTACAGTTAGTGGAAATAATAAAATCTATGAATAGCATATTCACCATCTTCATTTTAGCCAATTCCCACCAGTTCAGCAATAGTAAAGTCAAAACTCTTATGCTCAAACTTACGTTCATACAAATTTAGAAGTCTAAAAAAATGCCCTAATTTCTTTCATCTTACGATCTTAGTTTTCAGCTGGGCATCCTGCCTAACCTTCTACTCATTTCAATACCAAGATAAATGAATTCCATTGCTTGCTAGGCAACCGAGTGGCCCTCATGTCAGACGACATCTTGCTTAAGCTTTATGATGTCAGGGCACCACTGGACAAAATGTCCTGGTTGAAGGTGACACAGGAGGATGAGAGATCAGAAATTATGCAGTGGGTTATTATCTCTATTCATGATTGCAAGGCAACTAGGAGGTGGAATGGTAAAGGACTGAACCAGTAAAAGCACTGGGGCCTTTTTGAAAGCGGGATGGAGATACCAAAACAGAGATTATCCTTAACAATCCCTCGTGAGGATCACACTCAAACATACAGAGTGCAGGGGAAGAGGTTAACTGATCTTCCGTCCGTCAGAAATTAAGACTATCGTTCGAAAGTAAGATAGTACATTCCAGACTCAAAGGCAGCAATTTCCTCGGATGGAATATTGCGAGCACCAGAATCTAAAGCAGGCTTTGGTAGTCTTGGAGGCAGTCAGTCTTTTAGTAACTATCATGACCAACACAACGTGATCCATATTACTTCCATCTTGACAGAAATGATATTCAAGTACAGGCCCCCACAATAAGGTGGTGAGGACATTCAGATAGTGGCAATGTCTTTTTGATGCCCAAAGGAATGCTAGTGAGTTTTCTTACCATATACATTGGTCAAATCAAGCAGTATGCCGGAAGACGTCTTTTTTTTTTCTTCTTTCGTCTCGGCAATGCAGAGAAAATCTGATATGAAACACTGCCACTGCTGGTCATTCAGTATAATCTGCAGATGGAAAAGTCCACTGTTAGTGCATTTACTTGAACAATTAGAAACAATCTTGATTTTAATAAAGCTTAAACAGATAAGTACTATGGAGTCTGTATTGTGAAAATCAACAGCTCATTAGAAATTAAAATCTCAATTTGAGTTTTTAACCTCGCATACTTCTCTGAATCCCATGCCTCACTTGCTAACACTGTAAACTATAGCACGCACATTAGGACATAGATACATTGATCTTTTTGCCAGCCAAGTGCAGGATACCCTTCTCACTTCATTTGTTTTAGGATATGGTACACCAGTAGCAATTATGTCAGCTGACAAGTTGAGAGAGGAAGGGTTATGCTACAGTTAGTGGGAATAATAAAATCTATGAATAGCATATTCACCATCTTCATTTTAGCCAATTCCCACCAGTTCAGCAATAGTAAAGTCAAAACTCTTATGCTCAAACTTACGTTCATACAAATTTAGAAGTCTAAAAAAATGCCCTAATTTCTTTCATCTTACGATCTTAGTTTTCAGCTGGGCATCCTGCCTAACCTTCTACTCATTTCCATACCAAGATAAATGAATTCCATTGCTTGCTAGGCAACCGAGTGGCCCTCATGTCAGACGACATCTTGCTTAAGCTTTATGATGTCAGGGCACCACTGGACAAAATGTCCTGGTTGAAGGTGACACAGGAGGATGAGAGATCAGCAATTATGCAGTGGGTTACTATCTCTATTCATGATTGCAAGGCAACTAGGAGGTGGAATGGTAAAGGACTGAACCAGTAAAAGCACTGGGGCCTTTTTGAAAGCGGGATGGAGATACCAAAACAGAGATTATCCTTAATCCCTCGTGAGGATCACACTCAAACATACAGAGTGCAGGGGAAGAGGTTAACTGATCTTCCGTCCGTCAGAAAGTAAGACTATCGTTCGAAAGTAAGATAGTACATTCCAGACTCAAAGGCAGCAATTTCCTCATATGGAATATTGCGAGCACCAGAATCTAAAGCAGGCTTTGGTAGTCTTGGAGGCAGTCAGTCTTTTAGTAACTATCATGACCAACACAACGTGATCCATATTACTTCCATCTTGACAGAAATGATATTCAAGTACAGGCCCCCACAATAAGGTGGTGAGGACATTCAGATAGTGGCAATGTCTTTTTGATGCCCAAAGGAATGCTAGTGAGTTTTCTTACCATATACATTGGTCAAATCAAGCAGTATGCCGGAAGACGTCTTTTTTTTTCTTCTTTCGTCTCGGCAATGCAGAGAAAATCTGATATGAAACACTGCCACTGCTGGTCATTCAGTATAATCTGCAGATGGAAAAGTCCACTGTTAGTGCATTTACTTGAACAATTAGAAACAATCTTGATTTTAATAAAGCTTAAACAGATAAGTACTATGGAGTCTATATTGTGAAAATCAACAGCTCATTAGAAATTAAAATCTCAATTTGAGTTTTTAACCTCGCATACTTCTCTGAATCCCATGCCTCACTTGCTAACACTGTAAACTATAGCACGCACATTAGGACATAGATACATTGATCTTTTTCCCAGCCAAGTGCAGGATACCCTTCTCACTTCATTTGTTTTAGGATATGGTACACCAGTAGCAATTATGTCAGCTGACAAGTTGAGAGAGGAAGGGTTATGCTACAGTTAGTGGGAATAATAAAATCTATGAATAGCATATTCAACATCTTCATTTTAGCCAATTCCCACCAGTTCAGCAATAGTAAAGTCAAAACTCTTATGCTCAAACTTACGTTCATACAAATTTAGAAGTCTAAAAAAATGCCCTAATTTCTTTCATCTTACGATCTTAGTTTTCAGCTGGGCATCCTGCCTAACCTTCTACTCATTTCAATACCAAGATAAATGAATTCCATTGCTTGCTAGGCAACCGAGTGGCCCTCATGTCAGACGACATCTTGCTTAAGCTTTATGATGTCAGGGCACCACTGGACAAAATGTCCTGGTTGAAGGTGACACAGGAGGATGAGAGATCAGCAATTATGCAGTGGGTTACTATCTCTATTCATGATTGCAAGGCAACTAGGAGGTGGAATGGTAAAGGACTGAACCAGTAAAAGCACTGGGGCCTTTTTGAAAGCGGGATGGAGATACCAAAACAGAGATTATCCTTAATCCCTCGTGAGGATCACACTCAAACATACAGAGTGCAGGGGAAGAGGTTAACTGATCTTCCGTCCGTCAGAAAGTAAGAGTATCGTTCGAAAGTAAGATAGTACATTCCAGACTCAAAGGCAGCAATTTCCTCGGATGGAATATTGCGAGCACCAGAATCTAAAGCAGGCTTTGGTAGTCTTGGAGGCAGTCAGTCTTTTAGTAACTATCATGACCAACACAACGTGATCCATATTACTTCCATCTTGACAGAAATGATATTCAAGTACAGGCCCCCACAATAAGGTGGTGAGGACATTCAGATAGTGGCAATGTCTTTTTGATGCCCAAAGGAATGCTAGTGAGTTTTCTTACCATATACATTGGTCAAATCAAGCAGTATGCCGGAAGACGTCTTTTTTTTTTCTTCTTTCGTCTCGGCAATGCAGAGAAAATCTGATATGAAACACTGCCACTGCTGGTCATTCAGTATAATCTGCAGATGGAAAAGTCCACTGTTAGTGCATTTACTTGAACAATTGGAAACAATCTTGATTTTAATAAAGCTTAAACAGATAAGTACTATGGAGTCTGTATTGTGAAAATCAACAGCTCATTAGAAATTAAAATCTCAATTTGAGTTTTTAACCTCGCATACTTCTCTGAATCCCATGCCTCACTTGCTAACACTGTAAACTATAGCACACACATTAGGACAGAGATAAATTGATCTTTTTGCCAGCCAAGTGCAGGATACCCTTCTCACTTCATTTGTTTTAGGATATGGTACACCAGTAGCAATTATGTCAGCTGACAAGTTGAGAGAGGAAGGGTTATGCTACAGTTAGTGGGAATAATAAAATCTATGAATAGCATATTCACCATCTTCATTTTAGCCAATTCCCACCAGTTCAGCAATAGTAAAGTCAAAACTCTTATGCTCAAACTTACGTTCATACAAATTTAGAAGTCTAAAAAAATGCCCTAATTTCTTTCATCTTACGATCTTAGTTTTCAGCTGGGCATCCTGCCTAACCTTCTACTCATTTCAATACCAAGATAAATGAATTCCATTGCTTGCTAGGCAACCGAGTGGCCCTCATGTCAGACGACATCTTGCTTAAGCTTTATGATGTCAGGGCACCACTGGACAAAATGTCCTGGTTGAAGGTGACCCAGGAGGATGAGAGATCAGCAATTATGCAGTGGGTTACTATCTCTATTCATGATTGCAAGGCAACTAGGAGGTGGAATGGTAAAGGACTGAACCAGTAAAAGCACTGGGGCCTTTTTGAAAGCGGGATGGAGATACCAAAACAGAGATTATCCTTAATCCCTCGTGAGGATCACACTCAAACATACAGAGTGCAGGGGAAGAGGTTAACTGATCTTCCGTCCGTCAGAAAGTAAGACTATCGTTCGAAAGTAAGATAGTACATTCCAGACTCAAAGGCAGCTATTTCCTCGGATGGAATATTGCGAGCACCAGAATCTAAAGCAGGCTTTGGTAGTCTTGGAGGCAGTCAGTCTTTTAGTAACTATCATGACCAACACAACGTGATCCATATTACTTCCATCTTGACAGAAATGATATTCAAGTACAGGCCCCCACAATAAGGTGGTGAGGACATTCAGATAGTGGCAATGTCTTTTTGATGCCCAAAGGAATGCTAGTGAGTTTTCTTACCATATACATTGGTCAAATCAAGCAGTATGCCGGAAGACGTCTTTTTTTTTTCTTCTTTCGTCTCGGCAATGCAGAGAAAATCTGATATGAAACACTGCCACTGCTGGTCATTCAGTATAATCTGCAGATGGAAAAGTCCACTGTTAGTGCATTTACTTGAACAATTAGAAACAATCTTGATTTTAATAAAGCTTAAACAGATAAGTACTATGGAGTCTGTATTGTGAAAATCAACAGCTCATTAGAAATTAAAATCTCAATTTGAGTTTTTAACCTCGCATACTTCTCTGAATCCCATGCCTCACTTGCTAACACTGTAAACTATAGCACGCACATTAGGACATAGATACATTGATCTTTTTGCCAGCCAAGTGCAGGATACCCTTCTCACTTCATTTGTTTTAGGATATGGTACACCAGTAGCAATTATGTCAGCTGACAAGTTGAGAGAGGAAGGGTTATGCTACAGTTAGTGGGAATAATAAAATCTATGAATAGCATATTCACCATCTTCATTTTAGCCAATTCCCACCAGTTCAGCAATAGTAAAGTCAAAACTCTTATGCTCAAACTTACGTTCATACAAATTTAGAAGTCTAAAAAAATGCCCTAATTTCTTTCATCTTACGATCTTAGTTTTCAGCTGGGCATCCTGCCTAACCTTCTACTCATTTCCATACCAAGATAAATGAATTCCATTGCTTGCTAGGCAACCGAGTGGCCCTCATGTCAGACGACATCTTGCTTAAGCTTTATGATGTCAGGGCACCACTGGACAAAATGTCCTGGTTGAAGGTGACACAGGAGGATGAGAGATCAGCAATTATGCAGTGGGTTACTATCTCTATTCATGATTGCAAGGCAACTAGGAGGTGGAATGGTAAAGGACTGAACCAGTAAAAGCACTGGGGCCTTTTTGAAAGCGGGATGGAGATACCAAAACAGAGATTATCCTTAATCCCTCGTGAGGATCACACTCAAACATACAGAGTGCAGGGGAAGAGGTTAACTGATCTTCCGTCCGTCAGAAAGTAAGACTATCGTTCGAAAGTAAGATAGTACATTCCAGACTCAAAGGCAGCAATTTCCTCAGATGGAATATTGCGAGCACCAGAATCTAAAGCAGGCTTTGGTAGTGTTGGAGGCAGTCAGTCTTTTAGTAACTATCATGACCAACACAACGTGATCCATATTACTTCCATCTTGACAGAAATGATATTCAAGTACAGGCCCCCACAATAAGGTGGTGAGGACATTCAGATAGTGGCAATGTCTTTTTGATGCCCAAAGGAATGCTAGTGAGTTTTCTTACCATATACATTGGTCAAATCAAGCAGTATGCCGGAAGACGTCTTTTTTTTCTTCTTTCGTCTCGGCAATGCAGAGAAAATCTGATATGAAACACTGCCACTGCTGGTCATTCAGTATAATCTGCAGATGGAAAAGTCCACTGTTAGTGCATTTACTTGAACAATTAGAAACAATCTTGATTTTAATAAAGCTTAAACAGATAAGTACTATGGAGTCTGTATTGTGAAAATCAACAGCTCATTAGAAATTAAAATCTCAATTTGAGTTTTTAACCTCGCATACTTCTCTGAATCCCATGCCTCACTTGCTAACACTGTAAACTATAGCACACACATTAGGACAGAGATAAATTGATCTTTTTGCCAGCCAAGTGCAGGATACCCTTCTCACTTCATTTGTTTTAGGATATGGTACACCAGTAGCAATGTCAGCTGACAAGTTGAGAGAGGAAGGGTTATGCTACAGTTAGTGGGAATAATAAAATCTATGAATAGCATATTCACCATCTTCATTTTAGCCAATTCCCACCAGTTCAGCAATAGTAAAGTCAAAACTCTTATGCTCAAACTTACGTTCATACAAATTTAGAAGTCTAAAAAAATGCCCTAATTTCTTTCATCTTACGATCTTAGTTTTCAGCTGGGCATCCTGCCTACCCTTCTACTCATTTCAATACCAAGATAAATGAATTCCATTGCTTGCTAGGCAACCGAGTGGCCCTCATGTCAGACGACATCTTGCTTAAGCTTTATGATGTCAGGGCACCACTGGACAAAATGTCCTGGTTGAAGGTGACACAGGAGGATGAGAGATCAGCAATTATGCAGTGGGTTACTATCTCTATTCATGATTGCAAGGCAACTAGGAGGTGGAATGGTAAAGGACTGAACCAGTAAAAGCACTGGGGCCTTTTTGAAAGCGGGATGGAGATACCAAAACAGAGATTATCCTTAATCCCTCGTGAGGATCACACTCAAACATACAGAGTGCAGGGGAAGAGGTTAACTGATCTTCCGTCCGTCAGAAAGTAAGACTATCGTTCGAAAGTAAGATCGTACATTCCAGACTCAAAGGCAGCTATTTCCTCGGATGGAATATTGCGAGCACCAGAATCTAAAGCAGGCTTTGGTAGTCTTGGAGGCAGTCAGTCTTTTAGTAACTATCATGACCAACACAACGTGATCCATATTACTTCCATCTTGACAGAAATGATATTCAAGTACAGGCCCCCACAATAAGGTGGTGAGGACATTCAGATAGTGGCAATGTCTTTTTGATGCCCAAAGGAATGCTAGTGAGTTTTCTTACCATATACATTGGTCAAATCAAGCAGTATGCCGGAAGACGTCTTTTTTTTTTCTTCTTTCGTCTCGGCAATGCAGAGAAAATCTGATATGAAACACTGCCACTGCTGGTCATTCAGTATAATCTGCAGATGGAAAAGTCCACTGTTAGTGCATTTACTTGAACAATTAGAAACAATCTTGATTTTAATAAAGCTTAAACAGATAAGTACTATGGAGTCTGTATTGTGAAAATCAACAGCTCATTAGAAATTAAAATCTCAATTTGAGTTTTTAACCTCGCATACTTCTCTGAATCCCATGCCTCACTTGCTAACACTGTAAACTATAGCACGCACATTAGGACATAGATACATTGATCTTTTTGCCAGCCAAGTGCAGGATACCCTTCTCACTTCATTTGTTTTAGGATATGGTACACCAGTAGCAATTATGTCAGCTGACAAGTTGAGAGAGGAAGGGTTATGCTACAGTTAGTGGGAATAATAAAATCTATGAATAGCATATTCACCATCTTCATTTTAGCCAATTCCCACCAGTTCAGCAATAGTAAAGTCAAAACTCTTATGCTCAAACTTACGTTCATACAAATTTAGAAGTCTAAAAAAATGCCCTAATTTCTTTCATCTTACGATCTTAGTTTTCAGCTGGGCATCCTGCCTAACCTTCTACTCATTTCCATACCAAGATAAATGAATTCCATTGCTTGCTAGGCAACCGAGTGGCCCTCATGTCAGACGACATCTTGCTTAAGCTTTATGATGTCAGGGCACCACTGGACAAAATGTCCTGGTTGAAGGTGACACAGGAGGATGAGAGATCAGCAATTATGCAGTGGGTTACTATCTCTATTCATGATTGCAAGGCAACTAGGAGGTGGAATGGTAAAGGACTGAACCAGTAAAAGCACTGGGGCCTTTTTGAAAGCGGGATGGAGATACCAAAACAGAGATTATCCTTAATCCCTCGTGAGGATCACACTCAAACATACAGAGTGCAGGGGAAGAGGTTAACTGATCTTCCGTCCGTCAGAAAGTAAGACTATCGTTCGAAAGTAAGATAGTACATTCCAGACTCAAAGGCAGCAATTTCCTCGGATGGAATATTGCGAGCACCAGAATCTAAAGCAGGCTTTGGTAGTCTTGGAGGCAGTCAGTCTTTTAGTAACTATCATGACCAACACAACGTGATCCATATTACTTCCATCTTGACAGAAATGATATTCAAGTACAGGCCCCCACAATAAGGTGGTGAGGACATTCAGATAGTGGCAATGTCTTTTTGATGCCCAAAGGAATGCTAGTGAGTTTTCTTACCATATACATTGGTCAAATCAAGCAGTATGCCGGAAGACGTCTTTTTTTTTCTTCTTTCGTCTCGGCAATGCAGAGAAAATCTGATATGAAACACTGCCACTGCTGGTCATTCAGTATAATCTGCAGATGGAAAAGTCCACTGTTAGTGCATTTACTTGAACAATTAGAAACAATCTTGATTTTAATAAAGCTTAAACAGATAAGTACTATGGAGTCTATATTGTGAAAATCAACAGCTCATTAGAAATTAAAATCTCAATTTGAGTTTTTAACCTCGCATACTTCTCTGAATCCCATGCCTCACTTGCTAACACTGTAAACTATAGCACGCACATTAGGACATAGATACATTGATCTTTTTGCCAGCCAAGTGCAGGATACCCTTCTCACTTCATTTGTTTTAGGATATGGTACACCAGTAGCAATGTCAGCTGACAAGTTGAGAGAGGAAGGGTTATGCTACAGTTAGTGGGAATAATAAAATCTATGAATAGCATATTCACCATCTTCATTTTAGCCAATTCCCACCAGTTCAGCAATAGTAAAGTCAAAACTCTTATGCTCAAACTTACGTTCATACAAATTTAGAAGTCTAAAAAAATGCCCTAATTTCTTTCATCTTACGATCTTAGTTTTCAGCTGGGCATCCTGCCTACCCTTCTACTCATTTCAATACCAAGATAAATGAATTCCATTGCTTGCTAGGCAACCGAGTGGCCCTCATGTCAGACGACATCTTGCTTAAGCTTTATGATGTCAGGGCACCACTGGACAAAATGTCCTGGTTGAAGGTGACACAGGAGGATGAGAGATCAGCAATTATGCAGTGGGTTACTATCTCTATTCATGATTGCAAGGCAACTAGGAGGTGGAATGGTAAAGGACTGAACCAGTAAAAGCACTGGGGCCTTTTTGAAAGCGGGATGGAGATACCAAAACAGAGATTATCCTTAATCCCTCGTGAGGATCACACTCAAACATACAGAGTGCAGGGGAAGAGGTTAACTGATCTTCCGTCCGTCAGAAAGTAAGACTATCGTTCGAAAGTAAGATAGTACATTCCAGACTCAAAGGCAGCAATTTCCTCGGATGGAATATTGCGAGCACCAGAATCTAAAGCAGGCTTTGGTAGTCTTGGAGGCAGTCAGTCTTTTAGTAACTATCATGACCAACACAACGTGATCCATATTACTTCCATCTTGACAGAAATGATATTCAAGTACAGGCCCCCACAATAAGGTGGTGAGGACATTCAGATAGTGGCAATGTCTTTTTGATGCCCAAAGGAATGCTAGTGAGTTTTCTTACCATATACATTGGTCAAATCAAGCAGTATGCCGGAAGACGTCTTTTTTTTTTCTTCTTTCGTCTCGGCAATGCAGAGAAAATCTGATATGAAACACTGCCACTGCTGGTCATTCAGTATAATCTGCAGATGGAAAAGTCCACTGTTAGTGCATTTACTTGAACAATTGGAAACAATCTTGATTTTAATAAAGCTTAAACAGATAAGTACTATGGAGTCTGTATTGTGAAAATCAACAGCTCATTAGAAATTAAAATCTCAATTTGAGTTTTTAACCTCGCATACTTCTCTGAATCCCATGCCTCACTTGCTAACACTGTAAACTACAGCACGCACATTAGGACATAGATACATTGATCATTTTGCCAGCCAAGTGCAGGATACCCTTCTCACTTCATTTGTTTTAGGATATGGTACACCAGTGGCAATTATGTCAGCTGACCAGTTGATAGAGGAAGGGTTATGCTACAGTTAGTGGGAATAATAAAGTCTATGAATAGCATATTCACCATCTTCATTTAAGCCAATTCCCACCAGTTCAGCAATAGTAAAGTCAAAACTCTTATGCTCAAACTTACGTTCATACAAATTTAGAAGTCTAAAAAAATGCCCTAATTTCTTTCATCTTACGATCTTAGTTTTCAGCTGGGCATCCTGCCTACCCTTCTACTCATTTCAATACCAAGATAAATGAATTCCATTGCTTGCTAGGCAACCGAGTGGCCCTCATGTCAGACGACATCTTGCTTAAGCTTTATGATGTCAGGGCACCACTGGACAAAATGTCCTGGTTGAAGGAGACACAGGAGGATGAGAGATCAGCAATTATGCAGTGGGTTACTATCTCTATTCATGATTGCAAGGCAACTAGGAGGTGGAATGGTAAAGGACTGAACCAGTAAAAGCACTGGGGCCTTTTTGAAAGCGGGATGGAGATACCAAAACAGAGATTATCCTTAATCCCTTGTGAGGATCACACTCAAACATACAGAGTGCAGGGGAAGAGGTTAACTGATCTTCCGTCCGTCAGAAAGTAAGACTATCGTTCGAAAGTAAGATAGTACATTCCAGACTCAAAGGCAGCAATTTCCTCGGATGGAATATTGCGAGCACCAGAATCTAAAGCAGGCTTTGGTAGTCTTGGAGGCAGTCAGTCTTTTAGTAACTATCATGACCAACACAACGTGATCCATATTACTTCCATCTTGACAGAAATGATATTCAAGTACAGGCCCCCACAATAAGGTGGTGAGGACATTCAGATAGTGGCAATGTCTTTTTGATGCCCAAAGGAATGCTAGTGAGTTTTCTTACCATATACATTGGTCAAATCACGCAGTATGCCGGAAGACGTCTTTTTCTTCTTTCGTCTCGGCAATGCAGAGAAAATCTGTTGTGAAACACTGCCACTGCTGGTCATTCAGTATAATCTGCAGATGGAAAAGTCCACTGTTAGTGCATTTACTTGAACAATTGGAAACAATCTTGATTTTAATAAAGCTTAAACAGATAAGTACTATGGAGTCTGTATTGTGAAAATCAACAGCTCATTAGAAATTAAAATCTCAATTTGAGTTTTTAACCTCGCATACTTCTCTGAATCCCATGCCTCACTTGCTAACACTGTAAACTATAGCACACACATTAGGACAGAGATAAATTGATCTTTTTGCCAGCCAAGTGCAGGATACCCTTCTCACTTCATTTGTTTTAGGATATGGTACACCAGTAGCAATGTCAGCTGACAAGTTGAGAGAGGAAGGGTTATGCTACAGTTAGTGGGAATAATAAAATCTATGAATAGCATATTCACCATCTTCATTTTAGCCAATTCCCACCAGTTCAGCAATAGTAAAGTCAAAACTCATGCTCAAACTTACGTTCATACAAATTTAGAAGTCTAAAAAAATGCCCTAATTTCTTTCATCTTACGATCTTAGTTTTCAGCTGGGCATCCTGCCTACCCTTCTACTCATTTCAATACCAAGATAAATGAATTCCATTGCTTGCTAGGCAACCGAGTGGCCCTCATGTCAGACGACATCTTGCTTAAGCTTTATGATGTCAGGGCACCACTGGACAAAATGTCCTGGTTGAAGGTGACACAGGAGGATGAGAGATCAGCAATTATGCAGTGGGTTACTATCTCTATTCATGATTGCAAGGCAACTAGGAGGTGGAATGGTAAAGGACTGAACCAGTAAAAGCACTGGGGCCTTTTTGAAAGCGGGATGGAGATACCAAAACAGAGATTATCCTTAATCCCTCGTGAGGATCACACTCAAACATACAGAGTGCAGGGGAAGAGGTTAACTGATCTTCCGTCCGTCAGAAAGTAAGACTATCGTTCGAAAGTAAGATAGTACATTCCAGACTCAAAGGCAGCAATTTCCTCGGATGGAATATTGCGAGCACCAGAATCTAAAGCAGGCTTTGGTAGTCTTGGAGGCAGTCAGTCTTTTAGTAACTATCATGACCAACACAACGTGATCCATATTACTTCCATCTTGACAGAAATGATATTCAAGTACAGGGCCCCACAATAAGGTGGTGAGGACATTCAGATAGTGGCAATGTCTTTTTGATGCCCAAAGGAATGATAGTGAGTTTTCTTACCATATACATTGGTCAAATCAAGCAGTATGCCGTAAGACGTCTTTTTTTTCTTCTTTCGTCTCGGCAATGCAGAGAAAATCTGATATGAAACACTGCCACTGCTGGTCATTCAGTATAATCTGCAGATGGAAAAGTCCACTGTTAGTGCATTTACTATAACAATTAGAAACAATCTTGATTTTAATAAAGCTTAAACAGATAAGTACTATGGAGTCTGTATTGTGAAAATCAAAAGCTCATTAGAAATTAAAATCTCAATTTGAGTTTTTAACCTCGCATACTTCTCTGAATCCCATGCCTCACTTGCTAACACTGTAAACTATAGCACGCACATTAGGACAGAGATAAATTGATCTTTTTGCCAGCCAAGTGCAGGATACCCTTCTCACTTCATTTGTTTTAGGATATGGTACACCAGTAGCAATTATGTCAGCTGACAAGTTGAGAGAGGAAGGGTTATGCTACAGTTAGTGGGAATAATAAAATCTATGAATAGCATATTCACCATCTTCATTTTAGCCAATTCCCACCAGTTCAGCAATAGTAAAGTCAAAACTCTTATGCTCAAACTTACGTTCATACAAATTTAGAAGTCTAAAAAAATGCCCTAATTTCTTACATTTCACAATCTTAGTTTTCAGCTGGGCATCCTGCCTACCCTTCTACTCATTTCAATACCAAGATAAATGAATTCCATTGCTTGCTAGGCAACCGAGTGGCCCTCATGTCAGACGACATCTTGCTTAAGCTTTATGATGTCAGGGCACCACTGGACAAAATGTCCTGGTTGAAGGTGACACAGGAGGATGAGAGATCAGCAATTATGCAGTGGGTTACTATCTCTATTCATGATTGCAAGGCAACTAGGAGGTAGAATGGTAAAGGACTGAACCAGTAAAAGCACTGGGGCCTTTTTGAAAGCGGGATGGAGATACCAAAACAGAGATTATCCTTAATCCCTCGTGAGGATCACACTCAAACATACAGAGTGCAGGGGAAGAGGTTAACTGATCTTCCGTCCGTCAGAAAGTAAGACTATCGTTCGAAAGTAAGATAGTACATTCCAGACTCAAAGGCAGCAATTTCCTCGGATGGAATATTGCGAGCACCAGAATCTAAAGCAGGCTTTGGTAGTCTTTGAGGCAGTCAGTCTTTTAGTAACTATCATGACCAACACAACGTGATCCATATTACTTCCATCTTGACAGAAATGATATTCAAGTACAGGCCCCCACAATAAGGTGGTGAGGACATTCAGATAGTGGCAATGTCTTTTTGATGCCCAAAGGAATGCTAGTGAGTTTTCTTACCATATACATTGGTCAAATCAAGCAGTATGCCGGAAGACGTCTTTTTCTTCTTTCGTCTCGGCAATGCAGAGAAAATATGTTGTGAAACACTGCCACTGCTGGTCATTCAGTATAATCTGCAGATGGAAAAGTCCACTGTTAGTGCATTTACTTGAACAATTAGAAACAATCTTGATTTTAATAAAGCTTAAACAGATAAGTACTATGGAGTCTGTATTGTGAAAATCAACAGCTCATTAGAAATTAAAATCTCAATTTGAGTTTTTAACCTCGCATACTTCTCTGAATCCCATGCCTCACTTGCTAACACTGTAAACTACAGCACGCACATTAGGACATAGATACATTGATCTTTTTGCCAGCCAAGTGCAGGATACCCTTCTCACTTCATTTGTTTTAGGATATGGTACACCAGTAGCAATGTCAGCTGACAAGTTGAGAGAGGAAGGGTTATGCTACAGTTAGTGGGAATAATAAAATCTATGAATAGCATATTCACCATCTTCATTTTAGCCAATTCCCACTAGTTCAGCAATAGTAAAGTCAAAACTCTTATGCTCAAACGTACGTTGATACAAATTTAGAAGTCTAAAAAAATGCCCTAATTTCTTTCATTTCACAATCTTAGTTTTCAGCTGGGCATCCTGCCTACCCTTCTACTCATTTCAATACCAAGATAAATGAATTCCATTGCTTGCTAGGCAACCGAGTGGCCCTCATGTCAGACGACATCTTGCTTAAACTTTATGATGTCAGGGCACCACTGGACAAAATGTCCTGGTTGAAGGTGACACAGGAGGATGAGAGATCAGCAATTATGCAGTGGGTTACTATCTCTATTCATGATTGCAAGGCAACTAGGAGGTGGAATGGTAAAGGACTGAACCAGTAAAAGCACTGGGGCCTTTTTGAAAGCGGGATGGAGATACCAAAACAGAGATTATCCTTAACAATCCCTTGTGAGGATCACACTCAAACATACAGAGTGCAGGGGAAGAGGTTAACTGATCTTCCGTCCGTCAGAAAGTAAGACTATCGTTCGAAAGTAAGATAGTACATTCCAGACTCAAAGGCAGCAATTTCCTCAGATGGAATATTGCGAGCACCAGAATCTAAAGCAGGCTTTGGTAGTCTTGGAGGCAGTCAGTCTTTTAGTAACTATCATGACCAACACAACGTGATCCATATTACTTCCATCTTGACAGAAATGATATTCAAGTACAGGCCCCCACAATAAGGTGGTGAGGACATTCAGATAGTGGCAATGTCTTTTTGATGCCCAAAGGAATGCTAGTGAGTTTTCTTACCATATACATTGGTCAAATCAAGCAGTATGCCGGAAGACGTCTTTTTCTTCTTTCGTCTCGGCAATGCAGAGAAAATCTGTTGTGAAACACTGCCACTGCTGGTCATTCAGTATAATCTGCAGATGGAAAAGTCCACTGTTAGTGCATTTACTTGAACAATTAGAAACAATCTTGATTTTAATAAAGCGTAAACAGATAAGTACTATGGAGTCTGTATTGTGAAAATCAACAGCTCATTAGAAATTAAAATCTCAATTTGAGTTTTTAACCTCGCATACTTCTCTGAATCCCATGCCTCACTTGCTAACACTGTAAACTATAGCACACACATTAGGACATAGATACATTGATCATTTTGCCAGCCAAGTGCAGGATACCCTTCTCACTTCATTTGTTTTAGGATATGCTACAGCAGTAGCAATTATGTCAGCTGACAAGTTGAGAGAGGAAGGGTTATGCTACAGTTAGTGGGAATAATAAAATCTATGAATAGCATATTCACCATCTTCATTTAAGCCAATTCCCACCAGTTCAGCAATAGTCAAGTCAAAACTCTTATGCTCAAACTTACGTTCATACAAATTTAGAAGTCTAAAAAAATGCCCTAATTTCTTTCATCTTACGATCTTAGTTTTCAGCTGGGCATCCTGCCTACCCTTCTACTCATTTCAATACCAAGATAAATGAATTCCATTGCTTGCTAGGCAACCGAGTGGCCCTCATGTCAGACGACATCTTGCTTAAGCTTTATGATGTCAGGGCACCACTGGACAAAATGTCCTGGTTGAAGGTGACACAGGAGGATGAGAGATCAGCAATTATGCAGTGGGTTACTATCTCTATTCATGATTGCAAGGCAACTAGGAGGTGGAATGGTAAAGGACTGAACCAGTAAAAGCACTGGGGCCTTTTTGAAAGCGGGATGGAGATACCAAAACAGAGATTATCCTTAATCCCTCGTGAGGATCACAGTCAAACATACAGAGTGCAGGGGAAGAGGTTAACTGATCTTCCGTCCGTCAGAAAGTAAGACTATCGTTCGAAAGTAAGATAGTACATTCCAGACTCAAAGGCAGCAATTTCCTCGGATGGAATATTGCGAGCACCAGAATCTAAAGCAGGCTTTGGTAGTCTTTGAGGCAGTCAGTCTTTTAGTAACTATCATGACCAACACAACGTGATCCATATTACTTCCATCTTGACAGAAATAATATTCAAGTTGTCAAGAATTCCTGTCATACGAGGGGAGGAAAACGGTAACCAGCGAAAACGAACTACATCTCCCAGGATGCTTAGCGGTTGAGAGGTTATGTAAACAGGAGAGCTGTTACATAACTCAAGGGAAACACGCCCTTATGTAAACAGGAGAGCTGTTACATAACTCAAGGGAAACACGCCCTTCTGTAAACAGGAGAGCTGTTACATAACTCAAGGGAAACACGCCCTTATGTAAACAGGAGAGCTGTTACATAACTCAAGGGAAACACGCCCTTATGTAAACAGGAGAGCTGTTACATAACTCAAGGAAAACACGCCCTATAAAGGGAGGAACCGGGAGGTACAAGGCTGTCGGATATTGTGTTTACACCGACGTACCTGCTTCGTGAAGAGCAGTGTTCCGGAGTGGTGCTCCAGTAAGGCAAGAACGGAGGTAGGTCGAGTCGTTACTCCCTGGGCCGTGTCTTGCCCCATCGCCACCTGTGAAGGACCCGGAAGCTCTACCGGTCAACCATTGAGCTTCGCTTTTTGACTCGGCTGAGTCCAAGCGCAGTGGCGCTTTTGCTGGTTGGAGTCGTAACTCCCAGCCCGACCAGAGACACAGGGACTGCCAGCTGTAACGCACACCAGGAGGTGTTTGCCGCGTTACAGACTCGGAAGTCCACAGGATCGATCGAGCGGCTGCTCTCGGTTCAGTCTTCTTGCTTGTGATTGGGGTATCGGTGACGCATCACCAGGAGGTGACTCCGCGTCCCGGTGCAGTCTGAGGAAGAGGTTGAGCGGCTGCTCCCTTCAGGTAGAGACCCCGGCTGGGTGTTTCCCTGACTCCTCGATTCTCCCCAACACTCTTCGTGCCCCTCACAGCCTACCGATTGGCATTGTCGGCCATTTCATTTCTGCCCTCTGTTGGCATACGCCGGGATCGGCGTATATGCAGAGGACGGTTAGGACCATCCGTGCTGTGGGCTGGTAACGTACTTAGCCTGGAGGATTCCAGTGACTATAACTTTTGTTTGTTCTTTGTATTTTATTTGCCTTCATTAAAAGAACTAACCCTTCACAAGTGGTTGCGTCCTCATTGTCGTGTCTGTTAAACGATCCTGAGACGTTCAGGGCGTTACAAAAGTACAGGGCCCCACAATAAGGTGGTGAGGACATTCAGATAGTGGCAATGTCTTTTTGATGCCCAAAGGAATGATAGTGAGTTTTCTTACCATATACATTGGTCAAATCAAGCAGTATGCCGGAAGACGTCTTTTTTTTCTTCTTTCATCTCGGCAATGCAGAGAAAATCTGTTGTGAAACACTGCCACTGCTGGTCATTCAGTATAATCTGCAGATGGAAAAGTCCACTGTTAGTGCATTTACTATAACAATTAGAAACAATCTTGATTTTAATAAAGCTTAAACAGATAAGTACTATGGAGTCTGTATTGTGAAAATCAACAGCTCATTAGAAATTAAAATCTCAATTTGAGTTTTTAACCTCGCATACTTCTCTGAATCCCATGCCTCACTTGCTAACACTGTAAACTACAGCACGCACATTAGGACATAGATACATTGATCATTTTGCCAGCCAAGTGCAGGATACCCTTCTCACTTCATTTGTTTTAGGATATGGTACACCAGTAGCAATTATGTCAGCTGACAAGTTGAGAGAGGAAGGGTTATGCTACAGTTAGTGGGAATAATAAAGTCTATGAATAGCATATTCACCATCTTCATTTTAGCCAATTCCCACCAGTTCAGCAATAGTAAAGTCAAAACTCTTATGCTCAAACTTACGTTCATACAAATTTAGAAGTCTAAAAAAATGCCCTAATTTCTTTCATCTTACGATCTTAGTTTTCAGCTGGGCATCCTGCCTACCCTTCTACTCATTTCAATACCAAGATAAATGAATTCCATTGCTTGCTAGGCAACCGAGTGGCCCTCATGTCAGACGACATCTTGCTTAAGCTTTATGATGTCAGGGCACCACTGGACAAAATGTCCTGGTTGAAGGTGACACAGGAGGATGAGAGATCAGCAATTATGCAGTGGGTTACTATCTCTATTCATGATTGCAAGGCAACTAGGAGGTGGAATGGTAAAGGACTGAACCAGTAAAAGCACTGGGGCCTTTTTGAAAGCGGGATGGAGATACCAAAACAGAGATTATCCTTAATCCCTCGTGAGGATCACACTCAAACATACAGAGTGCAGGGGAAGAGGTTAACTGATCTTCCGTCCGTCAGAAAGTAAGACTATCGTTCGAAAGTAAGATAGAACATTCCAGACTCAAAGGCAGCAATTTCCTCGGATGGAATATTGCGAGCACCAGAATCTAAAGCAGGCTTTGGTAGTCTTGGAGGCAGTCAGTCTTTTAGTAACTATCATGACCAACACAACGTGATCCATATTACTTCCATCTTGACAGAAATGATATTCAAGTACAGGCCCCCACAATAAGGTGGTGAGGACATTCAGATAGTGGCAATGTCTTTTTGATGCCCAAAGGAATGCTAGTGAGTTTTCTTACCATATACATTGGTCAAATCAAGCAGTATGCCGGAAGACGTCTTTTTTTTTTCTTCTTTCGTCTCGGCAATGCAGAGAAAATCTGATATGAAACACTGCCACTGCTGGTCATTCAGTATAATCTGCAGATGGAAAAGTCCACTGTTAGTGCATTTACTTGAACAATTGGAAACAATCTTGATTTTAATAAAGCTTAAACAGATAAGTACTATGGAGTCTGTATTGTGAAAATCAACAGCTCATTAGAAATTAAAATCTCAATTTGAGTTTTTAACCTCGCATACTTCTCTGAATCCCATGCCTCACTTGGTAACACTGTAAACTATAGCACGCACATTAGGACATAGATACATTGATCTTTTTGCCAGCCAAGTGCAGGATACCCTTCTCACTTCATTTGTTTTAGGATATGGTACACCAGTAGCAATTATGTCAGCTGACAAGTTGAGAGAGGAAGGGTTATGCTACAGTTAGTGGGAATAATAAAATCTATGAATAGCATATTCACCATCTTCATTTTAGCCAATTCCCACCAGTTCAGCAATAGTAAAGTCAAAACTCTTATGCTCAAACTTACGTTCATACAAATTTAGAAGTCTAAAAAAATGCCCTAATTTCTTTCATCTTACGATCTTAGTTTTCAGCTGGGCATCCTGCCTAACCTTCTACTCATTTCAATACCAAGATAAATGAATTCCATTGCTTGCTAGGCAACCGAGTGGCCCTCATGTCAGACGACATCTTGCTTAAGCTTTATGATGTCAGGGCACCACTGGACAAAATGTCCTGGTTGAAGGTGACACAGGAGGATGAGAGATCAGCAATTATGCAGTGGGTTACTATCTCTATTCATGATTGCAAGGCAACTAGGAGGTGGAATGGTAAAGGACTGAACCAGTAAAAGCACTGGGGCCTTTTTGAAAGCGGGATGGAGATACCAAAACAGAGATTATCCTTAATCCCTCGTGAGGATCACACTCAAACATACAGAGTGCAGGGGAAGAGGTTAACTGATCTTCCGTCCGTCAGAAAGTAAGACTATCGTTCGAAAGTAAGATAGTACATTCCAGACTCAAAGGCAGCAATTTCCTCGGATGGAATATTGCGAGCACCAGAATCTAAAGCAGGCTTTGGTAGTCTTGGAGGCAGTCAGTCTTTTAGTAACTATCATGACCAACACAACGTGATCCATATTACTTCCATCTTGACAGAAATGATATTCAAGTACAGGGCCCCACAATAAGGTGGTGAGGACATTCAGATAGTGGCAATGTCTTTTTGATGCCCAAAGGAATGATAGTGAGTTTTCTTACCTTATACATTGGTCAAATCAAGCAGTATGCCGGAAGACGTCTTTTTTTTTCCTTCTTTCGTCTCGGCAATGCAGAGAAAATCTGTTGTGAAACACTGCCACTGCTGGTCATTCAGTATAATCTGCAGATGGAAAAGTCCACTGTTAGTGCATTTACTTGAACAATTGGAAACAATCTTGATTTTAATAAAGCTTAAACAGATAAGTACTATGGAGTCTGTATTGTGAAAATCAACAGCTCATTAGAAATTAAAATCTCAATTTGAGTTTTTAACCTCGCATACTTCTCTGAATCCCATGCCTCACTTGCTAACACTGTAAACTATAGCACACACATTAGGACAGAGATAAATTGATCTTTTTGCCAGCCAAGTGCAGGATACCCTTCTCACTTCATTTGTTTTAGGATATGGTACACCAGTAGCAATTATGTCAGCTGACAAGTTGAGAGAGGAAGGGTTATGCTACAGTTAGTGGGAATAATAAAATCTATGAATAGCATATTCACCATCTTCATTTTAGCCAATTCCCACCAGTTCAGCAATAGTAAAGTCAAAACTCTTATGCTCAAACTTACGTTCATACAAATTTAGAAGTCTAAAAAAATGCCCTAATTTCTTTCATCTTACGATCTTAGTTTTCAGCTGGGCATCCTGCCTAACCTTCTACTCATTTCAATACCAAGATAAATGAATTCCATTGCTTGCTAGGCAACCGAGTGGCCCTCATGTCAGACGACATCTTGCTTAAGCTTTATGATGTCAGGGCACCACTGGACAAAATGTCCTGGTTGAAGGTGACACAGGAGGATGAGAGATCAGCAATTATGCAGTGGGTTACTATCTCTATTCATGATTGCAAGGCAACTAGGAGGTGGAATGGTAAAGGACTGAACCAGTAAAAGCACTGGGGCCTTTTTGAAAGCGGGATGGAGATACCAAAACAGAGATTATCCTTAATCCCTCGTGAGGATCACACTCAAACATACAGAGTGCAGGGGAAGAGGTTAACTGATCTTCCGTCCGTCAGAAAGTAAGACTATCGTTCGAAAGTAAGATAGTACATTCCAGACTCAAAGGCAGCAATTTCCTCGGATGGAATATTGCGAGCACCAGAATCTAAAGCAGGCTTTGGTAGTCTTGGAGGCAGTCAGTCTTTTAGTAACTATCATGACCAACACAACGTGATCCATATTACTTCCATCTTGACAGAAATGATATTCAAGTACAGGGCCCCACAATAAGGTGGTGAGGACATTCAGATAGTGGCAATGTCTTTTTGATGCCCAAAGGAATGATAGTGAGTTTTCTTACCTTATACATTGGTCAAATCAAGCAGTATGCCGGAAGACGTCTTTTTTTTTCCTTCTTTCGTCTCGGCAATGCAGAGAAAATCTGTTGTGAAACACTGCCACTGCTGGTCATTCAGTATAATCTGCAGATGGAAAAGTCCACTGTTAGTGCATTTACTTTAACAATTGGAAACAATCTTGATTTTAATAAAGCTTAAACAGATAAGTACTATGGAGTCTGTATTGTGAAAATCAACAGCTCATTAGAAATTAAAATCTCAATTTGAGTTTTTAACCTCGCATACTTCTCTGAATCCCATGCCTCACTTGCTAACACTGTAAACTATAGCACACACATTAGGACATAGATACATTGATCATTTTGCCAGCCAAGTGCAGGATACCCTTCTCACTTCATTTGTTTTAGGATATGCTACAGCAGTAGCAATTATGTCAGCTGACAAGTTGAGAGAGGAAGGGTTATGCTACAGTTAGTGGGAATAATAAAATCTATGAATAGCATATTCACCATCTTCATTTAAGCCAATTCCCACCAGTTCAGCAATAGTCAAGTCAAAACTCTTATGCTCAAACTTACGTTCATACAAATTTAGAAGTCTAAAAAAATGCCCTAATTTCTTTCATCTTACGATCTTAGTTTTCAGCTGGGCATCCTGCCTACCCTTCTACTCATTTCAATACCAAGATAAATGAATTCCATTGCTTGCTAGGCAACCGAGTGGCCCTCATGTCAGACGACATCTTGCTTAAGCTTTATGATGTCAGGGCACCACTGGACAAAATGTCCTGGTTGAAGGTGACACAGGAGGATGAGAGATCAGCAATTATGCAGTGGGTTACTATCTCTATTCATGATTGCAAGGCAACTAGGAGGTGGAATGGTAAAGGACTGAACCAGTAAAAGCACTGGGGCCTTTTTGAAAGCGGGATGGAGATACCAAAACAGAGATTATCCTTAATCCCTCGTGAGGATCACAGTCAAACATACAGAGTGCAGGGGAAGAGGTTAACTGATCTTCCGTCCGTCAGAAAGTAAGACTATCGTTCGAAAGTAAGATAGTACATTCCAGACTCAAAGGCAGCAATTTCCTCGGATGGAATATTGCGAGCACCAGAATCTAAAGCAGGCTTTGGTAGTCTTTGAGGCAGTCAGTCTTTTAGTAACTATCATGACCAACACAACGTGATCCATATTACTTCCATCTTGACAGAAATAATATTCAAGTTGTCAAGAATTCCTGTCATACGAGGGGAGGAAAACGGTAACCAGCGAAAACGAACTACATCTCCCAGGATGCTTAGCGGTTGAGAGGTTATGTAAACAGGAGAGCTGTTACATAACTCAAGGGAAACACGCCCTTATGTAAACAGGAGAGCTGTTACATAACTCAAGGGAAACACGCCCTTCTGTAAACAGGAGAGCTGTTACATAACTCAAGGGAAACACGCCCTTATGTAAACAGGAGAGCTGTTACATAACTCAAGGGAAACACGCCCTTATGTAAACAGGAGAGCTGTTACATAACTCAAGGAAAACACGCCCTATAAAGGGAGGAACCGGGAGGTACAAGGCTGTCGGATATTGTGTTTACACCGACGTACCTGCTTCGTGAAGAGCAGTGTTCCGGAGTGGTGCTCCAGTAAGGCAAGAACGGAGGTAGGTCGAGTCGTTACTCCCTGGGCCGTGTCTTGCCCCATCGCCACCTGTGAAGGACCCGGAAGCTCTACCGGTCAACCATTGAGCTTCGCTTTTTGACTCGGCTGAGTCCAAGCGCAGTGGCGCTTTTGCTGGTTGGAGTCGTAACTCCCAGCCCGACCAGAGACACAGGGACTGCCAGCTGTAACGCACACCAGGAGGTGTTTGCCGCGTTACAGACTCGGAAGTCCACAGGATCGATCGAGCGGCTGCTCTCGGTTCAGTCTTCTTGCTTGTGATTGGGGTATCGGTGACGCATCACCAGGAGGTGACTCCGCGTCCCGGTGCAGTCTGAGGAAGAGGTTGAGCGGCTGCTCCCTTCAGGTAGAGACCCCGGCTGGGTGTTTCCCTGACTCCTCGATTCTCCCCAACACTCTTCGTGCCCCTCACAGCCTACCGATTGGCATTGTCGGCCATTTCATTTCTGCCCTCTGTTGGCATACGCCGGGATCGGCGTATATGCAGAGGACGGTTAGGACCATCCGTGCTGTGGGCTGGTAACGTACTTAGCCTGGAGGATTCCAGTGACTATAACTTTTGTTTGTTCTTTGTATTTTATTTGCCTTCATTAAAAGAACTAACCCTTCACAAGTGGTTGCGTCCTCATTGTCGTGTCTGTTAAACGATCCTGAGACGTTCAGGGCGTTACAAAAGTACAGGGCCCCACAATAAGGTGGTGAGGACATTCAGATAGTGGCAATGTCTTTTTGATGCCCAAAGGAATGATAGTGAGTTTTCTTACCATATACATTGGTCAAATCAAGCAGTATGCCGGAAGACGTCTTTTTTTTCTTCTTTCATCTCGGCAATGCAGAGAAAATCTGTTGTGAAACACTGCCACTGCTGGTCATTCAGTATAATCTGCAGATGGAAAAGTCCACTGTTAGTGCATTTACTATAACAATTAGAAACAATCTTGATTTTAATAAAGCTTAAACAGATAAGTACTATGGAGTCTGTATTGTGAAAATCAACAGCTCATTAGAAATTAAAATCTCAATTTGAGTTTTTAACCTCGCATACTTCTCTGAATCCCATGCCTCACTTGCTAACACTGTAAACTACAGCACGCACATTAGGACATAGATACATTGATCATTTTGCCAGCCAAGTGCAGGATACCCTTCTCACTTCATTTGTTTTAGGATATGGTACACCAGTAGCAATTATGTCAGCTGACAAGTTGAGAGAGGAAGGGTTATGCTACAGTTAGTGGGAATAATAAAGTCTATGAATAGCATATTCACCATCTTCATTTTAGCCAATTCCCACCAGTTCAGCAATAGTAAAGTCAAAACTCTTATGCTCAAACTTACGTTCATACAAATTTAGAAGTCTAAAAAAATGCCCTAATTTCTTTCATCTTACGATCTTAGTTTTCAGCTGGGCATCCTGCCTACCCTTCTACTCATTTCAATACCAAGATAAATGAATTCCATTGCTTGCTAGGCAACCGAGTGGCCCTCATGTCAGACGACATCTTGCTTAAGCTTTATGATGTCAGGGCACCACTGGACAAAATGTCCTGGTTGAAGGTGACACAGGAGGATGAGAGATCAGCAATTATGCAGTGGGTTACTATCTCTATTCATGATTGCAAGGCAACTAGGAGGTGGAATGGTAAAGGACTGAACCAGTAAAAGCACTGGGGCCTTTTTGAAAGCGGGATGGAGATACCAAAACAGAGATTATCCTTAATCCCTCGTGAGGATCACACTCAAACATACAGAGTGCAGGGGAAGAGGTTAACTGATCTTCCGTCCGTCAGAAAGTAAGACTATCGTTCGAAAGTAAGATAGAACATTCCAGACTCAAAGGCAGCAATTTCCTCGGATGGAATATTGCGAGCACCAGAATCTAAAGCAGGCTTTGGTAGTCTTGGAGGCAGTCAGTCTTTTAGTAACTATCATGACCAACACAACGTGATCCATATTACTTCCATCTTGACAGAAATGATATTCAAGTACAGGCCCCCACAATAAGGTGGTGAGGACATTCAGATAGTGGCAATGTCTTTTTGATGCCCAAAGGAATGCTAGTGAGTTTTCTTACCATATACATTGGTCAAATCAAGCAGTATGCCGGAAGACGTCTTTTTTTTTTCTTCTTTCGTCTCGGCAATGCAGAGAAAATCTGATATGAAACACTGCCACTGCTGGTCATTCAGTATAATCTGCAGATGGAAAAGTCCACTGTTAGTGCATTTACTTGAACAATTGGAAACAATCTTGATTTTAATAAAGCTTAAACAGATAAGTACTATGGAGTCTGTATTGTGAAAATCAACAGCTCATTAGAAATTAAAATCTCAATTTGAGTTTTTAACCTCGCATACTTCTCTGAATCCCATGCCTCACTTGCTAACACTGTAAACTATAGCACGCACATTAGGACATAGATACATTGATCTTTTTGCCAGCCAAGTGCAGGATACCCTTCTCACTTCATTTGTTTTAGGATATGGTACACCAGTAGCAATTATGTCAGCTGACAAGTTGAGAGAGGAAGGGTTATGCTACAGTTAGTGGGAATAATAAAATCTATGAATAGCATATTCACCATCTTCATTTTAGCCAATTCCCACCAGTTCAGCAATAGTAAAGTCAAAACTCTTATGCTCAAACTTACGTTCATACAAATTTAGAAGTCTAAAAAAATGCCCTAATTTCTTTCATCTTACGATCTTAGTTTTCAGCTGGGCATCCTGCCTAACCTTCTACTCATTTCAATACCAAGATAAATGAATTCCATTGCTTGCTAGGCAACCGAGTGGCCCTCATGTCAGACGACATCTTGCTTAAGCTTTATGATGTCAGGGCACCACTGGACAAAATGTCCTGGTTGAAGGTGACACAGGAGGATGAGAGATCAGCAATTATGCAGTGGGTTACTATCTCTATTCATGATTGCAAGGCAACTAGGAGGTGGAATGGTAAAGGACTGAACCAGTAAAAGCACTGGGGCCTTTTTGAAAGCGGGATGGAGATACCAAAACAGAGATTATCCTTAATCCCTCGTGAGGATCACACTCAAACATACAGAGTGCAGGGGAAGAGGTTAACTGATCTTCCGTCCGTCAGAAAGTAAGACTATCGTTCGAAAGTAAGATAGTACATTCCAGACTCAAAGGCAGCAATTTCCTCGGATGGAATATTGCGAGCACCAGAATCTAAAGCAGGCTTTGGTAGTCTTGGAGGCAGTCAGTCTTTTAGTAACTATCATGACCAACACAACGTGATCCATATTACTTCCATCTTGACAGAAATGATATTCAAGTACAGGGCCCCACAATAAGGTGGTGAGGACATTCAGATAGTGGCAATGTCTTTTTGATGCCCAAAGGAATGATAGTGAGTTTTCTTACCTTATACATTGGTCAAATCAAGCAGTATGCCGGAAGACGTCTTTTTTTTTCCTTCTTTCGTCTCGGCAATGCAGAGAAAATCTGTTGTGAAACACTGCCACTGCTGGTCATTCAGTATAATCTGCAGATGGAAAAGTCCACTGTTAGTGCATTTACTTGAACAATTGGAAACAATCTTGATTTTAATAAAGCTTAAACAGATAAGTACTATGGAGTCTGTATTGTGAAAATCAACAGCTCATTAGAAATTAAAATCTCAATTTGAGTTTTTAACCTCGCATACTTCTCTGAATCCCATGCCTCACTTGCTAACACTGTAAACTATAGCACACACATTAGGACAGAGATAAATTGATCTTTTTGCCAGCCAAGTGCAGGATACCCTTCTCACTTCATTTGTTTTAGGATATGGTACACCAGTAGCAATTATGTCAGCTGACAAGTTGAGAGAGGAAGGGTTATGCTACAGTTAGTGGGAATAATAAAATCTATGAATAGCATATTCACCATCTTCATTTTAGCCAATTCCCACCAGTTCAGCAATAGTAAAGTCAAAACTCTTATGCTCAAACTTACGTTCATACAAATTTAGAAGTCTAAAAAAATGCCCTAATTTCTTTCATCTTACGATCTTAGTTTTCAGCTGGGCATCCTGCCTAACCTTCTACTCATTTCAATACCAAGATAAATGAATTCCATTGCTTGCTAGGCAACCGAGTGGCCCTCATGTCAGACGACATCTTGCTTAAGCTTTATGATGTCAGGGCACCACTGGACAAAATGTCCTGGTTGAAGGTGACACAGGAGGATGAGAGATCAGCAATTATGCAGTGGGTTACTATCTCTATTCATGATTGCAAGGCAACTAGGAGGTGGAATGGTAAAGGACTGAACCAGTAAAAGCACTGGGGCCTTTTTGAAAGCGGGATGGAGATACCAAAACAGAGATTATCCTTAATCCCTCGTGAGGATCACACTCAAACATACAGAGTGCAGGGGAAGAGGTTAACTGATCTTCCGTCCGTCAGAAAGTAAGACTATCGTTCGAAAGTAAGATAGTACATTCCAGACTCAAAGGCAGCAATTTCCTCGGATGGAATATTGCGAGCACCAGAATCTAAAGCAGGCTTTGGTAGTCTTGGAGGCAGTCAGTCTTTTAGTAACTATCATGACCAACACAACGTGATCCATATTACTTCCATCTTGACAGAAATGATATTCAAGTACAGGGCCCCACAATAAGGTGGTGAGGACATTCAGATAGTGGCAATGTCTTTTTGATGCCCAAAGGAATGATAGTGAGTTTTCTTACCTTATACATTGGTCAAATCAAGCAGTATGCCGGAAGACGTCTTTTTTTTTCCTTCTTTCGTCTCGGCAATGCAGAGAAAATCTGTTGTGAAACACTGCCACTGCTGGTCATTCAGTATAATCTGCAGATGGAAAAGTCCACTGTTAGTGCATTTACTTTAACAATTGGAAACAATCTTGATTTTAATAAAGCTTAAACAGATAAGTACTATGGAGTCTGTATTGTGAAAATCAACAGCTCATTAGAAATTAAAATCTCAATTTGAGTTTTTAACCTCGCATACTTCTCTGAATCCCATGCCTCACTTGCTAACACTGTAAACTATAGCACACACATTAGGACAGAGATAAATTGATCTTTTTGCCAGCCAAGTGCAGGATACCCTTCTCACTTCATTTGTTTTAGGATATGGTACACCAGTAGCAATTATGTCAGCTGACAAGTTGAGAGAGGAAGGGTTATGCTACAGTTAGTGGGAATAATAAAATCTATGAATAGCATATTCACCATCTTCATTTTAGCCAATTCCCACCAGTTCAGCAATAGTAAAGTCAAAACTCTTATGCTCAAACTTACGTTCATACAAATTTAGAAGTCTAAAAAAATGCCCTAATTTCTTTCATCTTACGATCTTAGTTTTCAGCTGGGCATCCTGCCTAACCTTCTACTCATTTCAATACCAAGATAAATGAATTCCATTGCTTGCTAGGCAACCGAGTGGCCCTCATGTCAGACGACATCTTGCTTAAGCTTTATGATGTCAGGGCACCACTGGACAAAATGTCCTGGTTGAAGGTGACCCAGGAGGATGAGAGATCAGCAATTATGCAGTGGGTTACTATCTCTATTCATGATTGCAAGGCAACTAGGAGGTGGAATGGTAAAGGACTGAACCAGTAAAAGCACTGGGGCCTTTTTGAAAGCGGGATGGAGATACCAAAACAGAGATTATCCTTAATCCCTCGTGAGGATCACACTCAAACATACAGAGTGCAGGGGAAGAGGTTAACTGATCTTCCGTCCGTCAGAAAGTAAGACTATCGTTCGAAAGTAAGATAGTACATTCCAGACTCAAAGGCAGCAATTTCCTCGGATGGAATATTGCGAGCACCAGAATCTAAAGCAGGCTTTGGTAGTCTTGGAGGCAGTCAGTCTTTTAGTAACTATCATGACCAACACAACGTGATCCATATTACTTCCATCTTGACAGAAATGATATTCAAGTACAGGCCCCCACAATAAGGTGGTGAGGACATTCAGATAGTGGCAATGTCTTTTTGATGCCCAAAGGAATGATAGTGAGTTTTCTTACCATATACATTGGTCAAATCAAGCAGTATGCCGGAAGACGTCTTTTTTTTTCTTCTTTCGTCTCGGCAATGCAGAGAAAATCTGATATGAAACACTGCCACTGCTGGTCATTCAGTATAATCTGCAGATGGAAAAGTCCACTGTTAGTGCATTTACTTGAACAATTAGAAACAATCTTGATTTTAATAAAGCTTAAACAGATAAGTACTATGGAGTCTATATTGTGAAAATCAACAGCTCATTAGAAATTAAAATCTCAATTTGAGTTTTTAACCTCGCATACTTCTCTGAATCCCATGCCTCACTTGCTAACACTGTAAACTATAGCACGCACATTAGGACATAGATACATTGATCTTTTTGCCAGCCAAGTGCAGGATACCCTTCTCACTTCATTTGTTTTAGGATATGGTACACCAGTAGCAATGTCAGCTGACAAGTTGAGAGAGGAAGGGTTATGCTACAGTTAGTGGGAATAATAAAATCTATGAATAGCATATTCACCATCTTCATTTTAGCCAATTCCCACCAGTTCAGCAATAGTAAAGTCAAAACTCTTATGCTCAAACTTACGTTCATACAAATTTAGAAGTCTAAAAAAATGCCCTAATTTCTTTCATCTTACGATCTTAGTTTTCAGCTGGGCATCCTGCCTACCCTTCTACTCATTTCAATACCAAGATAAATGAATTCCATTGCTTGCTAGGCAACCGAGTGGCCCTCATGTCAGACGACATCTTGCTTAAGCTTTATGATGTCAGGGCACCACTGGACAAAATGTCCTGGTTGAAGGTGACACAGGAGGATGAGAGATCAGCAATTATGCAGTGGGTTACTATCTCTATTCATGATTGCAAGGCAACTAGGAGGTGGAATGGTAAAGGACTGAACCAGTAAAAGCACTGGGGCCTTTTTGAAAGCGGGATGGAGATACCAAAACAGAGATTATCCTTAATCCCTCGTGAGGATCACACTCAAACATACAGAGTGCAGGGGAAGAGGTTAACTGATCTTCCGTCCGTCAGAAAGTAAGACTATCGTTCGAAAGTAAGATAGTACATTCCAGACTCAAAGGCAGCAATTTCCTCGGATGGAATATTGCGAGCACCAGAATCTAAAGCAGGCTTTGGTAGTCTTGGAGGCAGTCAGTCTTTTAGTAACTATCATGACCAACACAACGTGATCCATATTACTTCCATCTTGACAGAAATGATATTCAAGTACAGGGCCCCACAATAAGGTGGTGAGGACATTCAGATAGTGGCAATGTCTTTTTGATGCCCAAAGGAATGATAGTGAGTTTTCTTACCATATACATTGGTCAAATCAAGCAGTATGCCGTAAGACGTCTTTTTTTTCTTCTTTCGTCTCGGCAATGCAGAGAAAATCTGATATGAAACACTGCCACTGCTGGTCATTCAGTATAATCTGCAGATGGAAAAGTCCACTGTTAGTGCATTTACTATAACAATTAGAAACAATCTTGATTTTAATAAAGCTTAAACAGATAAGTACTATGGAGTCTGTATTGTGAAAATCAAAAGCTCATTAGAAATTAAAATCTCAATTTGAGTTTTTAACCTCGCATACTTCTCTGAATCCCATGCCTCACTTGCTAACACTGTAAACTATAGCACGCACATTAGGACAGAGATAAATTGATCTTTTTGCCAGCCAAGTGCAGGATACCCTTCTCACTTCATTTGTTTTAGGATATGGTACACCAGTAGCAATTATGTCAGCTGACAAGTTGAGAGAGGAAGGGTTATGCTACAGTTAGTGGGAATAATAAAATCTATGAATAGCATATTCACCATCTTCATTTTAGCCAATTCCCACCAGTTCAGCAATAGTAAAGTCAAAACTCTTATGCTCAAACTTACGTTCATACAAATTTAGAAGTCTAAAAAAATGCCCTAATTTCTTACATTTCACAATCTTAGTTTTCAGCTGGGCATCCTGCCTACCCTTCTACTCATTTCAATACCAAGATAAATGAATTCCATTGCTTGCTAGGCAACCGAGTGGCCCTCATGTCAGACGACATCTTGCTTAAGCTTTATGATGTCAGGGCACCACTGGACAAAATGTCCTGGTTGAAGGTGACACAGGAGGATGAGAGATCAGCAATTATGCAGTGGGTTACTATCTCTATTCATGATTGCAAGGCAACTAGGAGGTAGAATGGTAAAGGACTGAACCAGTAAAAGCACTGGGGCCTTTTTGAAAGCGGGATGGAGATACCAAAACAGAGATTATCCTTAATCCCTCGTGAGGATCACACTCAAACATACAGAGTGCAGGGGAAGAGGTTAACTGATCTTCCGTCCGTCAGAAAGTAAGACTATCGTTCGAAAGTAAGATAGTACATTCCAGACTCAAAGGCAGCAATTTCCTCGGATGGAATATTGCGAGCACCAGAATCTAAAGCAGGCTTTGGTAGTCTTTGAGGCAGTCAGTCTTTTAGTAACTATCATGACCAACACAACGTGATCCATATTACTTCCATCTTGACAGAAATGATATTCAAGTACAGGCCCCCACAATAAGGTGGTGAGGACATTCAGATAGTGGCAATGTCTTTTTGATGCCCAAAGGAATGCTAGTGAGTTTTCTTACCATATACATTGGTCAAATCAAGCAGTATGCCGGAAGACGTCTTTTTCTTCTTTCGTCTCGGCAATGCAGAGAAAATATGTTGTGAAACACTGCCACTGCTGGTCATTCAGTATAATCTGCAGATGGAAAAGTCCACTGTTAGTGCATTTACTTGAACAATTAGAAACAATCTTGATTTTAATAAAGCTTAAACAGATAAGTACTATGGAGTCTGTATTGTGAAAATCAACAGCTCATTAGAAATTAAAATCTCAATTTGAGTTTTTAACCTCGCATACTTCTCTGAATCCCATGCCTCACTTGCTAACACTGTAAACTATAGCACGCACATTAGGACAGAGATAAATTGATCTTTTTGCCAGCCAAGTGCAGGATACCCTTCTCACTTCCTTTGTTTTAGGATATGGTACACCAGTAGCAATTATGTCAGCTGACAAGTTGAGAGAGGAAGGGTTATGCTACAGTTAGTGGGAATAATAAAATCTATGAATAGCATATTCACCATCTTCATTTTAGCCAATTCCCACTAGTTCAGCAATAGTAAAGTCAAAACTCTTATGCTCAAACGTACGTTGATACAAATTTAGAAGTCTAAAAAAATGCCCTAATTTCCTTCATTTCACAATCTTAGTTTTCAGCTGGGCATCCTGCCTACCCTTCTACTCATTTCAATACCAAGATAAATGAATTCCATTGCTTGCCAGGCAACCGAGTGGCCCTCATGTCAGACGACATCTTGCTTAAGCTTTATGATGTCAGGGCACCACTGGACAAAATGTCCTGGTTGAAGGTGACACAGGAGGATGAGAGATCAGCAATTATGCAGTGGGTTACGATCTCTATTCATGATTGCAAGGCAACTAGGAGGTGGAATGGTAAAGGACTGAACCAGTAAAAGCACTGGGGCCTTTTTGAAAGCGGGATGGAGATACCAAAACAGAGATTATCCTTAATCCCTCGTGAGGATCACACTCAAACATACAGAGTGCAGGGGAAGAGGTTAACTGATCTTCCGTCCGTCAGAAAGTAAGACTATCGTTCGAAAGTAAGATAGTACATTCCAGACTCAAAGGCAGCAATTTCCTCGGATGGAATATTGCGAGCACCAGAATCTAAAGCAGGCTTTGGTAGTCTTTGAGGCAGTCAGTCTTTTAGTAACTATCATGACCAACACAACGTGATCCATATTACTTCCATCTTGACAGAAATGATATTCAAGTACAGGCCCCCACAATAAGGTGGTGAGGACATTCAGATAGTGGCAATGTCTTTTTGATGCCCAAAGGAATGCTAGTGAGTTTTCTTACCATATACATTGGTCAAATCAAGCAGTATGCCGGAAGACGTCTTTTTTTTCTTCTTTCGTCTCGGCAATGCAGAGAAAATATGTTGTGAAACACTGCCACTGCTGGTCATTCAGTATAATCTGCAGATGGAAAAGTCCACTGTTAGTGCATTTACTTGAACAATTAGAAACAATCTTGATTTTAATAAAGCTTAAACAGATAAGTACTATGGAGTCTGTATTGTGAAAATCAACAGCTCATTAGAAATTAAAATCTCAATTTGAGTTTTTAACCTCGCATACTTCTCTGAATCCCATGCCTCACTTGCTAACACTGTAAACTACAGCACGCACATTAGGACATAGATACATTGATCTTTTTGCCAGCCAAGTGCAGGATACCCTTCTCACTTCATTTGTTTTAGGATATGGTACACCAGTGGCAATTATGTCAGCTGACCAGTTGATAGAGGAAGGGTTATGCTACAGTTAGTGGAAATAATAAAATCTATGAATAGCATATTCACCATCTTCATTTTAGCCAATTCCCACTAGTTCAGCAATAGTAAAGTCAAAACTCTTATGCTCAAACGTACGTTGATACAAATTTAGAAGTCTAAAAAAATGCCCTAATTTCTTTCATTTCACAATCTTAGTTTTCAGCTG
The DNA here is from genome assembly GCF_964204655.1 of Triturus cristatus. Classification (NCBI taxonomy): domain Eukaryota; kingdom Metazoa; phylum Chordata; class Amphibia; order Caudata; family Salamandridae; genus Triturus; species Triturus cristatus. The sequence goes on from NC_140583.1 coordinate 1,148,549,415, forward strand.
GGCATCCTGCCTACCCTTCTACTCATTTCAATACCAAGATAAATGAATTCCATTGCTTGCTAGGCAACCGAGTGGCCCTCATGTCAGACGACATCTTGCTTAAACTTTATGATGTCAGGGCACCACTGGACAAAATGTCCTGGTTGAAGGTGACACAGGAGGATGAGAGATCAGCAATTATGCAGTGGGTTACTATCTCTATTCATGATTGCAAGGCAACTAGGAGGTAGAATGGTAAAGGACTGAACCAGTAAAAGCACTGGGGCCTTTTTGAAAGCGGGATGGAGATACCAAAACAGAGATTATCCTTAACAATCCCTTGTGAGGATCACACTCAAACATACAGAGTGCAGGGGAAGAGGTTAACTGATCTTCCGTCCGTCAGAAAGTAAGACTATCGTTCAAAAGTAAGATAGTACATTCCAGACTCAAAGGCAGCAATTTCCTCGGATGGAATATTGCGAGCACCAGAATCTAAAGCAGGCTTTGGTAGTCTTGGAGGCAGTCAGTCTTTTAGTAACTATCATGACCAACACAACGTGATCCATATTACTTCCATCTTGACAGAAATGATATTCAAGTACAGGCCCCCACAATAAGGTGGTGAGGACATTCAGATAGTGGCAATGTCTTTTTGATTGCCCAAAGGAATGCTAGTGAGTTTTCTTACCATATACATTGGTCAAATCAAGCAGTATGCCGGAAGACGCCTTTTTTTTTCTTCTTTCGTCTCGGCAATGCAGAGAAAATCTGATATGAAACACTGCCACTGCTGGTCATTCAGTATAATCTGCAGATGGAAAAGTCCACTGTTAGTGCATTTACTTGAACAATTAGAAACAATCTTGATTTTAATAAAGCTTAAACAGATAAGTACTATGGAGTCTGTATTGTGAAAATCAACAGCTCATTAGAAATTAAAATCTCAATTTGAGTTTTTAACCTCGCATACTTCTCTGAATCCCATGCCTCACTTGCTAACACTGTAAACTACAGCACGCACATTAGGACATAGATACATTGATCATTTTGCCAGCCAAGTGCAGGATACCCTTCTCACTTCATTTGTTTTAGGATATGGTACACCAGTAGCAATTATGTCAGCTGACAAGTTGAGAGAGGAAGGGTTATGCTACAGTTAGTGGGAATAATAAAATCTATGAATAGCATATTCACCATCTTCATTTTAGCCAATTCCCACTAGTTCAGCAATAGTAAAGTCAAAACTCTTATGCTCAAACGTACGTTGATTCAAATTTAGAAGTCTAAAAAAATGCCCTAATTTCTTTCATTTCACAATCTTAGTTTTCAGCTGGGCATCCTGCCTACCCTTCTACTCATTTCAATACCAAGATAAATGAATTCCATTGCTTGCTAGGCAACCGAGTGGCCCTCATGTCAGACGACATCTTGCTTAAACTTTATGATGTCAGGGCACCACTGGACAAAATGTCCTGGTTGAAGGTGACACAGGAGGATGAGAGATCAGCAATTATGCAGTGGGTTACTATCTCTATTCATGATTGCAAGGCAACTAGGAGGTGGAATGGTAAAGGACTGAACCAGTAAAAGCACTGGGGCCTTTTTGAAAGCGGGATGGAGATACCAAAACAGAGATTATCCTTAATCCCTCGTGAGGATCACAGTCAAACATACAGAGTGCAGGGGAAGAGGTTAACTGATCTTCCGTCCGTCAGAAAGTAAGACTATCGTTCGAAAGTAAGATAGTACATTCCAGACTCAAAGGCAGCAATTTCCTCGGATGGAATATTGCGAGCACCAGAATCTAAAGCAGGCTTTGGTAGTCTTTGAGGCAGTCAGTCTTTTAGTAACTATCATGACCAACACAACGTGACCCATATTACTTCCATCTTGACAGAAATGATATTCAAGTTGTCAAGAATTCCTGTCATACGAGGGGAGGAAAACGGTAACCAGCGAAAACGAACTACATCTCCCAGGATGCTTAGCGGTTGAGAGGTTATGTAAACAGGAGAGCTGTTACATAACTCAAGGGAAACACGCCCTTATGTAAACAGGAGAGCTGTTACATAACTCAAGGGAAACACGCCCTTCTGTAAACAGGAGAGCTGTTACATAACTCAAGGGAAACACGCCCTTATGTAAACAGGAGAGCTGTTACATAACTCAAGGGAAACACGCCCTTATGTAAACAGGAGAGCTGTTACATAACTCAAGGAAAACACGCCCTATAAAGGGAGGAACCGGGAGGTACAAGGCTGTCGGATATTGTGTTTACACCGACGTACCTGCTTCGTGAAGAGCAGTGTTCCGGAGTGGTGCTCCAGTAAGGCAAGAACGGAGGTAGGTCGAGTCGTTACTCCCTGGGCCGTGTCTTGCCCCATCGCCACCTGTGAAGGACCCGGAAGCTCTACCGGTCAACCATTGAGCTTCGCTTTTTGACTCGGCTGAGTCCAAGCGCAGTGGCGCTTTTGCTGGTTGGAGTCGTAACTCCCAGCCCGACCAGAGACACAGGGACTGCCAGCTGTAACGCACACCAGGAGGTGTTTGCCGCGTTACAGACTCGGAAGTCCACAGGATCGATCGAGCGGCTGCTCTCGGTTCAGTCTTCTTGCTTGTGATTGGGGTATCGGTGACGCATCACCAGGAGGTGACTCCGCGTCCCGGTGCAGTCTGAGGAAGAGGTTGAGCGGCTGCTCCCTTCAGGTAGAGACCCCGGCTGGGTGTTTCCCTGACTCCTCGATTCTCCCCAACACTCTTCGTGCCCCTCACAGCCTACCGATTGGCATTGTCGGCCATTTCATTTCTGCCCTCTGTTGGCATACGCCGGGATCGGCGTATATGCAGAGGACGGTTAGGACCATCCGTGCTGTGGGCTGGTAACGTACTTAGCCTGGAGGATTCCAGTGACTATAACTTTTGTTTGTTCTTTGTATTTTATTTGCCTTCATTAAAAGAACTAACCCTTCACAAGTGGTTGCGTCCTCATTGTCGTGTCTGTTAAACGATCCTGAGACGTTCAGGGCGTTACAAAAGTACAGGGCCCCACAATAAGGTGGTGAGGACATTCAGATAGTGGCAATGTCTTTTTGATGCCCAAAGGAATGATAGTGAGTTTTCTTACCATATACATTGGTCAAATCAAGCAGTATGCCGGAAGACGTCTTTTTCTTCTTTCGTCTCGGCAATGCAGAGAAAATCTGTTGTGAAACACTGCCACTGCTGGTCATTCAGTATAATCTGCAGATGGAAAAGTCCACTGTTAGTGCATTTACTTGAACAATTAGAAACAATCTTGATTTTAATAAAGCGTAAACAGATAAGTACTATGGAGTCTGTATTGTGAAAATCAACAGCTCATTAGAAATTAAAATCTCAATTTGAGTTTTTAACCTCGCATACTTCTCTGAATCCCATGCCTCACTTGCTAACACTGTAAACTATAGCACACACATTAGGACATAGATACATTGATCTTTTTGCCAGCCAAGTGCAGGATACCCTTCTCACTTCATTTGTTTTAGGATATGCTACAGCAGTAGCAATTATGTCAGCTGACAAGTTGAGAGAGGAAGGGTTATGCTACAGTTAGTGGGAATAATAAAATCTATGAATAGCATATTCACCATCTTCATTTAAGCCAATTCCCACCAGTTCAGCAATAGTCAAGTCAAAACTCTTATGCTCAAACTTACGTTCATACAAATTTAGAAGTCTAAAAAAATGCCCTAATTTCTTTCATCTTACGATCTTAGTTTTCAGCTGGGCATCCTGCCTACCCTTCTACTCATTTCAATACCAAGATAAATGAATTCCATTGCTTGCTAGGCAACCGAGTGGCCCTCATGTCAGACGACATCTTGCTTAAGCTTTATGATGTCAGGGCACCACTGGACAAAATGTCCTGGTTGAAGGTGACACAGGAGGATGAGAGATCAGCAATTATGCAGTGGGTTACTATCTCTATTCATGATTGCAAGGCAACTAGGAGGTGGAATGGTAAAGGACTGAACCAGTAAAAGCACTGGGGCCTTTTTGAAAGCGGGATGGAGATACCAAAACAGAGATTATCCTTAATCCCTCGTGAGGATCACAGTCAAACATACAGAGTGCAGGGGAAGAGGTTAACTGATCTTCCGTCCGTCAGAAAGTAAGACTATCGTTCGAAAGTAAGATAGTACATTCCAGACTCAAAGACAGCAATTTCCTCGGATGGAATATTGCGAGCACCAGAATCTAAAGCAGGCTTTGGTAGTCTTTGAGGCAGTCAGTCTTTTAGTAACTATCATGACCAACACAACGTGATCCATATTACTTCCATCTTGACAGAAATGATATTCAAGTTGTCAAGAATTCCTGTCATACGAGGGGAGGAAAACAGTAACCAGCGAAAACGAACTACATCTCCCAGGATGCTTAGCGGTTGAGAGGTTATGTAAACAGGAGAGCTGTTACATAACTCAAGGGAAACACGCCCTTATGTAAACAGGAGAGCTGTTACATAACTCAAGGGAAACACGCCCTTCTGTAAACAGGAGAGCTGTTACATAACTCAAGGGAAACACGCCCTTATGTAAACAGGAGAGCTGTTACATAACTCAAGGGAAACACGCCCTTATGTAAACAGGAGAGCTGTTACATAACTCAAGGAAAACACGCCCTATAAAGGGAGGAACCGGGAGGTACAAGGCTGTCGGATATTGTGTTTACACCGACGTACCTGCTTCGTGAAGAGCAGTGTTCCGGAGTGGTGCTCCAGTAAGGCAAGAACGGAGGTAGGTCGAGTCGTTACTCCCTGGGCCGTGTCTTGCCCCATCGCCACCTGTGAAGGACCCGGAAGCTCTACCGGTCAACCATTGAGCTTCGCTTTTTGACTCGGCTGAGTCCAAGCGCAGTGGCGCTTTTGCTGGTTGGAGTCGTAACTCCCAGCCCGACCAGAGACACAGGGACTGCCAGCTGTAACGCACACCAGGAGGTGTTTGCCGCGTTACAGACTCGGAAGTCCACAGGATCGATCGAGCGGCTGCTCTCGGTTCAGTCTTCTTGCTTGTGATTGGGGTATCGGTGACGCATCACCAGGAGGTGACTCCGCGTCCCGGTGCAGTCTGAGGAAGAGGTTGAGCGGCTGCTCCCTTCAGGTAGAGACCCCGGCTGGGTGTTTCCCTGACTCCTCGATTCTCCCCAACACTCTTCGTGCCCCTCACAGCCTACCGATTGGCATTGTCGGCCATTTCATTTCTGCCCTCTGTTGGCATACGCCGGGATCGGCGTATATGCAGAGGACGGTTAGGACCATCCGTGCTGTGGGCTGGTAACGTACTTAGCCTGGAGGATTCCAGTGACTATAACTTTTGTTTGTTCTTTGTATTTTATTTGCCTTCATTAAAAGAACTAACCCTTCACAAGTGGTTGCGTCCTCATTGTCGTGTCTGTTAAACGATCCTGAGACGTTCAGGGCGTTACAAAAGTACAGGGCCCCACAATAAGGTGGTGAGGACATTCAGATAGTGGCAATGTCTTTTTGATGCCCAAAGGAATGATAGTGAGTTTTCTTACCATATACATTGGTCAAATCAAGCAGTATGCCGGAAGACGTCTTTTTTTTCTTCTTTCATCTCGGCAATGCAGAGAAAATCTGTTGTGAAACACTGCCACTGCTGGTCATTCAGTATAATCTGCAGATGGAAAAGTCCACTGTTAGTGCATTTACTATAACAATTAGAAACAATCTTGATTTTAATAAAGCTTAAACAGATAAGTACTATGGAGTCTGTATTGTGAAAATCAACAGCTCATTAGAAATTAAAATCTCAATTTGAGTTTTTAACCTCGCATACTTCTCTGAATCCCATGCCTCACTTGCTAACACTGTAAACTACAGCACGCACATTAGGACATAGATACATTGATCATTTTGCCAGCCAAGTGCAGGATACCCTTCTCACTTCATTTGTTTTAGGATATGGTAAACCAGTGGCAATTATGTCAGCTGACCAGTTGATAGAGGAAGGGTTATGCTACAGTTAGTGGGAATAATAAAGTCTATGAATAGCATATTCACCATCTTCATTTTAGCCAATTCCCACCAGTTCAGCAATAGTAAAGTCAAAACTCTTATGCTCAAACTTACGTTCATACAAATTTAGAAGTCTAAAAAAATGCCCTAATTTCTTTCATCTTACGATCTTAGTTTTCAGCTGGGCATCCTGCCTACCCTTCTACTCATTTCAATACCAAGATAAATGAATTCCATTGCTTGCTAGGCAACCGAGTGGCCCTCATGTCAGACGACATCTTGCTTAAGCTTTATGATGTCAGGGCACCACTGGACAAAATGTCCTGGTTGAAGGTGACACAGGAGGATGAGAGATCAGCAATTATGCAGTGGGTTACTATCTCTATTCATGATTGCAAGGCAACTAGGAGGTGGAATGGTAAAGGACTGAACCAGTAAAAGCACTGGGGCCTTTTTGAAAGCGGGATGGAGATACCAAAACAGAGATTATCCTTAATCCCTCGTGAGGATCACACTCAAACATACAGAGTGCAGGGGAAGAGGTTAACTGATCTTCCGTCCGTCAGAAAGTAAGACTATCGTTCGAAAGTAAGATAGAACATTCCAGACTCAAAGGCAGCAATTTCCTCGGATGGAATATTGCGAGCACCAGAATCTAAAGCAGGCTTTGGTAGTCTTGGAGGCAGTCAGTCTTTTAGTAACTATCATGACCAACACAACGTGATCCATATTACTTCCATCTTGACAGAAATGATATTCAAGTACAGGCCCCCACAATAAGGTGGTGAGGACATTCAGATAGTGGCAATGTCTTTTTGATGCCCAAAGGAATGCTAGTGAGTTTTCTTACCATATACATTGGTCAAATCAAGCAGTATGCCGGAAGACGTCTTTTTTTTTTCTTCTTTCGTCTCGGCAATGCAGAGAAAATCTGATATGAAACACTGCCACTGCTGGTCATTCAGTATAATCTGCAGATGGAAAAGTCCACTGTTAGTGCATTTACTTGAACAATTGGAAACAATCTTGATTTTAATAAAGCTTAAACAGATAAGTACTATGGAGTCTGTATTGTGAAAATCAACAGCTCATTAGAAATTAAAATCTCAATTTGAGTTTTTAACCTCGCATACTTCTCTGAATCCCATGCCTCACTTGCTAACACTGTAAACTATAGCACGCACATTAGGACATAGATACATTGATCTTTTTGCCAGCCAAGTGCAGGATACCCTTCTCACTTCATTTGTTTTAGGATATGGTACACCAGTAGCAATTATGTCAGCTGACAAGTTGAGAGAGGAAGGGTTATGCTACAGTTAGTGGGAATAATAAAATCTATGAATAGCATATTCACCATCTTCATTTTAGCCAATTCCCACCAGTTCAGCAATAGTAAAGTCAAAACTCTTATGCTCAAACTTACGTTCATACAAATTTAGAAGTCTAAAAAAATGCCCTAATTTCTTTCATCTTACGATCTTAGTTTTCAGCTGGGCATCCTGCCTAACCTTCTACTCATTTCAATACCAAGATAAATGAATTCCATTGCTTGCTAGGCAACCGAGTGGCCCTCATGTCAGACGACATCTTGCTTAAGCTTTATGATGTCAGGGCACCACTGGACAAAATGTCCTGGTTGAAGGTGACACAGGAGGATGAGAGATCAGCAATTATGCAGTGGGTTACTATCTCTATTCATGATTGCAAGGCAACTAGGAGGTGGAATGGTAAAGGACTGAACCAGTAAAAGCACTGGGGCCTTTTTGAAAGCGGGATGGAGATACCAAAACAGAGATTATCCTTAACAATCCCTCGTGAGGATCACACTCAAACATACAGAGTGCAGGGGAAGAGGTTAACTGATCTTCCGTCCGTCAGAAAGTAAGACTATCGTTCGAAAGTAAGATAGTACATTCCAGACTCAAAGGCAGCAATTTCCTCGGATGGAATATTGCGAGCACCAGAATCTAAAGCAGGCTTTGGTAGTCTTGGAGGCAGTCAGTCTTTTAGTAACTATCATGACCAACACAACGTGATCCATATTACTTCCATCTTGACAGAAATGATATTCAAGTACAGGGCCCCACAATAAGGTGGTGAGGACATTCAGATAGTGGCAATGTCTTTTTGATGCCCAAAGGAATGATAGTGAGTTTTCTTACCATATACATTGGTCAAATCAAGCAGTATGCCGGAAGACGTCTTTTTTTTTTCTTCTTTCGTCTCGGCAATGCAGAGAAAATCTGATATGAAACACTGCCACTGCTGGTCATTCAGTATAATCTGCAGATGGAAAAGTCCACTGTTAGTGCATTTACTTGAACAATTGGAAACAATCTTGATTTTAATAAAGCTTAAACAGATAAGTACTATGGAGTCTGTATTGTGAAAATCAACAGCTCATTAGAAATTAAAATCTCAATTTGAGTTTTTAACCTCGCATACTTCTCTGAATCCCATGCCTCACTTGCTAACACTGTAAACTATAGCACACACATTAGGACAGAGATAAATTGATCTTTTTGCCAGCCAAGTGCAGGATACCCTTCTCACTTCATTTGTTTTAGGATATGGTACACCAGTAGCAATTATGTCAGCTGACAAGTTGAGAGAGGAAGGGTTATGCTACAGTTAGTGGAAATAATAAAATCTATGAATAGCATATTCACCATCTTCATTTTAGCCAATTCCCACCAGTTCAGCAATAGTAAAGTCAAAACTCTTATGCTCAAACTTACGTTCATACAAATTTAGAAGTCTAAAAAAATGCCCTAATTTCTTTCATCTTACGATCTTAGTTTTCAGCTGGGCATCCTGCCTAACCTTCTACTCATTTCAATACCAAGATAAATGAATTCCATTGCTTGCTAGGCAACCGAGTGGCCCTCATGTCAGACGACATCTTGCTTAAGCTTTATGATGTCAGGGCACCACTGGACAAAATGTCCTGGTTGAAGGTGACACAGGAGGATGAGAGATCAGAAATTATGCAGTGGGTTATTATCTCTATTCATGATTGCAAGGCAACTAGGAGGTGGAATGGTAAAGGACTGAACCAGTAAAAGCACTGGGGCCTTTTTGAAAGCGGGATGGAGATACCAAAACAGAGATTATCCTTAACAATCCCTCGTGAGGATCACACTCAAACATACAGAGTGCAGGGGAAGAGGTTAACTGATCTTCCGTCCGTCAGAAAGTAAGACTATCGTTCGAAAGTAAGATAGTACATTCCAGACTCAAAGGCAGCAATTTCCTCGGATGGAATATTGCGAGCACCAGAATCTAAAGCAGGCTTTGGTAGTCTTGGAGGCAGTCAGTCTTTTAGTAACTATCATGACCAACACAACGTGATCCATATTACTTCCATCTTGACAGAAATGATATTCAAGTACAGGCCCCCACAATAAGGTGGTGAGGACATTCAGATAGTGGCAATGTCTTTTTGATGCCCAAAGGAATGCTAGTGAGTTTTCTTACCATATACATTGGTCAAATCAAGCAGTATGCCGGAAGACGTCTTTTTTTTTTCTTCTTTCGTCTCGGCAATGCAGAGAAAATCTGATATGAAACACTGCCACTGCTGGTCATTCAGTATAATCTGCAGATGGAAAAGTCCACTGTTAGTGCATTTACTTGAACAATTAGAAACAATCTTGATTTTAATAAAGCTTAAACAGATAAGTACTATGGAGTCTGTATTGTGAAAATCAACAGCTCATTAGAAATTAAAATCTCAATTTGAGTTTTTAACCTCGCATACTTCTCTGAATCCCATGCCTCACTTGCTAACACTGTAAACTATAGCACGCACATTAGGACATAGATACATTGATCTTTTTGCCAGCCAAGTGCAGGATACCCTTCTCACTTCATTTGTTTTAGGATATGGTACACCAGTAGCAATTATGTCAGCTGACAAGTTGAGAGAGGAAGGGTTATGCTACAGTTAGTGGGAATAATAAAATCTATGAATAGCATATTCACCATCTTCATTTTAGCCAATTCCCACCAGTTCAGCAATAGTAAAGTCAAAACTCTTATGCTCAAACTTACGTTCATACAAATTTAGAAGTCTAAAAAAATGCCCTAATTTCTTTCATCTTACGATCTTAGTTTTCAGCTGGGCATCCTGCCTAACCTTCTACTCATTTCAATACCAAGATAAATGAATTCCATTGCTTGCTAGGCAACCGAGTGGCCCTCATGTCAGACGACATCTTGCTTAAGCTTTATGATGTCAGGGCACCACTGGACAAAATGTCCTGGTTGAAGGTGACCCAGGAGGATGAGAGATCAGCAATTATGCAGTGGGTTACTATCTCTATTCATGATTGCAAGGCAACTAGGAGGTGGAATGGTAAAGGACTGAAACAGTAAAAGCACTGGGGCCTTTTTGAAAGCGGGATGGAGATACCAAAACAGAGATTATCCTTAATCCCTCGTGAGGATCACACTCAAACATACAGAGTGCAGGGGAAGAGGTTAACTGACCTTCCGTCCGTCAGAAAGTAAGACTATCGTTCGAAAGTAAGATAGTACATTCCAGACTCAAAGGCAGCAATTTCCTCGGATGGAATATTGCGAGCACCAGAATCTAAAGCAGGCTTTGGTAGTCTTGGAGGCAGTCAGTCTTTTAGTAACTATCATGACCAACACAACGTGATCCATATTACTTCCATCTTGACAGAAATGATATTCAAGTACAGGCCCCCACAATAAGGTGGTGAGGACATTCAGATAGTGGCAATGTCTTTTTGATGCCCAAAGGAATGCTAGTGAGTTTTCTTACCATATACATTGGTCAAATCAAGCAGTATGCCGGAAGACGTCTTTTTTTTTCTTCTTTCGTCTCGGCAATGCAGAGAAAATCTGATATGAAACACTGCCACTGCTGGTCATTCAGTATAATCTGCAGATGGAAAAGTCCACTGTTAGTGCATTTACTTGAACAATTAGAAACAATCTTGATTTTAATAAAGCTTAAACAGATAAGTACTATGGAGTCTATATTGTGAAAATCAACAGCTCATTAGAAATTAAAATCTCAATTTGAGTTTTTAACCTCGCATACTTCTCTGAATCCCATGCCTCACTTGCTAACACTGTAAACTATAGCACGCACATTAGGACATAGATACATTGATCTTTTTCCCAGCCAAGTGCAGGATACCCTTCTCACTTCATTTGTTTTAGGATATGGTACACCAGTAGCAATTATGTCAGCTGACAAGTTGAGAGAGGAAGGGTTATGCTACAGTTAGTGGGAATAATAAAATCTATGAATAGCATATTCACCATCTTCATTTTAGCCAATTCCCACCAGTTCAGCAATAGTAAAGTCAAAACTCTTATGCTCAAACTTACGTTCATACAAATTTAGAAGTCTAAAAAAATGCCCTAATTTCTTTCATCTTACGATCTTAGTTTTCAGCTGGGCATCCTGCCTAACCTTCTACTCATTTCAATACCAAGATAAATGAATTCCATTGCTTGCTAGGCAACCGAGTGGCCCTCATGTCAGACGACATCTTGCTTAAGCTTTATGATGTCAGGGCACCACTGGACAAAATGTCCTGGTTGAAGGTGACCCAGGAGGATGAGAGATCAGCAATTATGCAGTGGGTTACTATCTCTATTCATGATTGCAAGGCAACTAGGAGGTGGAATGGTAAAGGACTGAACCAGTAAAAGCACTGGGGCCTTTTTGAAAGCGGGATGGAGATACCAAAACAGAGATTATCCTTAATCCCTCGTGAGGATCACACTCAAACATACAGAGTGCAGGGGAAGAGGTTAACTGATCTTCCGTCCGTCAGAAAGTAAGACTATCGTTCGAAAGTAAGATAGTACATTCCAGACTCAAAGGCAGCAATTTCCTCAGATGGAATATTGCGAGCACCAGAATCTAAAGCAGGCTTTGGTAGTGTTGGAGGCAGTCAGTCTTTTAGTAACTATCATGACCAACACAACGTGATCCATATTACTTCCATCTTGACAGAAATGATATTCAAGTACAGGCCCCCACAATAAGGTGGTGAGGACATTCAGATAGTGGCAATGTCTTTTTGATGCCCAAAGGAATGCTAGTGAGTTTTCTTACCATATACATTGGTCAAATCAAGCAGTATGCCGGAAGACGTCTTTTTTTTCTTCTTTCGTCTCGGCAATGCAGAGAAAATCTGATATGAAACACTGCCACTGCTGGTCATTCAGTATAATCTGCAGATGGAAAAGTCCACTGTTAGTGCATTTACTTGAACAATTAGAAACAATCTTGATTTTAATAAAGCTTAAACAGATAAGTACTATGGAGTCTGTATTGTGAAAATCAACAGCTCATTAGAAATTAAAATCTCAATTTGAGTTTTTAACCTCGCATACTTCTCTGAATCCCATGCCTCACTTGCTAACACTGTAAACTATAGCACACACATTAGGACAGAGATAAATTGATCTTTTTGCCAGCCAAGTGCAGGATACCCTTCTCACTTCATTTGTTTTAGGATATGGTACACCAGTAGCAATGTCAGCTGACAAGTTGAGAGAGGAAGGGTTATGCTACAGTTAGTGGGAATAATAAAATCTATGAATAGCATATTCACCATCTTCATTTTAGCCAATTCCCACCAGTTCAGCAATAGTAAAGTCAAAACTCTTATGCTCAAACTTACGTTCATACAAATTTAGAAGTCTAAAAAAATGCCCTAATTTCTTTCATCTTACGATCTTAGTTTTCAGCTGGGCATCCTGCCTACCCTTCTACTCATTTCAATACCAAGATAAATGAATTCCATTGCTTGCTAGGCAACCGAGTGGCCCTCATGTCAGACGACATCTTGCTTAAGCTTTATGATGTCAGGGCACCACTGGACAAAATGTCCTGGTTGAAGGTGACCCAGGAGGATGAGAGATCAGCAATTATGCAGTGGGTTACTATCTCTATTCATGATTGCAAGGCAACTAGGAGGTGGAATGGTAAAGGACTGAACCAGTAAAAGCACTGGGGCCTTTTTGAAAGCGGGATGGAGATACCAAAACAGAGATTATCCTTAATCCCTCGTGAGGATCACACTCAAACATACAGAGTGCAGGGGAAGAGGTTAACTGATCTTCCGTCCGTCAGAAAGTAAGACTATCGTTCGAAAGTAAGATAGTACATTCCAGACTCAAAGGCAGCTATTTCCTCGGATGGAATATTGCGAGCACCAGAATCTAAAGCAGGCTTTGGTAGTCTTGGAGGCAGTCAGTCTTTTAGTAACTATCATGACCAACACAACGTGATCCATATTACTTCCATCTTGACAGAAATGATATTCAAGTACAGGCCCCCACAATAAGGTGGTGAGGACATTCAGATAGTGGCAATGTCTTTTTGATGCCCAAAGGAATGCTAGTGAGTTTTCTTACCATATACATTGGTCAAATCAAGCAGTATGCCGGAAGACGTCTTTTTTTTTTCTTCTTTCGTCTCGGCAATGCAGAGAAAATCTGATATGAAACACTGCCACTGCTGGTCATTCAGTATAATCTGCAGATGGAAAAGTCCACTGTTAGTGCATTTACTTGAACAATTAGAAACAATCTTGATTTTAATAAAGCTTAAACAGATAAGTACTATGGAGTCTGTATTGTGAAAATCAACAGCTCATTAGAAATTAAAATCTCAATTTGAGTTTTTAACCTCGCATACTTCTCTGAATCCCATGCCTCACTTGCTAACACTGTAAACTATAGCACACACATTAGGACAGAGATAAATTGATCTTTTTGCCAGCCAAGTGCAGGATACCCTTCTCACTTCATTTGTTTTAGGATATGGTACACCAGTAGCAATGTCAGCTGACAAGTTGAGAGAGGAAGGGTTATGCTACAGTTAGTGGGAATAATAAAATCTATGAATAGCATATTCACCATCTTCATTTTAGCCAATTCCCACCAGTTCAGCAATAGTAAAGTCAAAACTCTTATGCTCAAACTTACGTTCATACAAATTTAGAAGTCTAAAAAAATGCCCTAATTTCTTTCATCTTACGATCTTAGTTTTCAGCTGGGCATCCTGCCTACCCTTCTACTCATTTCAATACCAAGATAAATGAATTCCATTGCTTGCTAGGCAACCGAGTGGCCCTCATGTCAGACGACATCTTGCTTAAGCTTTATGATGTCAGGGCACCACTGGACAAAATGTCCTGGTTGAAGGTGACACAGGAGGATGAGAGATCAGCAATTATGCAGTGGGTTACTATCTCTATTCATGATTGCAAGGCAACTAGGAGGTGGAATGGTAAAGGACTGAACCAGTAAAAGCACTGGGGCCTTTTTGAAAGCGGGATGGAGATACCAAAACAGAGATTATCCTTAACAATCCCTCGTGAGGATCACACTCAAACATACAGAGTGCAGGGGAAGAGGTTAACTGATCTTCCGTCCGTCAGAAAGTAAGACTATCGTTCGAAAGTAAGATAGTACATTCCAGACTCAAAGGCAGCAATTTCCTCGGATGGAATATTGCGAGCACCAGAATCTAAAGCAGGCTTTGGTAGTCTTGGAGGCAGTCAGTCTTTTAGTAACTATCATGACCAACACAACGTGATCCATATTACTTCCATCTTGACAGAAATGATATTCAAGTACAGGCCCCCACAATAAGGTGGTGAGGACATTCAGATAGTGGCAATGTCTTTTTGATGCCCAAAGGAATGCTAGTGAGTTTTCTTACCATATACATTGGTCAAATCAAGCAGTATGCCGGAAGACGTCTTTTTTTTTTCTTCTTTCGTCTCGGCAATGCAGAGAAAATCTGATATGAAACACTGCCACTGCTGGTCATTCAGTATAATCTGCAGATGGAAAAGTCCACTGTTAGTGCATTTACTTGAACAATTAGAAACAATCTTGATTTTAATAAAGCTTAAACAGATAAGTACTATGGAGTCTGTATTGTGAAAATCAACAGCTCATTAGAAATTAAAATCTCAATTTGAGTTTTTAACCTCGCATACTTCTCTGAATCCCATGCCTCACTTGCTAACACTGTAAACTATAGCACGCACATTAGGACATAGATACATTGATCTTTTTGCCAGCCAAGTGCAGGATACCCTTCTCACTTCATTTGTTTTAGGATATGGTACACCAGTAGCAATTATGTCAGCTGACAAGTTGAGAGAGGAAGGGTTATGCTACAGTTAGTGGGAATAATAAAATCTATGAATAGCATATTCACCATCTTCATTTTAGCCAATTCCCACCAGTTCAGCAATAGTAAAGTCAAAACTCTTATGCTCAAACTTACGTTCATACAAATTTAGAAGTCTAAAAAAATGCCCTAATTTCTTTCATCTTACGATCTTAGTTTTCAGCTGGGCATCCTGCCTAACCTTCTACTCATTTCCATACCAAGATAAATGAATTCCATTGCTTGCTAGGCAACCGAGTGGCCCTCATGTCAGACGACATCTTGCTTAAGCTTTATGATGTCAGGGCACCACTGGACAAAATGTCCTGGTTGAAGGTGACACAGGAGGATGAGAGATCAGCAATTATGCAGTGGGTTACTATCTCTATTCATGATTGCAAGGCAACTAGGAGGTGGAATGGTAAAGGACTGAACCAGTAAAAGCACTGGGGCCTTTTTGAAAGCGGGATGGAGATACCAAAACAGAGATTATCCTTAATCCCTCGTGAGGATCACACTCAAACATACAGAGTGCAGGGGAAGAGGTTAACTGATCTTCCGTCCGTCAGAAAGTAAGACTATCGTTCGAAAGTAAGATAGTACATTCCAGACTCAAAGGCAGCAATTTCCTCGGATGGAATATTGCGAGCACCAGAATCTAAAGCAGGCTTTGGTAGTCTTGGAGGCAGTCAGTCTTTTAGTAACTATCATGACCAACACAACGTGATCCATATTACTTCCATCTTGACAGAAATGATATTCAAGTACAGGCCCCCACAATAAGGTGGTGAGGACATTCAGATAGTGGCAATGTCTTTTTGATGCCCAAAGGAATGCTAGTGAGTTTTCTTACCATATACATTGGTCAAATCAAGCAGTATGCCGGAAGACGTCTTTTTTTTTCTTCTTTCGTCTCGGCAATGCAGAGAAAATCTGATATGAAACACTGCCACTGCTGGTCATTCAGTATAATCTGCAGATGGAAAAGTCCACTGTTAGTGCATTTACTTGAACAATTAGAAAATCTTGATTTTAATAAAGCTTAAACAGATAAGTACTATGGAGTCTATATTGTGAAAATCAACAGCTCATTAGAAATTAAAATCTCAATTTGAGTTTTTAACCTCGCATACTTCTCTGAATCCCATGCCTCACTTGCTAACACTGTAAACTATAGCACGCACATTAGGACATAGATACATTGATCTTTTTCCCAGCCAAGTGCAGGATACCCTTCTCACTTCATTTGTTTTAGGATATGGTACACCAGTAGCAATTATGTCAGCTGACAAGTTGAGAGAGGAAGGGTTATGCTACAGTTAGTGGGAATAATAAAATCTATGAATAGCATATTCAACATCTTCATTTTAGCCAATTCCCACCAGTTCAGCAATAGTAAAGTCAAAACTCTTATGCTCAAACTTACGTTCATACAAATTTAGAAGTCTAAAAAAATGCCCTAATTTCTTTCATCTTACGATCTTAGTTTTCAGCTGGGCATCCTGCCTAACCTTCTACTCATTTCAATACCAAGATAAATGAATTCCATTGCTTGCTAGGCAACCGAGTGGCCCTCATGTCAGACGACATCTTGCTTAAGCTTTATGATGTCAGGGCACCACTGGACAAAATGTCCTGGTTGAAGGTGACACAGGAGGATGAGAGATCAGCAATTATGCAGTGGGTTACTATCTCTATTCATGATTGCAAGGCAACTAGGAGGTGGAATGGTAAAGGACTGAAACAGTAAAAGCACTGGGGCCTTTTTGAAAGCGGGATGGAGATACCAAAACAGAGATTATCCTTAACAATCCCTTGTGAGGATCACACTCAAACATACAGAGTGCAGGGGAAGAGGTTAACTGATCTTCCGTCCGTCAGAAAGTAAGACTATCGTTCGAAAGTAAGATAGTACATTCCAGACTCAAAGGCAGCAATTTCCTCGGATGGAATATTGCGAGCACCAGAATCTAAAGCAGGCTTTGGTAGTGTTGGAGGCAGTCAGTCTTTTAGTAACTATCATGACCAACACAACGTGATCCATATTACTTCCATCTTGACAGAAATGATATTCAAGTACAGGGCCCCACAATAAGGTGGTGAGGACATTCAGATAGTGGCAATGTCTTTTTGATGCCCAAAGGAATGCTAGTGAGTTTTCTTACCATATACATTGGTCAAATCAAGCAGTATGCCGGAAGACGTCTTTTTTTTTTCTTCTTTCGTCTCGGCAATGCAGAGAAAATCTGATATGAAACACTGCCACTGCTGGTCATTCAGTATAATCTGCAGATGGAAAAGTCCACTGTTAGTGCATTTACTTGAACAATTAGAAACAATCTTGATTTTAATAAAGCTTAAACAGATAAGTACTATGGAGTCTGTATTGTGAAAATCAACAGCTCATTAGAAATTAAAATCTCAATTTGAGTTTTTAACCTCGCATACTTCTCTGAATCCCATGCCTCACTTGCTAACACTGTAAACTATAGCACACACATTAGGACAGAGATAAATTGATCTTTTTGCCAGCCAAGTGCAGGATACCCTTCTCACTTCATTTGTTTTAGGATATGGTACACCAGTAGCAATTATGTCAGCTGACAAGTTGAGAGAGGAAGGGTTATGCTACAGTTAGTGGGAATAATAAAATCTATGAATAGCATATTCACCATCTTCATTTTAGCCAATTCCCACCAGTTCAGCAATAGTAAAGTCAAAACTCTTATGCTCAAACGTACGTTGATACAAATTTAGAAGTCTAAAAAAATGCCCTAATTTCTTTCATTTCACAATCTTAGTTTTCAGCTGGGCATCCTGCCTACCCTTTTACTCATTTCAATACCAAGATAAATGAATTCCATTGCTTGCTAGGCAACCGAGTGGCCCTCATGTCAGACGACATCTTGCTTAAGCTTTATGATGTCAGGGCACCACTGGACAAAATGTCCTGGTTGAAGGTGACACAGGAGGATGAGAGATCAGAAATTATGTAGTGGGTTACTATCTCTATTCATGATTGCAAGGCAACTAGGAGGTGGAATGGTAAAGGACTGAACCAGTAAAAGCACTGGGGCCTTTTTGAAAGCGGGATGGAGATACCAAAACAGAGATTATCCTTAACAATCCCTCGTGAGGATCACACTCAAACATACAGAGTGCAGGGGAAGAGGTTAACTGATCTTCCGTCCGTCAGAAAGTAAGACTATCGTTCGAAAGTAAGATAGTACATTCCAGACTCAAAGGCAGCAATTTCCTCGGATGGAATATTGCGAGCACCAGAATCTAAAGCAGGCTTTGGTAGTCTTGGAGGCAGTCAGTCTTTTAGTAACTATCATGACCAACACAACGTGATCCATATTACTTCCATCTTGACAGAAATGATATTCAAGTACAGGGCCCCACAATAAGGTGGTGAGGACATTCAGATAGTGGCAATGTCTTTTTGATGCCCAAAGGAATGCTAGTGAGTTTTCTTACCATATACATTGGTCAAATCAAGCAGTATGCCGGAAGACGTCTTTTTTTTTTCTTCTTTCGTCTCGGCAATGCAGAGAAAATCTGATATGAAACACTGCCACTGCTGGTCATTCAGTATAATCTGCAGATGGAAAAGTCCACTGTTAGTACATTTACTTGAACAATTGGAAACAATCTTGATTTTAATAAAGCTTAAACAGATAAGTACTATGGAGTCTGTATTGTGAAAATCAACAGCTCATTAGAAATTAAAATCTCAATTTGAGTTTTTAACCTCGCATACTTCTCTGAATCCCATGCCTCACTTGCTAACACTGTAAACTATAGCACACACATTAGGACAGAGATAAATTGATCTTTTTGCCAGCCAAGTGCAGGATACCCTTCTCACTTCATTTGTTTTAGGATATGGTACACCAGTAGCAATTATGTCAGCTGACAAGTTGAGAGAGGAAGGGTTATGCTACAGTTAGTGGGAATAAAAAAATCTATGAATAGCATATTCACCATCTTCATTTTAGCCAATTCCCACCAGTTCAGCAATAGTAAAGTCAAAACTCTTATGCTCAAACGTACGTTGATACAAATTTAGAAGTCTAAAAAAATGCCCTAATTTCTTTCATTTCACAATCTTAGTTTTCAGCTGGGCATCCTGCCTACCCTTTTACTCATTTCAATACCAAGATAAATGAATTCCATTGCTTGCTAGGCAACCGAGTGGCCCTCATGTCAGACGACATCTTGCTTAAGCTTTATGATGTCAGGGCACCACTGGACAAAATGTCCTGGTTGAAGGTGACACAGGAGGATGAGAGATCAGCAATTATGCAGTGGGTTACTATCTCTATTCATGATTGCAAGGCAACTAGGAGGTGGAATGGTAAAGGACTGAACCAGTAAAAGCACTGGGGCCTTTTTGAAAGCGGGATGGAGATACCAAAACAGAGATTATCCTTAACAATCCCTCGTGAGGATCACACTCAAACATACAGAGTGCAGGGGAAGAGGTTAACTGATCTTCCGTCCGTCAGAAAGTAAGACTATCGTTCGAAAGTAAGATAGTACATTCCAGACTCAAAGGCAGCAATTTCCTCGGATGGAATATTGCGAGCACCAGAATCTAAAGCAGGCTTTGGTAGTCTTGGAGGCAGTCAGTCTTTTAGTAACTATCATGACCAACACAACGTGATCCATATTACTTCCATCTTGACAGAAATGATATTCAAGTACAGGCCCCCACAATAAGGTGGGAGGATATTCAGATAGTGGCAATGTCTTTTTGATGCCCAAAGGAATGCTAGTGAGTTTTCTTACCATATACATTGGTCAAATCAAGCAGTATGCCGGAAGACGTCTTTTTTTTTTCTTCTTTCGTCTCGGCAATGCAGAGAAAATCTGATATGAAACACTGCCACTGCTGGTCATTCAGTATAATCTGCAGATGGAAAAGTCCACTGTTAGTGCATTTACTTGAACAATTGGAAACAATCTTGATTTTAATAAAGCTTAAACAGATAAGTACTATGGAGTCTGTATTGTGAAAATCAACAGCTCATTAGAAATTAAAATCTCAATTTGAGTTTTTAACCTCGCATACTTCTCTGAATCCCATGCCTCACTTGCTAACACTGTAAACTATAGCACACACATTAGGACAGAGATAAATTGATCTTTTTGCCAGCCAAGTGCAGGATACCCTTCTCACTTCATTTGTTTTAGGATATGGTACACCAGTAGCAATTATGTCAGCTGACAAGTTGAGAGAGGAAGGGTTATGCTACAGTTAGTGGGAATAATAAAATCTATGAATAGCATATTCACCATCTTCATTTTAGCCAATTCCCACCAGTTCAGCAATAGTAAAGTCAAAACTCTTATGCTCAAACTTACGTTCATACAAATTTAGAAGTCTAAAAAAATGCCCTAATTTCTTTCATCTTACGATCTTAGTTTTCAGCTGGGCATCCTGCCTAACCTTCTACTCATTTCAATACCAAGATAAATGAATTCCATTGCTTGCTAGGCAACCGAGTGGCCCTCATGTCAGACGACATCTTGCTTAAGCTTTATGATGTCAGGGCACCACTGGACAAAATGTCCTGGTTGAAGGTGACACAGGAGGATGAGAGATCAGCAATTATGCAGTGGGTTACTATATCTATTCATGATTGCAAGGCAACTAGGAGGTGGAATGGTAAAGGACTGAACCAGTAAAAGCACTGGGGCCTTTTTGAAAGCGGGATGGAGATACCAAAACAGAGATTATCCTTAATCCCTCGTGAGGATCACACTCAAACATACAGAGTGCAGGGGAAGAGGTTAACTGATCTTCCGTCCGTCAGAAAGTAAGACTATCGTTCGAAAGTAAGATAGTACATTCCAGACTCAAAGGCAGCAATTTCCTCGGATGGAATATTGCGAGCACCAGAATCTAAAGCAGGCTTTGGTAGTCTTGGAGGCAGTCAGTCTTTTAGTAACTATCATGACCAACACAACGTGATCCATATTACTTCCATCTTGACAGAAATGATATTCAAGTACAGGGCCCCACAATAAGGTGGTGAGGACATTCAGATAGTGGCAATGTCTTTTTGATGCCCAAAGGAATGCTAGTGAGTTTTCTTACCATATACATTGGTCAAATCAAGCAGTATGCCGGAAGACGTCTTTTTTTTTCTTCTTTCGTCTCGGCAATGCAGAGAAAATCTGATATGAAACACTGCCACTGCTGGTCATTCAGTATAATCTGCAGATGGAAAAGTCCACTGTTAGTGCATTTACTTGAACAATTGGAAACAATCTTGATTTTAATAAAGCTTAAACAGATAAGTACTATGGAGTCTGTATTGTGAAAATCAACAGCTCATTAGAAATTAAAATCTCAATTTGAGTTTTTAACCTCGCATACTTCTCTGAATCCCATGCCTCACTTGCTAACACTGTAAACTATAGCACACACATTAGGACAGAGATAAATTGATCTTTTTGCCAGCCAAGTGCAGGATACCCTTCTCACTTCATTTGTTTTAGGATA
Organism: Triturus cristatus; assembly: GCF_964204655.1. Lineage (NCBI taxonomy): Eukaryota > Metazoa > Chordata > Amphibia > Caudata > Salamandridae > Triturus > Triturus cristatus. The sequence goes on from NC_140583.1 coordinate 1,148,571,108, forward strand.
TGGTACACCAGTAGCAATTATGTCAGCTGACAAGTTGAGAGAGGAAGGGTTATGCTACAGTTAGTGGGAATAATAAAATCTATGAATAGCATATTCACCATCTTCATTTTAGCCAATTCCCACCAGTTCAGCAATAGTAAAGTCAAAACTCTTATGCTCAAACTTACGTTCATACAAATTTAGAAGTCTAAAAAAATGCCCTAATTTCTTTCATTTCACAATCTTAGTTTTCAGCTGGGCATCCTGCCTACCCTTTTACTCATTTCAATACCAAGATAAATGAATTCCATTGCTTGCTAGGCAACCGAGTGGCCCTCATGTCAGACGACATCTTGCTTAAGCTTTATGATGTCAGGGCACCACTGGACAAAATGTCCTGGTTGAAGGTGACACAGGAGGATGAGAGATCAGCAATTATGCAGTGGGTTACTATCTCTATTCATGATTGCAAGGCAACTAGGAGGTGGAATGGTAAAGGACTGAACCAGTAAAAGCACTGGGGCCTTTTTGAAAGCGGGATGGAGATACCAAAACAGAGATTATCCTTAATCCCTCGTGAGGATCACACTCAAACATACAGAGTGCAGGGGAAGAGGTTAACTGATCTTCCGTCCGTCAGAAAGTAAGACTATCGTTCGAAAGTAAGATAGTACATTCCAGACTCAAAGGCAGCAATTTCCTCGGATGGAATATTGCGAGCACCAGAATCTAAAGCAGGCTTTGGTAGTCTTGGAGGCAGTCAGTCTTTTAGTAACTATCATGACCAACACAACGTGATCCATATTACTTCCATCTTGACAGAAATGATATTCAAGTACAGGCCCCCACAATAAGGTGGTGAGGACATTCAGATAGTGGCAATGTCTTTTTGATGCCCAAAGGAATGCTAGTGAGTTTTCTTACCATATACATTGGTCAAATCAAGCAGTATGCCGGAAGACGTCTTTTTTTTTCTTCTTTCGTCTCGGCAATGCAGAGAAAATCTGATATGAAACACTGCCACTGCTGGTCATTCAGTATAATCTGCAGATGGAAAAGTCCACTGTTAGTGCATTTACTTGAACAATTAGAAACAATCTTGATTTTAATAAAGCTTAAACAGATAAGTACTATGGAGTCTATATTGTGAAAATCAACAGCTCATTAGAAATTAAAATCTCAATTTGAGTTTTTAACCTCGCATACTTCTCTGAATCCCATGCCTCACTTGCTAACACTGTAAACTATAGCACGCACATTAGGACATAGATACATTGATCTTTTTGCCAGCCAAGTGCAGGATACCCTTCTCACTTCATTTGTTTTAGGATATGGTACACCAGTAGCAATTATGTCAGCTGACAAGTTGAGAGAGGAAGGGTTATGCTACAGTTAGTGGGAATAATAAAATCTATGAATAGCATATTCACCATCTTCATTTTAGCCAATTCCCACCAGTTCAGCAATAGTAAAGTCAAAACTCTTATGCTCAAACTTACGTTCATACAAATTTAGAAGTCTAAAAAAATGCCCTAATTTCTTTCATCTTACGATCTTAGTTTTCAGCTGGGCATCCTGCCTAACCTTCTACTCATTTCAATACCAAGATAAATGAATTCCATTGCTTGCTAGGCAACCGAGTGGCCCTCATGTCAGACGACATCTTGCTTAAGCTTTATGATGTCAGGGCACCACTGGACAAAATGTCCTGGTTGAAGGTGACACAGGAGGATGAGAGATCAGCAATTATGCAGTGGGTTACTATCTCTATTCATGATTGCAAGGCAACTAGGAGGTGGAATGGTAAAGGACTGAACCAGTAAAAGCACTGGGGCCTTTTTGAAAGCGGGATGGAGATACCAAAACAGAGATTATCCTTAATCCCTCGTGAGGATCACACTCAAACATACAGAGTGCAGGGGAAGAGGTTAACTGATCTTACGTCCGTCAGAAAGTAAGACTATCGTTCGAAAGTAAGATAGTACATTCCAGACTCAAAGGCAGCAATTTCCTCGGATGGAATATTGCGAGCACCAGAATCTAAAGCAGGCTTTGGTAGTCTTGGAGGCAGTCAGTCTTTTAGTAACTATCATGACCAACACAACGTGATCCATATTACTTCCATCTTGACAGAAATGATATTCAAGTACAGGGCCCCACAATAAGGTGGTGAGGACATTCAGATAGTGGCAATGTCTTTTTGATGCCCAAAGGAATGATAGTGAGTTTTCTTACCTTATACATTGGTCAAATCAAGCAGTATGCCGGAAGACGTCTTTTTTTTTCCTTCTTTCGTCTCGGCAATGCAGAGAAAATCTGTTGTGAAACACTGCCACTGCTGGTCATTCAGTATAATCTGCAGATGGAAAAGTCCACTGTTAGTGCATTTACTTGAACAATTGGAAACAATCTTGATTTTAATAAAGCTTAAACAGATAAGTACTATGGAGTCTGTATTGTGAAAATCAACAGCTCATTAGAAATTAAAATCTCAATTTGAGTTTTTAACCTCGCATACTTCTCTGAATCCCATGCCTCACTTGCTAACACTGTAAACTATAGCACACACATTAGGACAGAGATAAATTGATCTTTTTGCCAGCCAAGTGCAGGATACCCTTCTCACTTCATTTGTTTTAGGATATGGTACACCAGTAGCAATTATGTCAGCTGACAAGTTGAGAGAGGAAGGGTTATGCTACAGTTAGTGGGAATAATAAAATCTATGAATAGCATATTCACCATCTTCATTTTAGCCAATTCCCACCAGTTCAGCAATAGTAAAGTCAAAACTCTTATGCTCAAACTTACGTTCATACAAATTTAGAAGTCTAAAAAAATGCCCTAATTTCTTTCATTTTACGATCTTAGTTTTCAGCTGGGCATCCTGCCTAACCTTCTACTCATTTCAATACCAAGATAAATGAATTCCATTGCTTGCTAGGCAACCGAGTGGCCCTCATGTCAGACGACATCTTGCTTAAGCTTTATGATGTCAGGGCACCACTGGACAAAATGTCCTGGTTGAAGGTGACACAGGAGGATGAGAGATCAGCAATTATGCAGTGGGTTACTATCTCTATTCATGATTGCAAGGCAACTAGGAGGTGGAATGGTAAAGGACTGAACCAGTAAAAGCACTGGGGCCTTTTTGAAAGCGGGATGGAGATACCAAAACAGAGATTATCCTTAACAATCCCTCGTGAGGATCACACTCAAACATACAGAGTGCAGGGGAAGAGGTTAACTGATCTTCCGTCCGTCAGAAAGTAAGACTATCGTTCGAAAGTAAGATAGTACATTCCAGACTCAAAGGCAGCAATTTCCTCGGATGGAATATTGCGAGCACCAGAATCTAAAGCAGGCTTTGGTAGTCTTGGAGGCAGTCAGTCTTTTAGTAACTATCATGACCAACACAACGTGATCCATATTACTTCCATCTTGACAGAAATGATATTCAAGTACAGGGCCCCACAATAAGGTGGTGAGGACATTCAGATAGTGGCAATGTCTTTTTGATGCCCAAAGGAATGATAGTGAGTTTTCTTACCTTATACATTGGTCAAATCAAGCAGTATGCCGGAAGACGTCTTTTTTTTTCCTTCTTTCGTCTCGGCAATGCAGAGAAAATCTGTTGTGAAACACTGCCACTGCTGGTCATTCAGTATAATCTGCAGATGGAAAAGTCCACTGTTAGTGCATTTACTTGAACAATTGGAAACAATCTTGATTTTAATAAAGCTTAAACAGATAAGTACTATGGAGTCTGTATTGTGAAAATCAACAGCTCATTAGAAATTAAAATCTCAATTTGAGTTTTTAACCTCGCATACTTCTCTGAATCCCATGCCTCACTTGCTAACACTGTAAACTATAGCACACACATTAGGACAGAGATAAATTGATCTTTTTGCCAGCCAAGTGCAGGATACCCTTCTCACTTCATTTGTTTTAGGATATGGTACACCAGTAGCAATTATGTCAGCTGACAAGTTGAGAGAGGAAGGGTTATGCTACAGTTAGTGGGAATAATAAAATCTATGAATAGCATATTCACCATCTTCATTTTAGCCAATTCCCACCAGTTCAGCAATAGTAAAGTCAAAACTCTTATGCTCAAACTTACGTTCATACAAATTTAGAAGTCTAAAAAAATGCCCTAATTTCTTTCATCTTACGATCTTACTTTTCAGCTGGGCATCCTGCCTAACCTTCTACTCATTTCAATACCAAGATAAATGAATTCCATTGCTTGCTAGGCAACCGAGTGGCCCTCATGTCAGACGACATCTTGCTTAAGCTTTATGATGTCAGGGCACCACTGGACAAAATGTCCTGGTTGAAGGTGACCCAGGAGGATGAGAGATCAGCAATTATGCAGTGGGTTACTATCTCTATTCATGATTGCAAGGCAACTAGGAGGTGGAATGGTAAAGGACTGAACCAGTAAAAGCACTGGGGCCTTTTTGAAAGCGGGATGGAGATACCAAAACAGAGATTATCCTTAATCCCTCGTGAGGATCACACTCAAACATACAGAGTGCAGGGGAAGAGGTTAACTGATCTTCCGTCCGTCAGAAAGTAAGACTATCGTTCGAAAGTAAGATAGTACATTCCAGACTCAAAGGCAGCAATTTCCTCGGATGGAATATTGCGAGCACCAGAATCTAAAGCAGGCTTTGGTAGTCTTGGAGGCAGTCAGTCTTTTAGTAACTATCATGACCAACACAACGTGATCCATATTACTTCCATCTTGACAGAAATGATATTCAAGTACAGGCCCCCACAATAAGGTGGTGAGGACATTCAGATAGTGGCAATGTCTTTTTGATGCCCAAAGGAATGATAGTGAGTTTTCTTACCATATACATTGGTCAAATCAAGCAGTATGCCGGAAGACGTCTTTTTTTTTTCTTCTTTCGTCTCGGCAATGCAGAGAAAATCTGATATGAAACACTGCCACTGCTGGTCATTCAGTATAATCTGCAGATGGAAAAGTCCACTGTTAGTGCATTTACTTGAACAATTGGAAACAATCTTGATTTTAATAAAGCTTAAACAGATAAGTACTATGGAGTCTGTATTGTGAAAATCAACAGCTCATTAGAAATTAAAATCTCAATTTGAGTTTTTAACCTCGCATACTTCTCTGAATCCCATGCCTCACTTGCTAACACTGTAAACTATAGCACACACATTAGGACAGAGATAAATTGATCTTTTTGCCAGCCAAGTGCAGGATACCCTTCTCACTTCATTTGTTTTAGGATATGGTACACCAGTAGCAATTATGTCAGCTGACAAGTTGAGAGAGGAAGGGTTATGCTACAGTTAGTGGAAATAATAAAATCTATGAATAGCATATTCACCATCTTCATTTTAGCCAATTCCCACCAGTTCAGCAATAGTAAAGTCAAAACTCTTATGCTCAAACTTACGTTCATACAAATTTAGAAGTCTAAAAAAATGCCCTAATTTCTTTCATCTTACGATCTTAGTTTTCAGCTGGGCATCCTGCCTAACCTTCTACTCATTTCAATACCAAGATAAATGAATTCCATTGCTTGCTAGGCAACCGAGTGGCCCTCATGTCAGACGACATCTTGCTTAAGCTTTATGATGTCAGGGCACCACTGGACAAAATGTCCTGGTTGAAGGTGACACAGGAGGATGAGAGATCAGAAATTATGCAGTGGGTTATTATCTCTATTCATGATTGCAAGGCAACTAGGAGGTGGAATGGTAAAGGACTGAACCAGTAAAAGCACTGGGGCCTTTTTGAAAGCGGGATGGAGATACCAAAACAGAGATTATCCTTAACAATCCCTCGTGAGGATCACACTCAAACATACAGAGTGCAGGGGAAGAGGTTAACTGATCTTCCGTCCGTCAGAAAGTAAGACTATCGTTCGAAAGTAAGATAGTACATTCCAGACTCAAAGGCAGCAATTTCCTCGGATGGAATATTGCGAGCACCAGAATCTAAAGCAGGCTTTGGTAGTCTTGGAGGCAGTCAGTCTTTTAGTAACTATCATGACCAACACAACGTGATCCATATTACTTCCATCTTGACAGAAATGATATTCAAGTACAGGCCCCCACAATAAGGTGGTGAGGACATTCAGATAGTGGCAATGTCTTTTTGATGCCCAAAGGAATGCTAGTGAGTTTTCTTACCATATACATTGGTCAAATCAAGCAGTATGCCGGAAGACGTCTTTTTTTTTTCTTCTTTCGTCTCGGCAATGCAGAGAAAATCTGATATGAAACACTGCCACTGCTGGTCATTCAGTATAATCTGCAGATGGAAAAGTCCACTGTTAGTGCATTTACTTGAACAATTAGAAACAATCTTGATTTTAATAAAGCTTAAACAGATAAGTACTATGGAGTCTGTATTGTGAAAATCAACAGCTCATTAGAAATTAAAATCTCAATTTGAGTTTTTAACCTCGCATACTTCTCTGAATCCCATGCCTCACTTGCTAACACTGTAAACTATAGCACGCACATTAGGACATAGATACATTGATCTTTTTGCCAGCCAAGTGCAGGATACCCTTCTCACTTCATTTGTTTTAGGATATGGTACACCAGTAGCAATTATGTCAGCTGACAAGTTGAGAGAGGAAGGGTTATGCTACAGTTAGTGGGAATAATAAAATCTATGAATAGCATATTCACCATCTTCATTTTAGCCAATTCCCACCAGTTCAGCAATAGTAAAGTCAAAACTCTTATGCTCAAACTTACGTTCATACAAATTTAGAAGTCTAAAAAAATGCCCTAATTTCTTTCATCTTACGATCTTAGTTTTCAGCTGGGCATCCTGCCTAACCTTCTACTCATTTCAATACCAAGATAAATGAATTCCATTGCTTGCTAGGCAACCGAGTGGCCCTCATGTCAGACGACATCTTGCTTAAGCTTTATGATGTCAGGGCACCACTGGACAAAATGTCCTGGTTGAAGGTGACCCAGGAGGATGAGAGATCAGCAATTATGCAGTGGGTTACTATCTCTATTCATGATTGCAAGGCAACTAGGAGGTGGAATGGTAAAGGACTGAAACAGTAAAAGCACTGGGGCCTTTTTGAAAGCGGGATGGAGATACCAAAACAGAGATTATCCTTAATCCCTCGTGAGGATCACACTCAAACATACAGAGTGCAGGGGAAGAGGTTAACTGACCTTCCGTCCGTCAGAAAGTAAGACTATCGTTCGAAAGTAAGATAGTACATTCCAGACTCAAAGGCAGCAATTTCCTCGGATGGAATATTGCGAGCACCAGAATCTAAAGCAGGCTTTGGTAGTCTTGGAGGCAGTCAGTCTTTTAGTAACTATCATGACCAACACAACGTGATCCATATTACTTCCATCTTGACAGAAATGATATTCAAGTACAGGCCCCCACAATAAGGTGGTGAGAACATTCAGATAGTGGCAATGTCTTTTTGATGCCCAAAGGAATGATAGTGAGTTTTCTTACCATATACATTGGTCAAATCAAGCAGTATGCCGGAAGACGTCTTTTTTTTTTCTTCTTTCGTCTCGGCAATGCAGAGAAAATCTGATATGAAACACTGCCACTGCTGGTCATTCAGTATAATCTGCAGATGGAAAAGTCCACTGTTAGTGCATTTACTTGAACAATTGGAAACAATCTTGATTTTAATAAAGCTTAAACAGATAAGTACTATGGAGTCTGTATTGTGAAAATCAACAGCTCATTAGAAATTAAAATCTCAATTTGAGTTTTTAACCTCGCATACTTCTCTGAATCCCATGCCTCACTTGCTAACACTGTAAACTATAGCACACACATTAGGACAGAGATAAATTGATCTTTTTGCCAGCCAAGTGCAGGATACCCTTCTCACTTCATTTGTTTTAGGATATGGTACACCAGTAGCAATTATGTCAGCTGACAAGTTGGGAGAGGAAGGGTTATGCTACAGTTAGTGGAAATAATAAAATCTATGAATAGCATATTCACCATCTTCATTTTAGCCAATTCCCACCAGTTCAGCAATAGTAAAGTCAAAACTCTTATGCTCAAACTTACGTTCATACAAATTTAGAAGTCTAAAAAAATGCCCTAATTTCTTTCATCTTACGATCTTAGTTTTCAGCTGGGCATCCTGCCTAACCTTCTACTCATTTCAATACCAAGATAAATGAATTCCATTGCTTGCTAGGCAACCGAGTGGCCCTCATGTCAGACGACATCTTGCTTAAGCTTTATGATGTCAGGGCACCACTGGACAAAATGTCCTGGTTGAAGGTGACACAGGAGGATGAGAGATCAGAAATTATGCAGTGGGTTATTATCTCTATTCATGATTGCAAGGCAACTAGGAGGTGGAATGGTAAAGGACTGAACCAGTAAAAGCACTGGGGCCTTTTTGAAAGCGGGATGGAGATACCAAAACAGAGATTATCCTTAACAATCCCTCGTGAGGATCACACTCAAACATACAGAGTGCAGGGGAAGAGGTTAACTGATCTTCCGTCCGTCAGAAATTAAGACTATCGTTCGAAAGTAAGATAGTACATTCCAGACTCAAAGGCAGCAATTTCCTCGGATGGAATATTGCGAGCACCAGAATCTAAAGCAGGCTTTGGTAGTCTTGGAGGCAGTCAGTCTTTTAGTAACTATCATGACCAACACAACGTGATCCATATTACTTCCATCTTGACAGAAATGATATTCAAGTACAGGCCCCCACAATAAGGTGGTGAGGACATTCAGATAGTGGCAATGTCTTTTTGATGCCCAAAGGAATGCTAGTGAGTTTTCTTACCATATACATTGGTCAAATCAAGCAGTATGCCGGAAGACGTCTTTTTTTTTTCTTCTTTCGTCTCGGCAATGCAGAGAAAATCTGATATGAAACACTGCCACTGCTGGTCATTCAGTATAATCTGCAGATGGAAAAGTCCACTGTTAGTGCATTTACTTGAACAATTAGAAACAATCTTGATTTTAATAAAGCTTAAACAGATAAGTACTATGGAGTCTGTATTGTGAAAATCAACAGCTCATTAGAAATTAAAATCTCAATTTGAGTTTTTAACCTCGCATACTTCTCTGAATCCCATGCCTCACTTGCTAACACTGTAAACTATAGCACGCACATTAGGACATAGATACATTGATCTTTTTGCCAGCCAAGTGCAGGATACCCTTCTCACTTCATTTGTTTTAGGATATGGTACACCAGTAGCAATTATGTCAGCTGACAAGTTGAGAGAGGAAGGGTTATGCTACAGTTAGTGGGAATAATAAAATCTATGAATAGCATATTCACCATCTTCATTTTAGCCAATTCCCACCAGTTCAGCAATAGTAAAGTCAAAACTCTTATGCTCAAACTTACGTTCATACAAATTTAGAAGTCTAAAAAAATGCCCTAATTTCTTTCATCTTACGATCTTAGTTTTCAGCTGGGCATCCTGCCTAACCTTCTACTCATTTCCATACCAAGATAAATGAATTCCATTGCTTGCTAGGCAACCGAGTGGCCCTCATGTCAGACGACATCTTGCTTAAGCTTTATGATGTCAGGGCACCACTGGACAAAATGTCCTGGTTGAAGGTGACACAGGAGGATGAGAGATCAGCAATTATGCAGTGGGTTACTATCTCTATTCATGATTGCAAGGCAACTAGGAGGTGGAATGGTAAAGGACTGAACCAGTAAAAGCACTGGGGCCTTTTTGAAAGCGGGATGGAGATACCAAAACAGAGATTATCCTTAACAATCCCTTGTGAGGATCACACTCAAACATACAGAGTGCAGGGGAAGAGGTTAACTGATCTTCCGTCCGTCAGAAAGTAAGACTATCGTTCGAAAGTAAGATAGTACATTCCAGACTCAAAGGCAGCAATTTCCTCGGATGGAATATTGCGAGCACCAGAATCTAAAGCAGGCTTTGGTAGTCTTGGAGGCAGTCAGTCTTTTAGTAACTATCATGACCAACACAACGTGATCCATATTACTTCCATCTTGACAGAAATGATATTCAAGTACAGGCCCCCACAATAAGGTGGTGAGGACATTCAGATAGTGGCAATGTCTTTTTGATGCCCAAAGGAATGCTAGTGAGTTTTCTTACCATATACATTGGTCAAATCAAGCAGTATGCCGGAAGACGTCTTTTTTTTTCTTCTTTCGTCTCGGCAATGCAGAGAAAATCTGATATGAAACACTGCCACTGCTGGTCATTCAGTATAATCTGCAGATGGAAAAGTCCACTGTTAGTGCATTTACTTGAACAATTAGAAACAATCTTGATTTTAATAAAGCTTAAACAGATAAGTACTATGGAGTCTGTATTGTGAAAATCAACAGCTCATTAGAAATTAAAATCTCAATTTGAGTTTTTAACCTCGCATACTTCTCTGAATCCCATGCCTCACTTGCTAACACTGTAAACTATAGCACACACATTAGGACAGAGATAAATTGATCTTTTTGCCAGCCAAGTGCAGGATACCCTTCTCACTTCATTTGTTTTAGGATATGGTACACCAGTAGCAATGTCAGCTGACAAGTTGAGAGAGGAAGGGTTATGCTACAGTTAGTGGGAATAATAAAATCTATGAATAGCATATTCACCATCTTCATTTTAGCCAATTCCCACCAGTTCAGCAATAGTAAAGTCAAAACTCTTATGCTCAAACTTACGTTCATACAAATTTAGAAGTCTAAAAAAATGCCCTAATTTCTTTCATCTTACGATCTTAGTTTTCAGCTGGGCATCCTGCCTACCCTTCTACTCATTTCAATACCAAGATAAATGAATTCCATTGCTTGCTAGGCAACCGAGTGGCCCTCATGTCAGACGACATCTTGCTTAAGCTTTATGATGTCAGGGCACCACTGGACAAAATGTCCTGGTTGAAGGTGACCCAGGAGGATGAGAGATCAGCAATTATGCAGTGGGTTACTATCTCTATTCATGATTGCAAGGCAACTAGGAGGTGGAATGGTAAAGGACTGAACCAGTAAAAGCACTGGGGCCTTTTTGAAAGCGGGATGGAGATACCAAAACAGAGATTATCCTTAATCCCTCGTGAGGATCACACTCAAACATACAGAGTGCAGGGGAAGAGGTTAACTGATCTTCCGTCCGTCAGAAAGTAAGACTATCGTTCGAAAGTAAGATAGTACATTCCAGACTCAAAGGCAGCTATTTCCTCGGATGGAATATTGCGAGCACCAGAATCTAAAGCAGGCTTTGGTAGTCTTGGAGGCAGTCAGTCTTTTAGTAACTATCATGACCAACACAACGTGATCCATATTACTTCCATCTTGACAGAAATGATATTCAAGTACAGGCCCCCACAATAAGGTGGTGAGGACATTCAGATAGTGGCAATGTCTTTTTGATGCCCAAAGGAATGCTAGTGAGTTTTCTTACCATATACATTGGTCAAATCAAGCAGTATGCCGGAAGACGTCTTTTTTTTTTCTTCTTTCGTCTCGGCAATGCAGAGAAAATCTGATATGAAACACTGCCACTGCTGGTCATTCAGTATAATCTGCAGATGGAAAAGTCCACTGTTAGTGCATTTACTTGAACAATTAGAAACAATCTTGATTTTAATAAAGCTTAAACAGATAAGTACTATGGAGTCTGTATTGTGAAAATCAACAGCTCATTAGAAATTAAAATCTCAATTTGAGTTTTTAACCTCGCATACTTCTCTGAATCCCATGCCTCACTTGCTAACACTGTAAACTATAGCACGCACATTAGGACATAGATACATTGATCTTTTTGCCAGCCAAGTGCAGGATACCCTTCTCACTTCATTTGTTTTAGGATATGGTACACCAGTAGCAATTATGTCAGCTGACAAGTTGAGAGAGGAAGGGTTATGCTACAGTTAGTGGGAATAATAAAATCTATGAATAGCATATTCACCATCTTCATTTTAGCCAATTCCCACCAGTTCAGCAATAGTAAAGTCAAAACTCTTATGCTCAAACTTACGTTCATACAAATTTAGAAGTCTAAAAAAATGCCCTAATTTCTTTCATCTTACGATCTTAGTTTTCAGCTGGGCATCCTGCCTAACCTTCTACTCATTTCCATACCAAGATAAATGAATTCCATTGCTTGCTAGGCAACCGAGTGGCCCTCATGTCAGACGACATCTTGCTTAAGCTTTATGATGTCAGGGCACCACTGGACAAAATGTCCTGGTTGAAGGTGACACAGGAGGATGAGAGATCAGCAATTATGCAGTGGGTTACTATCTCTATTCATGATTGCAAGGCAACTAGGAGGTGGAATGGTAAAGGACTGAACCAGTAAAAGCACTGGGGCCTTTTTGAAAGCGGGATGGAGATACCAAAACAGAGATTATCCTTAATCCCTCGTGAGGATCACACTCAAACATACAGAGTGCAGGGGAAGAGGTTAACTGATCTTCCGTCCGTCAGAAAGTAAGACTATCGTTCGAAAGTAAGATAGTACATTCCAGACTCAAAGGCAGCAATTTCCTCAGATGGAATATTGCGAGCACCAGAATCTAAAGCAGGCTTTGGTAGTGTTGGAGGCAGTCAGTCTTTTAGTAACTATCATGACCAACACAACGTGATCCATATTACTTCCATCTTGACAGAAATGATATTCAAGTACAGGCCCCCACAATAAGGTGGTGAGGACATTCAGATAGTGGCAATGTCTTTTTGATGCCCAAAGGAATGCTAGTGAGTTTTCTTACCATATACATTGGTCAAATCAAGCAGTATGCCGGAAGACGTCTTTTTTTTCTTCTTTCGTCTCGGCAATGCAGAGAAAATCTGATATGAAACACTGCCACTGCTGGTCATTCAGTATAATCTGCAGATGGAAAAGTCCACTGTTAGTGCATTTACTTGAACAATTAGAAACAATCTTGATTTTAATAAAGCTTAAACAGATAAGTACTATGGAGTCTGTATTGTGAAAATCAACAGCTCATTAGAAATTAAAATCTCAATTTGAGTTTTTAACCTCGCATACTTCTCTGAATCCCATGCCTCACTTGCTAACACTGTAAACTATAGCACACACATTAGGACAGAGATAAATTGATCTTTTTGCCAGCCAAGTGCAGGATACCCTTCTCACTTCATTTGTTTTAGGATATGGTACACCAGTAGCAATGTCAGCTGACAAGTTGAGAGAGGAAGGGTTATGCTACAGTTAGTGGGAATAATAAAATCTATGAATAGCATATTCACCATCTTCATTTTAGCCAATTCCCACCAGTTCAGCAATAGTAAAGTCAAAACTCTTATGCTCAAACTTACGTTCATACAAATTTAGAAGTCTAAAAAAATGCCCTAATTTCTTTCATCTTACGATCTTAGTTTTCAGCTGGGCATCCTGCCTACCCTTCTACTCATTTCAATACCAAGATAAATGAATTCCATTGCTTGCTAGGCAACCGAGTGGCCCTCATGTCAGACGACATCTTGCTTAAGCTTTATGATGTCAGGGCACCACTGGACAAAATGTCCTGGTTGAAGGTGACACAGGAGGATGAGAGATCAGCAATTATGCAGTGGGTTACTATCTCTATTCATGATTGCAAGGCAACTAGGAGGTGGAATGGTAAAGGACTGAACCAGTAAAAGCACTGGGGCCTTTTTGAAAGCGGGATGGAGATACCAAAACAGAGATTATCCTTAACAATCCCTCGTGAGGATCACACTCAAACATACAGAGTGCAGGGGAAGAGGTTAACTGATCTTCCGTCCGTCAGAAAGTAAGACTATCGTTCGAAAGTAAGATAGTACATTCCAGACTCAAAGGCAGCAATTTCCTCGGATGGAATATTGCGAGCACCAGAATCTAAAGCAGGCTTTGGTAGTCTTGGAGGCAGTCAGTCTTTTAGTAACTATCATGACCAACACAACGTGATCCATATTACTTCCATCTTGACAGAAATGATATTCAAGTACAGGCCCCCACAATAAGGTGGTGAGGACATTCAGATAGTGGCAATGTCTTTTTGATGCCCAAAGGAATGCTAGTGAGTTTTCTTACCATATACATTGGTCAAATCAAGCAGTATGCCGGAAGACGTCTTTTTTTTTTCTTCTTTCGTCTCGGCAATGCAGAGAAAATCTGATATGAAACACTGCCACTGCTGGTCATTCAGTATAATCTGCAGATGGAAAAGTCCACTGTTAGTGCATTTACTTGAACAATTAGAAACAATCTTGATTTTAATAAAGCTTAAACAGATAAGTACTATGGAGTCTGTATTGTGAAAATCAACAGCTCATTAGAAATTAAAATCTCAATTTGAGTTTTTAACCTCGCATACTTCTCTGAATCCCATGCCTCACTTGCTAACACTGTAAACTATAGCACGCACATTAGGACATAGATACATTGATCTTTTTGCCAGCCAAGTGCAGGATACCCTTCTCACTTCATTTGTTTTAGGATATGGTACACCAGTAGCAATTATGTCAGCTGACAAGTTGAGAGAGGAAGGGTTATGCTACAGTTAGTGGGAATAATAAAATCTATGAATAGCATATTCACCATCTTCATTTTAGCCAATTCCCACCAGTTCAGCAATAGTAAAGTCAAAACTCTTATGCTCAAACTTACGTTCATACAAATTTAGAAGTCTAAAAAAATGCCCTAATTTCTTTCATCTTACGATCTTAGTTTTCAGCTGGGCATCCTGCCTAACCTTCTACTCATTTCCATACCAAGATAAATGAATTCCATTGCTTGCTAGGCAACCGAGTGGCCCTCATGTCAGACGACATCTTGCTTAAGCTTTATGATGTCAGGGCACCACTGGACAAAATGTCCTGGTTGAAGGTGACACAGGAGGATGAGAGATCAGCAATTATGCAGTGGGTTACTATCTCTATTCATGATTGCAAGGCAACTAGGAGGTGGAATGGTAAAGGACTGAACCAGTAAAAGCACTGGGGCCTTTTTGAAAGCGGGATGGAGATACCAAAACAGAGATTATCCTTAATCCCTCGTGAGGATCACACTCAAACATACAGAGTGCAGGGGAAGAGGTTAACTGATCTTCCGTCCGTCAGAAAGTAAGACTATCGTTCGAAAGTAAGATAGTACATTCCAGACTCAAAGGCAGCAATTTCCTCGGATGGAATATTGCGAGCACCAGAATCTAAAGCAGGCTTTGGTAGTCTTGGAGGCAGTCAGTCTTTTAGTAACTATCATGACCAACACAACGTGATCCATATTACTTCCATCTTGACAGAAATGATATTCAAGTACAGGCCCCCACAATAAGGTGGTGAGGACATTCAGATAGTGGCAATGTCTTTTTGATGCCCAAAGGAATGCTAGTGAGTTTTCTTACCATATACATTGGTCAAATCAAGCAGTATGCCGGAAGACGTCTTTTTTTTTCTTCTTTCGTCTCGGCAATGCAGAGAAAATCTGATATGAAACACTGCCACTGCTGGTCATTCAGTATAATCTGCAGATGGAAAAGTCCACTGTTAGTGCATTTACTTGAACAATTAGAAAATCTTGATTTTAATAAAGCTTAAACAGATAAGTACTATGGAGTCTATATTGTGAAAATCAACAGCTCATTAGAAATTAAAATCTCAATTTGAGTTTTTAACCTCGCATACTTCTCTGAATCCCATGCCTCACTTGCTAACACTGTAAACTATAGCACGCACATTAGGACATAGATACATTGATCTTTTTCCCAGCCAAGTGCAGGATACCCTTCTCACTTCATTTGTTTTAGGATATGGTACACCAGTAGCAATTATGTCAGCTGACAAGTTGAGAGAGGAAGGGTTATGCTACAGTTAGTGGGAATAATAAAATCTATGAATAGCATATTCAACATCTTCATTTTAGCCAATTCCCACCAGTTCAGCAATAGTAAAGTCAAAACTCTTATGCTCAAACTTACGTTCATACAAATTTAGAAGTCTAAAAAAATGCCCTAATTTCTTTCATCTTACGATCTTAGTTTTCAGCTGGGCATCCTGCCTAACCTTCTACTCATTTCAATACCAAGATAAATGAATTCCATTGCTTGCTAGGCAACCGAGTGGCCCTCATGTCAGACGACATCTTGCTTAAGCTTTATGATGTCAGGGCACCACTGGACAAAATGTCCTGGTTGAAGGTGACACAGGAGGATGAGAGATCAGCAATTATGCAGTGGGTTACTATCTCTATTCATGATTGCAAGGCAACTAGGAGGTGGAATGGTAAAGGACTGAAACAGTAAAAGCACTGGGGCCTTTTTGAAAGCGGGATGGAGATACCAAAACAGAGATTATCCTTAACAATCCCTTGTGAGGATCACACTCAAACATACAGAGTGCAGGGGAAGAGGTTAACTGATCTTCCGTCCGTCAGAAAGTAAGACTATCGTTCGAAAGTAAGATAGTACATTCCAGACTCAAAGGCAGCAATTTCCTCGGATGGAATATTGCGAGCACCAGAATCTAAAGCAGGCTTTGGTAGTGTTGGAGGCAGTCAGTCTTTTAGTAACTATCATGACCAACACAACGTGATCCATATTACTTCCATCTTGACAGAAATGATATTCAAGTACAGGGCCCCACAATAAGGTGGTGAGGACATTCAGATAGTGGCAATGTCTTTTTGATGCCCAAAGGAATGCTAGTGAGTTTTCTTACCATATACATTGGTCAAATCAAGCAGTATGCCGGAAGACGTCTTTTTTTTTTCTTCTTTCGTCTCGGCAATGCAGAGAAAATCTGATATGAAACACTGCCACTGCTGGTCATTCAGTATAATCTGCAGATGGAAAAGTCCACTGTTAGTGCATTTACTTGAACAATTAGAAACAATCTTGATTTTAATAAAGCTTAAACAGATAAGTACTATGGAGTCTGTATTGTGAAAATCAACAGCTCATTAGAAATTAAAATCTCAATTTGAGTTTTTAACCTCGCATACTTCTCTGAATCCCATGCCTCACTTGCTAACACTGTAAACTATAGCACACACATTAGGACAGAGATAAATTGATCTTTTTGCCAGCCAAGTGCAGGATACCCTTCTCACTTCATTTGTTTTAGGATATGGTACACCAGTAGCAATTATGTCAGCTGACAAGTTGAGAGAGGAAGGGTTATGCTACAGTTAGTGGGAATAATAAAATCTATGAATAGCATATTCACCATCTTCATTTTAGCCAATTCCCACCAGTTCAGCAATAGTAAAGTCAAAACTCTTATGCTCAAACGTACGTTGATACAAATTTAGAAGTCTAAAAAAATGCCCTAATTTCTTTCATTTCACAATCTTAGTTTTCAGCTGGGCATCCTGCCTACCCTTTTACTCATTTCAATACCAAGATAAATGAATTCCATTGCTTGCTAGGCAACCGAGTGGCCCTCATGTCAGACGACATCTTGCTTAAGCTTTATGATGTCAGGGCACCACTGGACAAAATGTCCTGGTTGAAGGTGACACAGGAGGATGAGAGATCAGAAATTATGTAGTGGGTTACTATCTCTATTCATGATTGCAAGGCAACTAGGAGGTGGAATGGTAAAGGACTGAACCAGTAAAAGCACTGGGGCCTTTTTGAAAGCGGGATGGAGATACCAAAACAGAGATTATCCTTAACAATCCCTCGTGAGGATCACACTCAAACATACAGAGTGCAGGGGAAGAGGTTAACTGATCTTCCGTCCGTCAGAAAGTAAGACTATCGTTCGAAAGTAAGATAGTACATTCCAGACTCAAAGGCAGCAATTTCCTCGGATGGAATATTGCGAGCACCAGAATCTAAAGCAGGCTTTGGTAGTCTTGGAGGCAGTCAGTCTTTTAGTAACTATCATGACCAACACAACGTGATCCATATTACTTCCATCTTGACAGAAATGATATTCAAGTACAGGCCCCCACAATAAGGTGGTGAGGACATTCAGATAGTGGCAATGTCTTTTTGATGCCCAAAGGAATGCTAGTGAGTTTTCTTACCATATACATTGGTCAAATCAAGCAGTATGCCGGAAGACGTCTTTTTTTTTTCTTCTTTCGTCTCGGCAATGCAGAGAAAATCTGATATGAAACACTGCCACTGCTGGTCATTCAGTATAATCTGCAGATGGAAAAGTCCACTGTTAGTGCATTTACTTGAACAATTGGAAACAATCTTGATTTTAATAAAGCTTAAACAGATAAGTACTATGGAGTCTGTATTGTGAAAATCAACAGCTCATTAGAAATTAAAATCTCAATTTGAGTTTTTAACCTCGCATACTTCTCTGAATCCCATGCCTCACTTGCTAACACTGTAAACTATAGCACACACATTAGGACAGAGATAAATTGATCTTTTTGCCAGCCAAGTGCAGGATACCCTTCTCACTTCATTTGTTTTAGGATATGGTACACCAGTAGCAATTATGTCAGCTGACAAGTTGAGAGAGGAAGGGTTATGCTACAGTTAGTGGGAATAATAAAATCTATGAATAGCATATTCACCATCTTCATTTTAGCCAATTCCCACCAGTTCAGCAATAGTAAAGTCAAAACTCTTATGCTCAAACTTACGTTCATACAAATTTAGAAGTCTAAAAAAATGCCCTAATTTCTTTCATCTTACGATCTTAGTTTTCAGCTGGGCATCCTGCCTAACCTTCTACTCATTTCAATACCAAGATAAATGAATTCCATTGCTTGCTAGGCAACCGAGTGGCCCTCATATCACGGCATCTTTCTTAAGCTTTATGATGTCAGGGCACCACTGGACAAAATGTCCTGGTTGAAGGTGACACAGGAGGATGAGAGATCAGCAATTATGCAGTGGGTTACTATATCTATTCATGATTGCAAGGCAACTAGGAGGTGGAATGGTAAAGGACTGAACCAGTAAAAGCACTGGGGCCTTTTTGAAAGCGGGATGGAGATACCAAAACAGAGATTATCCTTAATCCCTCGTGAGGATCACACTCAAACATACAGAGTGCAGGGGAAGAGGTTAACTGATCTTCCGTCCGTCAGAAAGTAAGACTATCGTTCGAAAGTAAGATAGTACATTCCAGACTCAAAGGCAGCAATTTCCTCGGATGGAATATTGCGAGCACCAGAATCTAAAGCAGGCTTTGGTAGTCTTGGAGGCAGTCAGTCTTTTAGTAACTATCATGACCAACACAACGTGATCCATATTACTTCCATCTTGACAGAAATGATATTCAAGTACAGGGCCCCACAATAAGGTGGTGAGGACATTCAGATAGTGGCAATGTCTTTTTGATGCCCAAAGGAATGCTAGTGAGTTTTCTTACCATATACATTGGTCAAATCAAGCAGTATGCCGGAAGACGTCTTTTTTTTTCTTCTTTCGTCTCGGCAATGCAGAGAAAATCTGATATGAAACACTGCCACTGCTGGTCATTCAGTATAATCTGCAGATGGAAAAGTCCACTGTTAGTGCATTTACTTGAACAATTGGAAACAATCTTGATTTTAATAAAGCTTAAACAGATAAGTACTATGGAGTCTGTATTGTGAAAATCAACAGCTCATTAGAAATTAAAATCTCAATTTGAGTTTTTAACCTCGCATACTTCTCTGAATCCCATGCCTCACTTGCTAACACTGTAAACTATAGCACACACATTAGGACAGAGATAAATTGATCTTTTTGCCAGCCAAGTGCAGGATACCCTTCTCACTTCATTTGTTTTAGGATATGGTACACCAGTAGCAATTATGTCAGCTGACAAGTTGAGAGAGGAAGGGTTATGCTACAGTTAGTGGGAATAATAAAATCTATGAATAGCATATTCACCATCTTCATTTTAGCCAATTCCCACCAGTTCAGCAATAGTAAAGTCAAAACTCTTATGCTCAAACTTACGTTCATACAAATTTAGAAGTCTAAAAAAATGCCCTAATTTCTTTCATTTCACAATCTTAGTTTTCAGCTGGGCATCCTGCCTACCCTTTTACTCATTTCAATACCAAGATAAATGAATTCCATTGCTTGCTAGGCAACCGAGTGGCCCTCATGTCAGACGACATCTTGCTTAAGCTTTATGATGTCAGGGCACCACTGGACAAAATGTCCTGGTTGAAGGTGACACAGGAGGATGAGAGATCAGAAATTATGCAGTGGGTTACTATCTCTATTCATGATTGCAAGGCAACTAGGAGGTGGAATGGTAAAGGACTGAACCAGTAAAAGCACTGGGGCCTTTTTGAAAGCGGGATGGAGATACCAAAACAGAGATTATCCTTAACAATCCCTCGTGAGGATCACACTCAAACATACAGAGTGCAGGGGAAGAGGTTAACTGATCTTCCGTCCGTCAGAAAGTAAGACTATCGTTCGAAAGTAAGATAGTACATTCCAGACTCAAAGGCAGCAATTTCCTCGGATGGAATATTGCGAGCACCAGAATCTAAAGCAGGCTTTGGTAGTCTTGGAGGCAGTCAGTCTTTTAGTAACTATCATGACCAACACAACGTGATCCATATTACTTCCATCTTGACAGAAATGATATTCAAGTACAGGCCCCCACAATAAGGTGGTGAGGACATTCAGATAGTGGCAATGTCTTTTTGATGCCCAAAGGAATGCTAGTGAGTTTTCTTACCATATACATTGGTCAAATCAAGCAGTATGCCGGAAGACGTCTTTTTTTTTTCTTCTTTCGTCTCGGCAATGCAGAGAAAATCTGATATGAAACACTGCCACTGCTGGTCATTCAGTATAATCTGCAGATGGAAAAGTCCACTGTTAGTGCATTTACTTGAACAATTGGAAACAATCTTGATTTTAATAAAGCTTAAACAGATAAGTACTATGGAGTCTGTATTGTGAAAATCAACAGCTCATTAGAAATTAAAATCTCAATTTGAGTTTTTAACCTCGCATACTTCTCTGAATCCCATGCCTCACTTGCTAACACTGTAAACTATAGCACACACATTAGGACAGAGATAAATTGATCTTTTTGCCAGCCAAGTGCAGGATACCCTTCTCACTTCATTTGTTTTAGGATATGGTACACCAGTAGCAATTATGTCAGCTGACAAGTTGAGAGAGGAAGGGTTATGCTACAGTTAGTGGGAATAAAAAAATCTATGAATAGCATATTCACCATCTTCATTTTAGCCAATTCCCACCAGTTCAGCAATAGTAAAGTCAAAACTCTTATGCTCAAACGTACTTTGATACAAATTTAGAAGTCTAAAAAAATGCCCTAATTTCTTTCATTTCACAATCTTAGTTTTCAGCTGGGCATCCTGCCTACCCTTTTACTCATTTCAATACCAAGATAAATGAATTCCATTGCTTGCTAGGCAACCGAGTGGCCCTCATGTCAGACGACATCTTGCTTAAGCTTTATGATGTCAGGGCACCACTGGACAAAATGTCCTGGTTGAAGGTGACACAGGAGGATGAGAGATCAGCAATTATGCAGTGGGTTACTATCTCTATTCATGATTGCAAGGCAACTAGGAGGTGGAATGGTAAAGGACTGAACCAGTAAAAGCACTGGGGCCTTTTTGAAAGCGGGATGGAGATACCAAAACAGAGATTATCCTTAATCCCTCGTGAGGATCACACTCAAACATACAGAGTGCAGGGGAAGAGGTTAACTGATCTTCCGTCCGTCAGAAAGTAAGACTATCGTTCGAAAGTAAGATAGTACATTCCAGACTCAAAGGCAGCAATTTCCTCGGATGGAATATTGCGAGCACCAGAATCTAAAGCAGGCTTTGGTAGTCTTGGAGGCAGTCAGTCTTTTAGTAACTATCATGACCAACACAATGTGATCCATATTACTTCCATCTTGACAGAAATGATATTCAAGTACAGGCCCCCACAATAAGGTGGTGAGGACATTCAGATAGTGGCAATGTCTTTTTGATGCCCAAAGGAATGCTAGTGAGTTTTCTTACCATATACATTGGTCAAATCAAGCAGTATGCCGGAAGACGTCTTTTTTTTTCTTCTTTCGTCTCGGCAATGCAGAGAAAATCTGATATGAAACACTGCCACTGCTGGTCATTCAGTATAATCTGCAGATGGAAAAGTCCACTGTTAGTGCATTTACTTGAACAATTAGAAACAATCTTGATTTTAATAAAGCTTAAACAGATAAGTACTATGGAGTCTATATTGTGAAAATCAACAGCTCATTAGAAATTAAAATCTCAATTTGAGTTTTTAACCTCGCATACTTCTCTGAATCCCATGCCTCACTTGCTAACACTGTAAACTATAGCACGCACATTAGGACATAGATACATTGATCTTTTTCCCAGCCAAGTGCAGGATACCCTTCTCACTTCATTTGTTTTAGGATATGGTACACCAGTAGCAATTATGTCAGCTGACAAGTTGAGAGAGGAAGGGTTATGCTACAGTTAGTGGGAATAATAAAATCTATGAATAGCATATTCAACATCTTCATTTTAGCCAATTCCCACCAGTTCAGCAATAGTAAAGTCAAAACTCTTATGCTCAAACTTACGTTCATACAAATTTAGAAGTCTAAAAAAATGCCCTAATTTCTTTCATCTTACGATCTTAGTTTTCAGCTGGGCATCCTGCCTAACCTTCTACTCATTTCAATACCAAGATAAATGAATTCCATTGCTTGCTAGGCAACCGAGTGGCCCTCATGTCAGACGACATCTTGCTTAAGCTTTATGATGTCAGGGCACCACTGGACAAAATGTCCTGGTTGAAGGTGACACAGGAGGATGAGAGATCAGCAATTATGCAGTGGGTTACTATCTCTATTCATGATTGCAAGGCAACTAGGAGGTGGAATGGTAAAGGACTGAAACAGTAAAAGCACTGGGGCCTTTTTGAAAGCGGGATGGAGATACCAAAACAGAGATTATCCTTAACAATCCCTTGTGAGGATCACACTCAAACATACAGAGTGCAGGGGAAGAGGTTAACTGATCTTCCGTCCGTCAGAAAGTAAGACTATCGTTCGAAAGTAAGATAGTACATTCCAGACTCAAAGGCAGCAATTTCCTCGGATGGAATATTGCGAGCACCAGAATCTAAAGCAGGCTTTGGTAGTGTTGGAGGCAGTCAGTCTTTTAGTAACTATCATGACCAACACAACGTGATCCATATTACTTCCATCTTGACAGAAATGATATTCAAGTACAGGGCCCCACAATAAGGTGGTGAGGACATTCAGATAGTGGCAATGTCTTTTTGATGCCCAAAGGAATGCTAGTGAGTTTTCTTACCATATACATTGGTCAAATCAAGCAGTATGCCGGAAGACGTCTTTTTTTTTTCTTCTTTCGTCTCGGCAATGCAGAGAAAATCTGATATGAAACACTGCCACTGCTGGTCATTCAGTATAATCTGCAGATGGAAAAGTCCACTGTTAGTGCATTTACTTGAACAATTAGAAACAATCTTGATTTTAATAAAGCTTAAACAGATAAGTACTATGGAGTCTGTATTGTGAAAATCAACAGCTCATTAGAAATTAAAATCTCAATTTGAGTTTTTAACCTCGCATACTTCTCTGAATCCCATGCCTCACTTGCTAACACTGTAAACTATAGCACACACATTAGGACAGAGATAAATTGATCTTTTTGCCAGCCAAGTGCAGGATACCCTTCTCACTTCATTTGTTTTAGGATATGGTACACCAGTAGCAATTATGTCAGCTGACAAGTTGAGAGAGGAAGGGTTATGCTACAGTTAGTGGGAATAATAAAATCTATGAATAGCATATTCACCATCTTCATTTTAGCCAATTCCCACCAGTTCAGCAATAGTAAAGTCAAAACTCTTATGCTCAAACGTACGTTGATACAAATTTAGAAGTCTAAAAAAATGCCCTAATTTCTTTCATTTCACAATCTTAGTTTTCAGCTGGGCATCCTGCCTACCCTTTTACTCATTTCAATACCAAGATAAATGAATTCCATTGCTTGCTAGGCAACCGAGTGGCCCTCATGTCAGACGACATCTTGCTTAAGCTTTATGATGTCAGGGCACCACTGGACAAAATGTCCTGGTTGAAGGTGACACAGGAGGATGAGAGATCAGAAATTATGTAGTGGGTTACTATCTCTATTCATGATTGCAAGGCAACTAGGAGGTGGAATGGTAAAGGACTGAACCAGTAAAAGCACTGGGGCCTTTTTGAAAGCGGGATGGAGATACCAAAACAGAGATTATCCTTAACAATCCCTCGTGAGGATCACACTCAAACATACAGAGTGCAGGGGAAGAGGTTAACTGATCTTCCGTCCGTCAGAAAGTAAGACTATCGTTCGAAAGTAAGATAGTACATTCCAGACTCAAAGGCAGCAATTTCCTCGGATGGAATATTGCGAGCACCAGAATCTAAAGCAGGCTTTGGTAGTCTTGGAGGCAGTCAGTCTTTTAGTAACTATCATGACCAACACAACGTGATCCATATTACTTCCATCTTGACAGAAATGATATTCAAGTACAGGCCCCCACAATAAGGTGGTGAGGACATTCAGATAGTGGCAATGTCTTTTTGATGCCCAAAGGAATGCTAGTGAGTTTTCTTACCATATACATTGGTCAAATCAAGCAGTATGCCGGAAGACGTCTTTTTTTTTTCTTCTTTCGTCTCGGCAATGCAGAGAAAATCTGATATGAAACACTGCCACTGCTGGTCATTCAGTATAATCTGCAGATGGAAAAGTCCACTGTTAGTGCATTTACTTGAACAATTGGAAACAATCTTGATTTTAATAAAGCTTAAACAGATAAGTACTATGGAGTCTGTATTGTGAAAATCAACAGCTCATTAGAAATTAAAATCTCAATTTGAGTTTTTAACCTCGCATACTTCTCTGAATCCCATGCCTCACTTGCTAACACTGTAAACTATAGCACACACATTAGGACAGAGATAAATTGATCTTTTTGCCAGCCAAGTGCAGGATACCCTTCTCACTTCATTTGTTTTAGGATATGGTACACCAGTAGCAATTATGTCAGCTGACAAGTTGAGAGAGGAAGGGTTATGCTACAGTTAGTGGGAATAATAAAATCTATGAATAGCATATTCACCATCTTCATTTTAGCCAATTCCCACCAGTTCAGCAATAGTAAAGTCAAAACTCTTATGCTCAAACTTACGTTCATACAAATTTAGAAGTCTAAAAAAATGCCCTAATTTCTTTCATCTTACGATCTTAGTTTTCAGCTGGGCATCCTGCCTAACCTTCTACTCATTTCAATACCAAGATAAATGAATTCCATTGCTTGCTAGGCAACCGAGTGGCCCTCATGTCAGACGACATCTTGCTTAAGCTTTATGATGTCAGGGCACCACTGGACAAAATGTCCTGGTTGAAGGTGACACAGGAGGATGAGAGATCAGCAATTATGCAGTGGGTTACTATATCTATTCATGATTGCAAGGCAACTAGGAGGTGGAATGGTAAAGGACTGAACCAGTAAAAGCACTGGGGCCTTTTTGAAAGCGGGATGGAGATACCAAAACAGAGATTATCCTTAATCCCTCGTGAGGATCACACTCAAACATACAGAGTGCAGGGGAAGAGGTTAACTGATCTTCCGTCCGTCAGAAAGTAAGACTATCGTTCGAAAGTAAGATAGTACATTCCAGACTCAAAGGCAGCAATTTCCTCGGATGGAATATTGCGAGCACCAGAATCTAAAGCAGGCTTTGGTAGTCTTGGAGGCAGTCAGTCTTTTAGTAACTATCATGACCAACACAACGTGATCCATATTACTTCCATCTTGACAGAAATGATATTCAAGTACAGGGCCCCACAATAAGGTGGTGAGGACATTCAGATAGTGGCAATGTCTTTTTGATGCCCAAAGGAATGCTAGTGAGTTTTCTTACCATATACATTGGTCAAATCAAGCAGTATGCCGGAAGACGTCTTTTTTTTTTCTTCTTTCGTCTCGGCAATGCAGAGAAAATCTGATATGAAACACTGCCACTGCTGGTCATTCAGTATAATCTGCAGATGGAAAAGTCCACTGTTAGTGCATTTACTTGAACAATTGGAAACAATCTTGATTTTAATAAAGCTTAAACAGATAAGTACTATGGAGTCTGTATTGTGAAAATCAACAGCTCATTAGAAATTAAAATCTCAATTTGAGTTTTTAACCTCGCATACTTCTCTGAATCCCATGCCTCACTTGCTAACACTGTAAACTATAGCACACACATTAGGACAGAGATAAATTGATCTTTTTGCCAGCCAAGTGCAGGATACCCTTCTCACTTCATTTGTTTTAGGATATGGTACACCAGTAGCAATTATGTCAGCTGACAAGTTGAGAGAGGAAGGGTTATGCTACAGTTAGTGGGAATAAAAAAATCTATGAATAGCATATTCACCATCTTCATTTTAGCCAATTCCCACCAGTTCAGCAATAGTAAAGTCAAAACTCTTATGCTCAAACGTACGTTGATACAAATTTAGAAGTCTAAAAAAATGCCCTAATTTCTTTCATTTCACAATCTTAGTTTTCAGCTGGGCATCCTGCCTACCCTTTTACTCATTTCAATACCAAGATAAATGAATTCCATTGCTTGCTAGGCAACCGAGTGGCCCTCATGTCAGACGACATCTTGCTTAAGCTTTATGATGTCAGGGCACCACTGGACAAAATGTCCTGGTTGAAGGTGACACAGGAGGATGAGAGATCAGCAATTATGCAGTGGGTTACTATCTCTATTCATGATTGCAAGGCAACTAGGAGGTGGAATGGTAAAGGACTGAACCAGTAAAAGCACTGGGGCCTTTTTGAAAGCGGGATGGAGATACCAAAACAGAGATTATCCTTAACAATCCCTCGTGAGGATCACACTCAAACATACAGAGTGCAGGGGAAGAGGTTAACTGATCTTCCGTCCGTCAGAAAGTAAGACTATCGTTCGAAAGTAAGATAGTACATTCCAGACTCAAAGGCAGCAATTTCCTCGGATGGAATATTGCGAGCACCAGAATCTAAAGCAGGCTTTGGTAGTCTTGGAGGCAGTCAGTCTTTTAGTAACTATCATGACCAACACAACGTGATCCATATTACTTCCATCTTGACAGAAATGATATTCAAGTACAGGCCCCCACAATAAGGTGGGAGGACATTCAGATAGTGGCAATGTCTTTTTGATGCCCAAAGGAATGCTAGTGAGTTTTCTTACCATATACATTGGTCAAATCAAGCAGTATGCCGGAAGACGTCTTTTTTTTTTCTTCTTTCGTCTCGGCAATGCAGAGAAAATCTGATATGAAACACTGCCACTGCTGGTCATTCAGTATAATCTGCAGATGGAAAAGTCCACTGTTAGTGCATTTACTTGAACAATTGGAAACAATCTTGATTTTAATAAAGCTTAAACAGATAAGTACTATGGAGTCTGTATTGTGAAAATCAACAGCTCATTAGAAATTAAAATCTCAATTTGAGTTTTTAACCTCGCATACTTCTCTGAATCCCATGCCTCACTTGCTAACACTGTAAACTATAGCACACACATTAGGACAGAGATAAATTGATCTTTTTGCCAGCCAAGTGCAGGATACCCTTCTCACTTCATTTGTTTTAGGATATGGTACACCAGTAGCAATTATGTCAGCTGACAAGTTGAGAGAGGAAGGGTTATGCTACAGTTAGTGGGAATAATAAAATCTATGAATAGCATATTCACCATCTTCATTTTAGCCAATTCCCACCAGTTCAGCAATAGTAAAGTCAAAACTCTTATGCTCAAACTTACGTTCATACAAATTTAGAAGTCTAAAAAAATGCCCTAATTTCTTTCATCTTACGATCTTAGTTTTCAGCTGGGCATCCTGCCTAACCTTCTACTCATTTCAATACCAAGATAAATGAATTCCATTGCTTGCTAGGCAACCGAGTGGCCCTCATGTCAGACGACATCTTGCTTAAGCTTTATGATGTCAGGGCACCACTGGACAAAATGTCCTGGTTGAAGGTGACACAGGAGGATGAGAGATCAGCAATTATGCAGTGGGTTACTATATCTATTCATGATTGCAAGGCAACTAGGAGGTGGAATGGTAAAGGACTGAACCAGTAAAAGCACTGGGGCCTTTTTGAAAGCGGGATGGAGATACCAAAACAGAGATTATCCTTAATCCCTCGTGAGGATCACACTCAAACATACAGAGTGCAGGGGAAGAGGTTAACTGATCTTCCGTCCGTCAGAAAGTAAGACTATCGTTCGAAAGTAAGATAGTACATTCCAGACTCAAAGGCAGCAATTTCCTCGGATGGAATATTGCGAGCACCAGAATCTAAAGCAGGCTTTGGTAGTCTTGGAGGCAGTCAGTCTTTTAGTAACTATCATGACCAACACAACGTGATCCATATTACTTCCATCTTGACAGAAATGATATTCAAGTACAGGGCCCCACAATAAGGTGGTGAGGACATTCAGATAGTGGCAATGTCTTTTTGATGCCCAAAGGAATGCTAGTGAGTTTTCTTACCATATACATTGGTCAAATCAAGCAGTATGCCGGAAGACGTCTTTTTTTTTCTTCTTTCGTCTCGGCAATGCAGAGAAAATCTGATATGAAACACTGCCACTGCTGGTCATTCAGTATAATCTGCAGATGGAAAAGTCCACTGTTAGTGCATTTACTTGAACAATTGGAAACAATCTTGATTTTAATAAAGCTTAAACAGATAAGTACTATGGAGTCTGTATTGTGAAAATCAACAGCTCATTAGAAATTAAAATCTCAATTTGAGTTTTTAACCTCGCATACTTCTCTGAATCCCATGCCTCACTTGCTAACACTGTAAACTATAGCACACACATTAGGACAGAGATAAATTGATCTTTTTGCCAGCCAAGTGCAGGATACCCTTCTCACTTCATTTGTTTTAGGATATGGTACACCAGTAGCAATTATGTCAGCTGACAAGTTGAGAGAGGAAGGGTTATGCTACAGTTAGTGGGAATAATAAAATCTATGAATAGCATATTCAACATCTTCATTTTAGCCAATTCCCACCAGTTCAGCAATACTAAAGTCAAAACTCTTATGCTCAAACTTACGTTCATACAAATTTAGAAGTCTAAAAAAATGCCCTAATTTCTTTCATCTTACGATCTTAGTTTTCAGCTGGGCATCCTGCCTAACCTTCTACTCATTTCAATACCAAGATAAATGAATTCCATTGCTTGCTAGGCAACCAAGTGGCCCTCATGTCAGACGACATCTTGCTTAAGCTTTATGATGTCAGGGCACCACTGGACAAAATGTCCTGGTTGAAGGTGACACAGGAGGATGAGAGATCAGCAATTATGCAGTGGGTTACTATCTATTCATGATTGCAAGGCAACTAGGAGGTGGAATGGTAAAGGACTGAACCAGTAAAAGCACTGGGGCCTTTTTGAAAGCGGGATGGAGATACCAAAACAGAGATTATCCTTAATCCCTCGTGAGGATCACACTCAAACATACAGAGTGCAGGGGAAGAGGTTAACTGATCTTCCGTCCGTCAGAAAGTAAGACTATCGTTCGAAAGTAAGATAGTACATTCCAGACTCAAAGGCAGCAATTTCCTCGGATGGAATATTGCGAGCACCAGAATCTAAAGCAGGCTTTGGTAGTCTTGGAGGCAGTCAGTCTTTTAGTAACTATCATGACCAACACAATGTGATCCATATTACTTCCATCTTGACAGAAATGATATTCAAGTACAGGCCCCCACAATAAGGTGGTGAGGACATTCAGATAGTGGCAATGTCTTTTTGATGCCCAAAGGAATGCTAGTGAGTTTTCTTACCATATACATTGGTCAAATCAAGCAGTATGCCGGAAGACGTCTTTTTTTTTTCTTCTTTCGTCTCGGCAATGCAGAGAAAATCTGATATGAAACACTGCCACTGCTGGTCATTCAGTATAATCTGCAGATGGAAAAGTCCACTGTTAGTGCATTTACTTGAACAATTGGAAACAATCTTGATTTTAATAAAGCTTAAACAGATAAGTACTATGGAGTCTGTATTGTGAAAATCAACAGCTCATTAGAAATTAAAATCTCAATTTGAGTTTTTAACCTCGCATACTTCTCTGAATCCCATGCCTCACTTGCTAACACTGTAAACTATAGCACACACATTAGGACAGAGATAAATTGATCTTTTTGCCAGCCAAGTGCAGGATACCCTTCTCACTTCATTTGTTTTAGGATATGGTACACCAGTAGCAATTATGTCAGCTGACAAGTTGAGAGAGGAAGGGTTATGCTACAGTTAGTGGGAATAATAAAATCTATGAATAGCATATTCACCATCTTCATTTTAGCCAATTCCCACCAGTTCAGCAATAGTAAAGTCAAAACTCTTATGCTCAAACTTACGTTCATACAAATTTAGAAGTCTAAAAAAATGCCCTAATTTCTTTCATCTTACGATCTTAGTTTTCAGCTGGGCATCCTGCCTAACCTTCTACTCATTTCAATACCAAGATAAATGAATTCCATTGCTTGCTAGGCAACCGAGTGGCCCTCATGTCAGACGACATCTTGCTTAAGCTTTATGATGTCAGGGCACCACTGGACAAAATGTCCTGGTTGAAGGTGACACAGGAGGATGAGAGATCAGCAATTATGCAGTGGGTTACTATATCTATTCATGATTGCAAGGCAACTAGGAGGTGGAATGGTAAAGGACTGAACCAGTAAAAGCACTGGGGCCTTTTTGAAAGCGGGATGGAGATACCAAAACAGAGATTATCCTTAATCCCTCGTGAGGATCACACTCAAACATACAGAGTGCAGGGGAAGAGGTTAACTGATCTTCCGTCCGTCAGAAAGTAAGACTATCGTTCGAAAGTAAGATAGTACATTCCAGACTCAAAGGCAGCAATTTCCTCGGATGGAATATTGCGAGCACCAGAATCTAAAGCAGGCTTTGGTAGTCTTGGAGGCAGTCAGTCTTTTAGTAACTATCATGACCAACACAACGTGATCCATATTACTTCCATCTTGACAGAAATGATATTCAAGTACAGGGCCCCACAATAAGGTGGTGAGGACATTCAGATAGTGGCAATGTCTTTTTGATGCCCAAAGGAATGCTAGTGAGTTTTCTTACCATATACATTGGTCAAATCAAGCAGTATGCCGGAAGACGTCTTTTTTTTTTCTTCTTTCGTCTCGGCAATGCAGAGAAAATCTGATATGAAACACTGCCACTGCTGGTCATTCAGTATAATCTGCAGATGGAAAAGTCCACTGTTAGTGCATTTACTTGAACAATTGGAAACAATCTTGATTTTAATAAAGCTTAAACAGATAAGTACTATGGAGTCTGTATTGTGAAAATCAACAGCTCATTAGAAATTAAAATCTCAATTTGAGTTTTTAACCTCGCATACTTCTCTGAATCCCATGCCTCACTTGCTAACACTGTAAACTATAGCACACACATTAGGACAGAGATAAATTGATCTTTTTGCCAGCCAAGTGCAGGATACCCTTCTCACTTCATTTGTTTTAGGATATGGTACACCAGTAGCAATTATGTCAGCTGACAAGTTGAGAGAGGAAGGGTTATGCTACAGTTAGTGGGAATAAAAAAATCTATGAATAGCATATTCACCATCTTCATTTTAGCCAATTCCCACCAGTTCAGCAATAGTAAAGTCAAAACTCTTATGCTCAAACGTACGTTGATACAAATTTAGAAGTCTAAAAAAATGCCCTAATTTCTTTCATTTCACAATCTTAGTTTTCAGCTGGGCATCCTGCCTACCCTTTTACTCATTTCAATACCAAGATAAATGAATTCCATTGCTTGCTAGGCAACCGAGTGGCCCTCATGTCAGACGACATCTTGCTTAAGCTTTATGATGTCAGGGCACCACTGGACAAAATGTCCTGGTTGAAGGTGACACAGGAGGATGAGAGATCAGCAATTATGCAGTGGGTTACTATCTCTATTCATGATTGCAAGGCAACTAGGAGGTGGAATGGTAAAGGACTGAACCAGTAAAAGCACTGGGGCCTTTTTGAAAGCGGGATGGAGATACCAAAACAGAGATTATCCTTAATCCCTCGTGAGGATCACACTCAAACATACAGAGTGCAGGGGAAGAGGTTAACTGATCTTCCGTCCGTCAGAAAGTAAGACTATCGTTCGAAAGTAAGATAGTACATTCCAGACTCAAAGGCAGCAATTTCCTCGGATGGAATATTGCGAGCACCAGAATCTAAAGCAGGCTTTGGTAGTCTTGGAGGCAGTCAGTCTTTTAGTAACTATCATGACCAACACAATGTGATCCATATTACTTCCATCTTGACAGAAATGATATTCAAGTACAGGCCCCCACAATAAGGTGGTGAGGACATTCAGATAGTGGCAATGTCTTTTTGATGCCCAAAGGAATGCTAGTGAGTTTTCTTACCATATACATTGGTCAAATCAAGCAGTATGCCGGAAGACGTCTTTTTTTTTTCTTCTTTCGTCTCGGCAATGCAGAGAAAATCTGATATGAAACACTGCCACTGCTGGTCATTCAGTATAATCTGCAGATGGAAAAGTCCACTGTTAGTGCATTTACTTGAACAATTAGAAACAATCTTGATTTTAATAAAGCTTAAACAGATAAGTACTATGGAGTCTATATTGTGAAAATCAACAGCTCATTAGAAATTAAAATCTCAATTTGAGTTTTTAACCTCGCATACTTCTCTGAATCCCATGCCTCACTTGCTAACACTGTAAACTATAGCACGCACATTAGGACATAGATACATTGATCTTTTTCCCAGCCAAGTGCAGGATACCCTTCTCACTTCATTTGTTTTAGGATATGGTACACCAGTAGCAATTATGTCAGCTGACAAGTTGAGAGAGGAAGGGTTATGCTACAGTTAGTGGGAATAATAAAATCTATGAATAGCATATTCAACATCTTCATTTTAGCCAATTCCCACCAGTTCAGCAATAGTAAAGTCAAAACTCTTATGCTCAAACTTACGTTCATACAAATTTAGAAGTCTAAAAAAATGCCCTAATTTCTTTCATCTTACGATCTTAGTTTTCAGCTGGGCATCCTGCCTAACCTTCTACTCATTTCAATACCAAGATAAATGAATTCCATTGCTTGCTAGGCAACCGAGTGGCCCTCATGTCAGACGACATCTTGCTTAAGCTTTATGATGTCAGGGCACCACTGGACAAAATGTCCTGGTTGAAGGTGACACAGGAGGATGAGAGATCAGCAATTATGCAGTGGGTTACTATCTCTATTCATGATTGCAAGGCAACTAGGAGGTGGAATGGTAAAGGACTGAAACAGTAAAAGCACTGGGGCCTTTTTGAAAGCGGGATGGAGATACCAAAACAGAGATTATCCTTAACAATCCCTTGTGAGGATCACACTCAAACATACAGAGTGCAGGGGAAGAGGTTAACTGATCTTCCGTCCGTCAGAAAGTAAGACTATCGTTCGAAAGTAAGATAGTACATTCCAGACTCAAAGGCAGCAATTTCCTCGGATGGAATATTGCGAGCACCAGAATCTAAAGCAGGCTTTGGTAGTGTTGGAGGCAGTCAGTCTTTTAGTAACTATCATGACCAACACAACGTGATCCATATTACTTCCATCTTGACAGAAATGATATTCAAGTACAGGGCCCCACAATAAGGTGGTGAGGACATTCAGATAGTGGCAATGTCTTTTTGATGCCCAAAGGAATGCTAGTGAGTTTTCTTACCATATACATTGGTCAAATCAAGCAGTATGCCGGAAGACGTCTTTTTTTTTTCTTCTTTCGTCTCGGCAATGCAGAGAAAATCTGATATGAAACACTGCCACTGCTGGTCATTCAGTATAATCTGCAGATGGAAAAGTCCACTGTTAGTGCATTTACTTGAACAATTAGAAACAATCTTGATTTTAATAAAGCTTAAACAGATAAGTACTATGGAGTCTGTATTGTGAAAATCAACAGCTCATTAGAAATTAAAATCTCAATTTGAGTTTTTAACCTCGCATACTTCTCTGAATCCCATGCCTCACTTGCTAACACTGTAAACTATAGCACACACATTAGGACAGAGATAAATTGATCTTTTTGCCAGCCAAGTGCAGGATACCCTTCTCACTTCATTTGTTTTAGGATATGGTACACCAGTAGCAATGTCAGCTGACAAGTTGAGAGAGGAAGGGTTATGCTACAGTTAGTGGGAATAATAAAATCTATGAATAGCATATTCACCATCTTCATTTTAGCCAATTCCCACCAGTTCAGCAATAGTAAAGTCAAAACTCTTATGCTCAAACTTACGTTCATACAAATTTAGAAGTCTAAAAAAATGCCCTAATTTCTTTCATCTTACGATCTTAGTTTTCAGCTGGGCATCCTGCCTACCCTTCTACTCATTTCAATACCAAGATAAATGAATTCCATTGCTTGCTAGGCAACCGAGTGGCCCTCATGTCAGACAACATCTTGCTTAAGCTTTATGATGTCAGGGCACCACTGGACAAAATGTCCTGGTTGAAGGTGACACAGGAGGATGAGAGATCAGAAATTATGCAGTGGGTTACTATCTCTATTCATGATTGCAAGGCAACTAGGAGGTGGAATGGTAAAGGACTGAACCAGTAAAAGCACTGGGGCCTTTTTGAAAGCGGGATGGAGATACCAAAACAGAGATTATCCTTAATCCCTCGTGAGGATCACACTCAAACATACAGAGTGCAGGGGAAGAGGTTAACTGATCTTCCGTCCGTCAGAAAGTAAGACTATCGTTCGAAAGTAAGATAGTACATTCCAGACTCAAAGGCAGCAATTTCCTCGGATGGAATATTGCGAGCACCAGAATCTAAAGCAGGCTTTGGTAGTCTTGGAGGCAGTCAGTCTTTTAGTAACTATCATGACCAACACAACGTGATCCATATTACTTCCATCTTGACAGAAATGATATTCAAGTACAGGCCCCCACAATAAGGTGGTGAGGACATTCAGATAGTGGCAATGTCTTTTTGATGCCCAAAGGAATGCTAGTGAGTTTTCTTACCATATACATTGGTCAAATCAAGCAGTATGCCGGAAGACGTCTTTTTTTTTTCTTCTTTCGTCTCGGCAATGCAGAGAAAATCTGATATGAAACACTGCCACTGCTGGTCATTCAGTATAATCTGCAGATGGAAAAGTCCACTGTTAGTGCATTTACTTGAACAATTGGAAACAATCTTGATTTTAATAAAGCTTAAACAGATAAGTACTATGAAGTCTGTATTGTGAAAATCAACAGCTCATTAGAAATTAAAATCTCAATTTGAGTTTTTAACCTCGCATACTTCTCTGAATCCCATGCCTCACTTGCTAACACTGTAAACTATAGCACACACATTAGGACAGAGATAAATTGATCTTTTTGCCAGCCAAGTGCAGGATACCCTTCTCACTTCATTTGTTTTAGGATATGGTACACCAGTAGCAATTATGTCAGCTGACAAGTTGAGAGAGGAAGGGTTATGCTACAGTTAGTGGGAATAATAAAATCTATGAATAGCATATTCACCATCTTCATTTTAGCCAATTCCCACCAGTTCAGCAATAGTAAAGTCAAAACTCTTATGCTCAAACGTACGTTGATACAAATTTAGAAGTCTAAAAAAATGCCCTAATTTCTTTCATTTCACAATCTTAGTTTTCAGCTGGGCATCCTGCCTACCCTTTTACTCATTTCAATACCAAGATAAATGAATTCCATTGCTTGCTAGGCAACCGAGTGGCCCTCATGTCAGACGACATCTTGCTTAAGCTTTATGATGTCAGGGCACCACTGGACAAAATGTCCTGGTTGAAGGTGACACAGGAGGATGAGAGATCAGCAATTATGCAGTGGGTTACTATATCTATTCATGATTGCAAGGCAACTAGGAGGTGGAATGGTAAAGGACTGAACCAGTAAAAGCACTGGGGCCTTTTTGAAAGCGGGATGGAGATACCAAAACAGAGATTATCCTTAATCCCTCGTGAGGATCACACTCAAACATACAGAGTGCAGGGGAAGAGGTTAACTGATCTTCCGTCCGTCAGAAAGTAAGACTATCGTTCGAAAGTAAGATAGTACATTCCAGACTCAAAGGCAGCAATTTCCTCGGATGGAATATTGCGAGCACCAGAATCTAAAGCAGGCTTTGGTAGTCTTGGAGGCAGTCAGTCTTTTAGTAACTATCATGACCAACACAACGTGATCCATATTACTTCCATCTTGACAGAAATGATATTCAAGTACAGGCCCCCACAATAAGGTGGTGAGGACATTCAGATAGTGGCAATGTCTTTTTGATGCCCAAAGGAATGCTAGTGAGTTTTCTTACCATATACATTGGTCAAATCAAGCAGTATGCCGGAAGACGTCTTTTTTTTTTCTTCTTTCGTCTCGGCAATGCAGAGAAAATCTGATATGAAACACTGCCACTGCTGGTCATTCAGTATAATCTGCAGATGGAAAAGTCCACTGTTAGTGCATTTACTTGAACAATTGGAAACAATCTTGATTTTAATAAAGCTTAAACAGATAAGTACTATGGAGTCTGTATTGTGAAAATCAACAGCTCATTAGAAATTAAAATCTCAATTTGAGTTTTTAACCTCGCATACTTCTCTGAATCCCATGCCTCACTTGCTAACACTGTAAACTATAGCACACACATTAGAACAGAGATAAATTGATCTTTTTGCCAGCCAAGTGCAGGATACCCTTCTCACTTCATTTGTTTTAGGATATGGTACACCAGTAGCAATTATGTCAGCTGACAAGTTGAGAGAGGAAGGGTTATGCTACAGTTAGTGGGAATAAAAAAATCTATGAATAGCATATTCACCATCTTCATTTTAGCCAATTCCCACCAGTTCAGCAATAGTAAAGTCAAAACTCTTATGCTCAAACGTACGTTGATACAAATTTAGAAGTCTAAAAAAATGCCCTAATTTCTTTCATTTCACAATCTTAGTTTTCAGCTGGGCATCCTGCCTACCCTTTTACTCATTTCAATACCAAGATAAATGAATTCCATTGCTTGCTAGGCAACCGAGTGGCCCTCATGTCAGACGACATCTTGCTTAAGCTTTATGATGTCAGGGCACCACTGGACAAAATGTCCTGGTTGAAGGTGACACAGGAGGATGAGAGATCAGCAATTATGCAGTGGGTTACTATCTCTATTCATGATTGCAAGGCAACTAGGAGGTGGAATGGTAAAGGACTGAACCAGTAAAAGCACTGGGGCCTTTTTGAAAGCGGGATGGAGATACCAAAACAGAGATTATCCTTAATCCCTCGTGAGGATCACACTCAAACATACAGAGTGCAGGGGAAGAGGTTAACTGATCTTCCGTCCGTCAGAAAGTAAGACTATCGTTCGAAAGTAAGATAGTACATTCCAGACTCAAAGGCAGCAATTTCCTCGGATGGAATATTGCGAGCACCAGAATCTAAAGCAGGCTTTGGTAGTCTTGGAGGCAGTCAGTCTTTTAGTAACTATCATGACCAACACAATGTGATCCATATTACTTCCATCTTGACAGAAATGATATTCAAGTACAGGCCCCCACAATAAGGTGGTGAGGACATTCAGATAGTGGCAATGTCTTTTTGATGCCCAAAGGAATGCTAGTGAGTTTTCTTACCATATACATTGGTCAAATCAAGCAGTATGCCGGAAGACGTCTTTTTTTTTCTTCTTTCGTCTCGGCAATGCAGAGAAAATCTGATATGAAACACTGCCACTGCTGGTCATTCAGTATAATCTGCAGATGGAAAAGTCCACTGTTAGTGCATTTACTTGAACAATTAGAAACAATCTTGATTTTAATAAAGCTTAAACAGATAAGTACTATGGAGTCTATATTGTGAAAATCAACAGCTCATTAGAAATTAAAATCTCAATTTGAGTTTTTAACCTCGCATACTTCTCTGAATCCCATGCCTCACTTGCTAACACTGTAAACTATAGCACGCACATTAGGACATAGATACATTGATCTTTTTCCCAGCCAAGTGCAGGATACCCTTCTCACTTCATTTGTTTTAGGATATGGTACACCAGTAGCAATTATGTCAGCTGACAAGTTGAGAGAGGAAGGGTTATGCTACAGTTAGTGGGAATAATAAAATCTATGAATAGCATATTCAACATCTTCATTTTAGCCAATTCCCACCAGTTCAGCAATAGTAAAGTCAAAACTCTTATGCTCAAACTTACGTTCATACAAATTTAGAAGTCTAAAAAAATGCCCTAATTTCTTTCATCTTACGATCTTAGTTTTCAGCTGGGCATCCTGCCTAACCTTCTACTCATTTCAATACCAAGATAAATGAATTCCATTGCTTGCTAGGCAACCGAGTGGCCCTCATGTCAGACGACATCTTGCTTAAGCTTTATGATGTCAGGGCACCACTGGACAAAATGTCCTGGTTGAAGGTGACACAGGAGGATGAGAGATCAGCAATTATGCAGTGGGTTACTATCTCTATTCATGATTGCAAGGCAACTAGGAGGTGGAATGGTAAAGGACTGAAACAGTAAAAGCACTGGGGCCTTTTTGAAAGCGGGATGGAGATACCAAAACAGAGATTATCCTTAACAATCCCTTGTGAGGATCACACTCAAACATACAGAGTGCAGGGGAAGAGGTTAACTGATCTTCCGTCCGTCAGAAAGTAAGACTATCGTTCGAAAGTAAGATAGTACATTCCAGACTCAAAGGCAGCAATTTCCTCAGATGGAATATTGCGAGCACCAGAATCTAAAGCAGGCTTTGGTAGTGTTGGAGGCAGTCAGTCTTTTAGTAACTATCATGACCAACACAACGTGATCCATATTACTTCCATCTTGACAGAAATGATATTCAAGTACAGGGCCCCACAATAAGGTGGTGAGGACATTCAGATAGTGGCAATGTCTTTTTGATGCCCAAAGGAATGCTAGTGAGTTTTCTTACCATATACATTGGTCAAATCAAGCAGTATGCCGGAAGACGTCTTTTTTTTCTTCTTTCGTCTCGGCAATGCAGAGAAAATCTGATATGAAACACTGCCACTGCTGGTCATTCAGTATAATCTGCAGATGGAAAAGTCCACTGTTAGTGCATTTACTTGAACAATTAGAAACAATCTTGATTTTAATAAAGCTTAAACAGATAAGTACTATGGAGTCTGTATTGTGAAAATCAACAGCTCATTAGAAATTAAAATCTCAATTTGAGTTTTTAACCTCGCATACTTCTCTGAATCCCATGCCTCACTTGCTAACACTGTAAACTATAGCACACACATTAGGACAGAGATAAATTGATCTTTTTGCCAGCCAAGTGCAGGATACCCTTCTCACTTCATTTGTTTTAGGATATGGTACACCAGTAGCAATGTCAGCTGACAAGTTGAGAGAGGAAGGGTTATGCTACAGTTAGTGGGAATAATAAAATCTATGAATAGCATATTCACCATCTTCATTTTAGCCAATTCCCACCAGTTCAGCAATAGTAAAGTCAAAACTCTTATGCTCAAACTTACGTTCATACAAATTTAGAAGTCTAAAAAAATGCCCTAATTTCTTTCATCTTACGATCTTAGTTTTCAGCTGGGCATCCTGCCTACCCTTCTACTCATTTCAATACCAAGATAAATGAATTCCATTGCTTGCTAGGCAACCGAGTGGCCCTCATGTCAGACAACATCTTGCTTAAGCTTTATGATGTCAGGGCACCACTGGACAAAATGTCCTGGTTGAAGGTGACACAGGAGGATGAGAGATCAGAAATTATGCAGTGGGTTACTATCTCTATTCATGATTGCAAGGCAACTAGGAGGTGGAATGGTAAAGGACTGAACCAGTAAAAGCACTGGGGCCTTTTTGAAAGCGGGATGGAGATACCAAAACAGAGATTATCCTTAACAATCCCTCGTGAGGATCACACTCAAACATACAGAGTGCAGGGGAAGAGGTTAACTGATCTTCCGTCCGTCAGAAAGTAAGACTATCGTTCGAAAGTAAGATAGTACATTCCAGACTCAAAGGCAGCAATTTCCTCGGATGGAATATTGCGAGCACCAGAATCTAAAGCAGGCTTTGGTAGTCTTGGAGGCAGTCAGTCTTTTAGTAACTATCATGACCAACACAACGTGATCCATATTACTTCCATCTTGACAGAAATGATATTCAAGTACAGGGCCCCACAATAAGGTGGTGAGGACATTCAGATAGTGGCAATGTCTTTTTGATGCCCAAAGGAATGCTAGTGAGTTTTCTTACCATATACATTGGTCAAATCAAGCAGTATGCCGGAAGACGTCTTTTTTTTCTTCTTTCGTCTCGGCAATGCAGAGAAAATCTGATATGAAACACTGCCACTGCTGGTCATTCAGTATAATCTGCAGATGGAAAAGTCCACTGTTAGTGCATTTACTTGAACAATTAGAAACAATCTTGATTTTAATAAAGCTTAAACAGATAAGTACTATGGAGTTTGTATTGTGAAAATCAACAGCTCATTAGAAATTAAAATCTCAATTTGAGTTTTTAACCTCGCATACTTCTCTGAATCCCATGCCTCACTTGCTAACACTGTAAACTATAGCACACACATTAGGACAGAGATAAATTGATCTTTTTGCCAGCCAAGTGCAGGATACCCTTCTCACTTCATTTGTTTTAGGATATGGTACACCAGTAGCAATTATGTCAGCTGACAAGTTGAGAGAGGAAGGGTTATGCTACAGTTAGTGGGAATAATAAAATCTATGAATAGCATATTCACCATCTTCATTTTAGCCAATTCCCACCAGTTCAGCAATAGTAAAGTCAAAACTCTTATGCTCAAACGTACGTTGATACAAATTTAGAAGTCTAAAAAAATGCCCTAATTTCTTTCATTTCACAATCTTAGTTTTCAGCTGGGCATCCTGCCTACCCTTTTACTCATTTCAATACCAAGATAAATGAATTCCATTGCTTGCTAGGCAACCGAGTGGCCCTCATGTCAGACGACATCTTGCTTAAGCTTTATGATGTCAGGGCACCACTGGACAAAATGTCCTGGTTGAAGGTGACACAGGAGGATGAGAGATCAGAAATTATGCAGTGGGTTACTATCTCTATTCATGATTGCAAGGCAACTAGGAGGTGGAATGGTAAAGGACTGAACCAGTAAAAGCACTGGGGCCTTTTTGAAAGCGGGATGGAGATACCAAAACAGAGATTATCCTTAACAATCCCTCGTGAGGATCACACTCAAACATACAGAGTGCAGGGGAAGAGGTTAACTGATCTTCCGTCCGTCAGAAAGTAAGACTATCGTTCGAAAGTAAGATAGTACATTCCAGACTCAAAGGCAGCAATTTCCTCGGATGGAATATTGCGAGCACCAGAATCTAAAGCAGGCTTTGGTAGTCTTGGAGGCAGTCAGTCTTTTAGTAACTATCATGACCAACACAACGTGATCCATATTACTTCCATCTTGACAGAAATGATATTCAAGTACAGGCCCCCACAATAAGGTGGTGAGGACATTCAGATAGTGGCAATGTCTTTTTGATGCCCAAAGGAATGCTAGTGAGTTTTCTTACCATATACATTGGTCAAATCAAGCAGTATGCCGGAAGACGTCTTTTTTTTTTCTTCTTTCGTCTCGGCAATGCAGAGAAAATCTGATATGAAACACTGCCACTGCTGGTCATTCAGTATAATCTGCAGATGGAAAAGTCCACTGTTAGTGCATTTACTTGAACAATTGGAAACAATCTTGATTTTAATAAAGCTTAAACAGATAAGTACTATGGAGTCTATATTGTGAAAATCAACAGCTCATTAGAAATTAAAATCTCAATTTGAGTTTTTAACCTCGCATACTTCTCTGAATCCCATGCCTCACTTGCTAACACTGTAAACTATAGCACGCACATTAGGACATAGATACATTGATCTTTTTCCCAGCCAAGTGCAGGATACCCTTCTCACTTCATTTGTTTTAGGATATGGTACACCAGTAGCAATTATGTCAGCTGACAAGTTGAGAGAGGAAGGGTTATGCTACAGTTAGTGGGAATAATAAAATCTATGAATAGCATATTCAACATCTTCATTTTAGCCAATTCCCACCAGTTCAGCAATAGTAAAGTCAAAACTCTTATGCTCAAACTTACGTTCATACAAATTTAGAAGTCTAAAAAAATGCCCTAATTTCTTTCATCTTACGATCTTAGTTTTCAGCTGGGCATCCTGCCTAACCTTCTACTCATTTCAATACCAAGATAAATGAATTCCATTGCTTGCTAGGCAACCGAGTGGCCCTCATGTCAGACGACATCTTGCTTAAGCTTTATGATGTCAGGGCACCACTGGACAAAATGTCCTGGTTGAAGGTGACACAGGAGGATGAGAGATCAGCAATTATGCAGTGGGTTACTATCTCTATTCATGATTGCAAGGCAACTAGGAGGTGGAATGGTAAAGGACTGAACCAGTAAAAGCACTGGGGCCTTTTTGAAAGCGGGATGGAGATACCAAAACAGAGATTATCCTTAATCCCTCGTGAGGATCACACTCAAACATACAGAGTGCAGGGGAAGAGGTTAACTGATCTTCCGTCCGTCAGAAAGTAAGACTATCGTTCGAAAGTAAGATAGTACATTCCAGACTCAAAGGCAGCAATTTCCTCGGA
This sequence comes from Triturus cristatus, assembly GCF_964204655.1. Lineage (NCBI taxonomy): Eukaryota > Metazoa > Chordata > Amphibia > Caudata > Salamandridae > Triturus > Triturus cristatus. Next base: position 1,148,613,790 of record NC_140583.1, read on the forward strand.
TGGAATATTGCGAGCACCAGAATCTAAAGCAGGCTTTGGTAGTCTTGGAGGCAGTCAGTCTTTTAGTAACTATCATGACCAACACAACGTGATCCATATTACTTCCATCTTGACAGAAATGATATTCAAGTACAGGGCCCCACAATAAGGTGGTGAGGACATTCAGATAGTGGCAATGTCTTTTTGATGCCCAAAGGAATGCTAGTGAGTTTTCTTACCATATACATTGGTCAAATCAAGCAGTATGCCGGAAGACGTCTTTTTTTTTTCTTCTTTCGTCTCGGCAATGCAGAGAAAATCTGATATGAAACACTGCCACTGCTGGTCATTCAGTATAATCTGCAGATGGAAAAGTCCACTGTTAGTGCATTTACTTGAACAATTGGAAACAATCTTGATTTTAATAAAGCTTAAACAGATAAGTACTATGGAGTCTGTATTGTGAAAATCAACAGCTCATTAGAAATTAAAATCTCAATTTGAGTTTTTAACCTCGCATACTTCTCTGAATCCCATGCCTCACTTGCTAACACTGTAAACTATAGCACACACATTAGGACAGAGATAAATTGATCTTTTGGCCAGCCAAGTGCAGGATACCCTTCTCACTTCATTTGTTTTAGGATATGGTACACCAGTAGCAATTATGTCAGCTGACAAGTTGAGAGAGGAAGGGTTATGCTACAGTTAGTGGGAATAAAAAAATCTATGAATAGCATATTCACCATCTTCATTTTAGCCAATTCCCACCAGTTCAGCAATAGTAAAGTCAAAACTCTTATGCTCAAACGTACGTTGATACAAATTTAGAAGTCTAAAAAAATGCCCTAATTTCTTTCATTTCACAATCTTAGTTTTCAGCTGGGCATCCTGCCTACCCTTTTACTCATTTCAATACCAAGATAAATGAATTCCATTGCTTGCTAGGCAACCGAGTGGCCCTCATGTCAGACGACATCTTGCTTAAGCTTTATGATGTCAGGGCACCACTGGACAAAATGTCCTGGTTGAAGGTGACACAGGAGGATGAGAGATCAGCAATTATGCAGTGGGTTACTATCTCTATTCATGATTGCAAGGCAACTAGGAGGTGGAATGGTAAAGGACTGAACCAGTAAAAGCACTGGGGCCTTTTTGAAAGCGGGATGGAGATACCAAAACAGAGATTATCCTTAATCCCTCGTGAGGATCACACTCAAACATACAGAGTGCAGGGGAAGAGGTTAACTGATCTTCCGTCCGTCAGAAAGTAAGACTATCGTTCGAAAGTAAGATAGTACATTCCAGACTCAAAGGCAGCAATTTCCTCGGATGGAATATTGCGAGCACCAGAATCTAAAGCAGGCTTTGGTAGTCTTGGAGGCAGTCAGTCTTTTAGTAACTATCATGACCAACACAATGTGATCCATATTACTTCCATCTTGACAGAAATGATATTCAAGTACAGGCCCCCACAATAAGGTGGTGAGGACATTCAGATAGTGGCAATGTCTTTTTGATGCCCAAAGGAATGCTAGTGAGTTTTCTTACCATATACATTGGTCAAATCAAGCAGTATGCCGGAAGACGTCTTTTTTTTTTCTTCTTTCGTCTCGGCAATGCAGAGAAAATCTGATATGAAACACTGCCACTGCTGGTCATTCAGTATAATCTGCAGATGGAAAAGTCCACTGTTAGTGCATTTACTTGAACAATTAGAAACAATCTTGATTTTAATAAAGCTTAAACAGATAAGTACTATGGAGTCTATATTGTGAAAATCAACAGCTCATTAGAAATTAAAATCTCAATTTGAGTTTTTAACCTCGCATACTTCTCTGAATCCCATGCCTCACTTGCTAACACTGTAAACTATAGCACGCACATTAGGACATAGATACATTGATCTTTTTCCCAGCCAAGTGCAGGATACCCTTCTCACTTCATTTGTTTTAGGATATGGTACACCAGTAGCAATTATGTCAGCTGACAAGTTGAGAGAGGAAGGGTTATGCTACAGTTAGTGGGAATAATAAAATCTATGAATAGCATATTCAACATCTTCATTTTAGCCAATTCCCACCAGTTCAGCAATAGTAAAGTCAAAACTCTTATGCTCAAACTTACGTTCATACAAATTTAGAAGTCTAAAAAAATGCCCTAATTTCTTTCATCTTACGATCTTAGTTTTCAGCTGGGCATCCTGCCTAACCTTCTACTCATTTCAATACCAAGATAAATGAATTCCATTGCTTGCTAGGCAACCGAGTGGCCCTCATGTCAGACGACATCTTGCTTAAGCTTTATGATGTCAGGGCACCACTGGACAAAATGTCCTGGTTGAAGGTGACACAGGAGGATGAGAGATCAGCAATTATGCAGTGGGTTACTATCTCTATTCATGATTGCAAGGCAACTAGGAGGTGGAATGGTAAAGGACTGAAACAGTAAAAGCACTGGGGCCTTTTTGAAAGCGGGATGGAGATACCAAAACAGAGATTATCCTTAACAATCCCTTGTGAGGATCACACTCAAACATACAGAGTGCAGGGGAAGAGGTTAACTGATCTTCCGTCCGTCAGAAAGTAAGACTATCGTTCGAAAGTAAGATAGTACATTCCAGACTCAAAGGCAGCAATTTCCTCAGATGGAATATTGCGAGCACCAGAATCTAAAGCAGGCTTTGGTAGTGTTGGAGGCAGTCAGTCTTTTAGTAACTATCATGACCAACACAACGTGATCCATATTACTTCCATCTTGACAGAAATGATATTCAAGTACAGGGCCCCACAATAAGGTGGTGAGGACATTCAGATAGTGGCAATGTCTTTTTGATGCCCAAAGGAATGCTAGTGAGTTTTCTTACCATATACATTGGTCAAATCAAGCAGTATGCCGGAAGACGTCTTTTTTTTCTTCTTTCGTCTCGGCAATGCAGAGAAAATCTGATATGAAACACTGCCACTGCTGGTCATTCAGTATAATCTGCAGATGGAAAAGTCCACTGTTAGTGCATTTACTTGAACAATTAGAAACAATCTTGATTTTAATAAAGCTTAAACAGATAAGTACTATGGAGTCTGTATTGTGAAAATCAACAGCTCATTAGAAATTAAAATCTCAATTTGAGTTTTTAACCTCGCATACTTCTCTGAATCCCATGCCTCACTTGCTAACACTGTAAACTATAGCACACACATTAGGACAGAGATAAATTGATCTTTTTGCCAGCCAAGTGCAGGATACCCTTCTCACTTCATTTGTTTTAGGATATGGTACACCAGTAGCAATGTCAGCTGACAAGTTGAGAGAGGAAGGGTTATGCTACAGTTAGTGGGAATAATAAAATCTATGAATAGCATATTCACCATCTTCATTTTAGCCAATTCCCACCAGTTCAGCAATAGTAAAGTCAAAACTCTTATGCTCAAACTTACGTTCATACAAATTTAGAAGTCTAAAAAAATGCCCTAATTTCTTTCATCTTACGATCTTAGTTTTCAGCTGGGCATCCTGCCTACCCTTCTACTCATTTCAATACCAAGATAAATGAATTCCATTGCTTGCTAGGCAACCGAGTGGCCCTCATGTCAGACAACATCTTGCTTAAGCTTTATGATGTCAGGGCACCACTGGACAAAATGTCCTGGTTGAAGGTGACACAGGAGGATGAGAGATCAGAAATTATGCAGTGGGTTACTATCTCTATTCATGATTGCAAGGCAACTAGGAGGTGGAATGGTAAAGGACTGAACCAGTAAAAGCACTGGGGCCTTTTTGAAAGCGGGATGGAGATACCAAAACAGAGATTATCCTTAACAATCCCTCGTGAGGATCACACTCAAACATACAGAGTGCAGGGGAAGAGGTTAACTGATCTTCCGTCCGTCAGAAAGTAAGACTATCGTTCGAAAGTAAGATAGTACATTCCAGACTCAAAGGCAGCAATTTCCTCGGATGGAATATTGCGAGCACCAGAATCTAAAGCAGGCTTTGGTAGTCTTGGAGGCAGTCAGTCTTTTAGTAACTATCATGACCAACACAACGTGATCCATATTACTTCCATCTTGACAGAAATGATATTCAAGTACAGGGCCCCACAATAAGGTGGTGAGGACATTCAGATAGTGGCAATGTCTTTTTGATGCCCAAAGGAATGCTAGTGAGTTTTCTTACCATATACATTGGTCAAATCAAGCAGTATGCCGGAAGACGTCTTTTTTTTCTTCTTTCGTCTCGGCAATGCAGAGAAAATCTGATATGAAACACTGCCACTGCTGGTCATTCAGTATAATCTGCAGATGGAAAAGTCCACTGTTAGTGCATTTACTTGAACAATTAGAAACAATCTTGATTTTAATAAAGCTTAAACAGATAAGTACTATGGAGTTTGTATTGTGAAAATCAACAGCTCATTAGAAATTAAAATCTCAATTTGAGTTTTTAACCTCGCATACTTCTCTGAATCCCATGCCTCACTTGCTAACACTGTAAACTATAGCACACACATTAGGACAGAGATAAATTGATCTTTTTGCCAGCCAAGTGCAGGATACCCTTCTCACTTCATTTGTTTTAGGATATGGTACACCAGTAGCAATTATGTCAGCTGACAAGTTGAGAGAGGAAGGGTTATGCTACAGTTAGTGGGAATAATAAAATCTATGAATAGCATATTCACCATCTTCATTTTAGCCAATTCCCACCAGTTCAGCAATAGTAAAGTCAAAACTCTTATGCTCAAACGTACGTTGATACAAATTTAGAAGTCTAAAAAAATGCCCTAATTTCTTTCATTTCACAATCTTAGTTTTCAGCTGGGCATCCTGCCTACCCTTTTACTCATTTCAATACCAAGATAAATGAATTCCATTGCTTGCTAGGCAACCGAGTGGCCCTCATGTCAGACGACATCTTGCTTAAGCTTTATGATGTCAGGGCACCACTGGACAAAATGTCCTGGTTGAAGGTGACACAGGAGGATGAGAGATCAGAAATTATGCAGTGGGTTACTATCTCTATTCATGATTGCAAGGCAACTAGGAGGTGGAATGGTAAAGGACTGAACCAGTAAAAGCACTGGGGCCTTTTTGAAAGCGGGATGGAGATACCAAAACAGAGATTATCCTTAACAATCCCTCGTGAGGATCACACTCAAACATACAGAGTGCAGGGGAAGAGGTTAACTGATCTTCAGTCCGTCAGAAAATAAGAATATCGTTCGAAAGTAAGATAGTACATTCCAGACTCAAAGGCAGCAATTTCCTCGGATGGAATATTGCGAGCACCGGAATCTAAAGCAGGCTTTGGTAGTCTTGGAGGCAGTCAGTCTTTTAGTAACTATCATGACCAACACAACGTGATCCATATTACTTCCATCTTGACAGAAATGATATTCAAGTACAGGCCCCCACAATAAGGTGGTGAGGACATTCAGATAGTGGCAATGTCTTTTTGATGCCCAAAGGAATGCTAGTGAGTTTTCTTACCATATACATTGGTCAAATCAAGCAGTATGCCGGAAGACGTCTTTTTTTTTTCTTCTTTCGTCTCGGCAATGCAGAGAAAATCTGATATGAAACACTGCCACTGCTGGTCATTCAGTATAATCTGCAGATGGAAAAGTCCACTGTTAGTGCATTTACTTGAACAATTGGAAACAATCTTGATTTTAATAAAGCTTAAACAGATAAGTACTATGGAGTCTGTATTGTGAAAATCAACAGCTCATTAGAAATTAAAATCTCAATTTGAGTTTTTAACCTCGCATACTTCTCTGAATCCCATGCCTCACTTGCTAACACTGTAAACTATAGCACACACATTAGGACAGAGATAAATTGATCTTTTTGCCAGCCAAGTGCAGGATACCCTTCTCACTTCATTTGTTTTAGGATATGGTACACCAGTAGCAATTATGTCAGCTGACAAGTTGAGAGAGGAAGGGTTATGCTACAGTTAGTGGGAATAATAAAATCTATGAATAGCATATTCACCATCTTCATTTTAGCCAATTCCCACCAGTTCAGCAATAGTAAAGTCAAAACTCTTATGCTCAAACTTACGTTCATACAAATTTAGAAGTCTAAAAAAATGCCCTAATTTCTTTCATCTTACGATCTTAGTTTTCAGCTGGGCATCCTGCCTAACCTTCTACTCATTTCAATACCAAGATAAATGAATTCCATTGCTTGCTAGGCAACCGAGTGGCCCTCATGTCAGACGACATCTTGCTTAAGCTTTATGATGTCAGGGCACCACTGGACAAAATGTCCTGGTTGAAGGTGACACAGGAGGATGAGAGATCAGCAATTAGGCAGTGGGTTACTATCTCTATTCATGATTGCAAGGCAACTAGGAGGTGGAATGGTAAAGGACTGAACCAGTAAAAGCACTGGGGCCTTTTTGAAAGCGGGATGAAGATACCAAAACAGAGATTATCCTTAATCCCTCGTGAGGATCACACTCAAACATACAGAGTGCAGGGGAAGAGGTTAACTGATCTTCCGTCCGTCAGAAAGTAAGACTATCGTTCGAAAGTAAGATAGTACATTCCAGACTCAAAGGCAGCAATTTCCTCGGATGGAATATTGCGAGCACCAGAATCTAAAGCAGGCTTTGGTAGTCTTGGAGGCAGTCAGTCTTTTAGTAACTATCATGACCAACACAATGTGATCCATATTACTTCCATCTTGACAGAAATGATATTCAAGTACAGGCCCCCACAATAAGGTGGTGAGGACATTCAGATAGTGGCAATGTCTTTTTGATGCCCAAAGGAATGCTAGTGAGTTTTCTTACCATATACATTGGTCAAATCAAGCAGTATGCCGGAAGACGTCTTTTTTTTTCTTCTTTCGTCTCGGCAATGCAGAGAAAATCTGATATGAAACACTGCCACTGCTGGTCATTCAGTATAATCTGCAGATGGAAAAGTCCACTGTTAGTGCATTTACTTGAACAATTAGAAACAATCTTGATTTTAATAAAGCTTAAACAGATAAGTACTATGGAGTCTATATTGTGAAAATCAACAGCTCATTAGAAATTAAAATCTCAATTTGAGTTTTTAACCTCGCATACTTCTCTGAATCCCATGCCTCACTTGCTAATACTGTAAACTATAGCACGCACATTAGGACATAGATACATTGATCTTTTTCCCAGCCAAGTGCAGGATACCCTTCTCACTTCATTTGTTTTAGGATATGGTACACCAGTAGCAATTATGTCAGCTGACAAGTTGAGAGAGGAAGGGTTATGCTACAGTTAGTGGGAATAATAAAATCTATGAATAGCATATTCAACATCTTCATTTTAGCCAATTCCCACCAGTTCAGCAATAGTAAAGTCAAAACTCTTATGCTCAAACTTACGTTCATACAAATTTAGAAGTCTAAAAAAATGCCCTAATTTCTTTCATCTTACGATCTTAGTTTTCAGCTGGGCATCCTGCCTAACCTTCTACTCATTTCAATACCAAGATAAATGAATTCCATTGCTTGCTAGGCAACCGAGTGGCCCTCATGTCAGACGACATCTTGCTTAAGCTTTATGATGTCAGGGCACCACTGGACAAAATGTCCTGGTTGAAGGTGACACAGGAGGATGAGAGATCAGCAATTATGCAGTGGGTTACTATCTCTATTCATGATTGCAAGGCAACTAGGAGGTGGAATGGTAAAGGACTGAAACAGTAAAAGCACTGGGGCCTTTTTGAAAGCGGGATGGAGATACCAAAACAGAGATTATCCTTAACAATCCCTTGTGAGGATCACACTCAAACATACAGAGTGCAGGGGAAGAGGTTAACTGATCTTCCGTCCGTCAGAAAGTAAGACTATCGTTCGAAAGTAAGATAGTACATTCCAGACTCAAAGGCAGCAATTTCCTCAGATGGAATATTGCGAGCACCAGAATCTAAAGCAGGCTTTGGTAGTGTTGGAGGCAGTCAGTCTTTTAGTAACTATCATGACCAACACAACGTGATCCATATTACTTCCATCTTGACAGAAATGATATTCAAGTACAGGGCCCCACAATAAGGTGGTGAGGACATTCAGATAGTGGCAATGTCTTTTTGATGCCCAAAGGAATGCTAGTGAGTTTTCTTACCATATACATTGGTCAAATCAAGCAGTATGCCGGAAGACGTCTTTTTTCTTTCTTCTTTCGTCTCGGCAATGCAGAGAAAATCTGATATGAAACACTGCCACTGCTGGTCATTCAGTATAATCTGCAGATGGAAAAGTCCACTGTTAGTGCATTTACTTGAACAATTAGAAACAATCTTGATTTTAATAAAGCTTAAACAGATAAGTACTATGGAGTCTGTATTGTGAAAATCAACAGCTCATTAGAAATTAAAATCTCAATTTGAGTTTTTAACCTCGCATACTTCTCTGAATCCCATGCCTCACTTGCTAACACTGTAAACTATAGCACACACATTAGGACAGAGATAAATTGATCTTTTTGCCAGCCAAGTGCAGGATACCCTTCTCACTTCATTTGTTTTAGGATATGGTACACCAGTAGCAATTATGTCAGCTGACAAGTTGAGAGAGGAAGGGTTATGCTACAGTTAGTGGGAATAAAAAAATCTATGAATAGCATATTCACCATCTTCATTTTAGCCAATTCCCACCAGTTCAGCAATAGTAAAGTCAAAACTCTTATGCTCAAACGTACGTTGATACAAATTTAGAAGTCTAAAAAAATGCCCTAATTTCTTTCATCTTACGATCTTAGTTTTCAGCTGGGCATCCTGCCTAACCTTCTACTCATTTCAATACCAAGATAAATGAATTCCATTGCTTGCTAGGCAACCGAGTGGCCCTCATGTCAGACGACATCTTGCTTAAGCTTTATGATGTCAGGGCACCACTGGACAAAATGTCCTGGTTGAAGGTGACACAGGAGGATGAGAGATCAGCAATTATGCAGTGGGTTACTATCTCTATTCATGATTGCAAGGCAACTAGGAGGTGGAATGGTAAAGGACTGAAACAGTAAAAGCACTGGGGCCTTTTTGAAAGCGGGATGGAGATACCAAAACAGAGATTATCCTTAACAATCCCTTGTGAGGATCACACTCAAACATACAGAGTGCAGGGGAAGAGGTTAACTGATCTTCCGTCCGTCAGAAAGTAAGACTATCGTTCGAAAGTAAGATAGTACATTCCAGACTCAAAGGCAGCAATTTCCTCAGATGGAATATTGCGAGCACCAGAATCTAAAGCACGCTTTGGTAGTGTTGGAGGCAGTCAGTCTTTTAGTAACTATCATGACCAACACAACGTGATCCATATTACTTCCATCTTGACAGAAATGATATTCAAGTACAGGGCCCCACAATAAGGTGGTGAGGACATTCAGATAGTGGCAATGTCTTTTTGATGCCCAAAGGAATGCTAGTGAGTTTTCTTACCATATACATTGGTCAAATCAAGCAGTATGCCGGAAGACGTCTTTTTTTTCTTCTTTCGTCTCGGCAATGCAGAGAAAATCTGATATGAAACACTGCCACTGCTGGTCATTCAGTATAATCTGCAGATGGAAAAGTCCACTGTTAGTGCATTTACTTGAACAATTAGAAACAATCTTGATTTTAATAAAGCTTAAACAGATAAGTACTATGGAGTTTGTATTGTGAAAATCAACAGCTCATTAGAAATTAAAATCTCAATTTGAGTTTTTAACCTCGCATACTTCTCTGAATCCCATGCCTCACTTGCTAACACTGTAAACTATAGCACACACATTAGGACAGAGATAAATTGATCTTTTTGCCAGCCAAGTGCAGGATACCCTTCTCACTTCATTTGTTTTAGGATATGGTACACCAGTAGCAATGTCAGCTGACAAGTTGAGAGAGGAAGGGTTATGCTACAGTTAGTGGGAATAATAAAATCTATGAATAGCATATTCACCATCTTCATTTTAGCCAATTCCCACCAGTTCAGCAATAGTAAAGTCAAAACTCTTATGCTCAAACTTACGTTCATACAAATTTAGAAGTCTAAAAAAATGCCCTAATTTCTTTCATCTTACGATCTTAGTTTTCAGCTGGGCATCCTGCCTACCCTTCTACTCATTTCAATACCAAGATAAATGAATTCCATTGCTTGCTAGGCAACCGAGTGGCCCTCATGTCAGACAACATCTTGCTTAAGCTTTATGATGTCAGGGCACCACTGGACAAAATGTCCTGGTTGAAGGTGACACAGGAGGATGAGAGATCAGAAATTATGCAGTGGGTTACTATCTCTATTCATGATTGCAAGGCAACTAGGAGGTGGAATGGTAAAGGACTGAACCAGTAAAAGCACTGGGGCCTTTTTGAAAGCGGGATGGAGATACCAAAACAGAGATTATCCTTAATCCCTCGTGAGGATCACACTCAAACATACAGAGTGCAGGGGAAGAGGTTAACTGATCTTCCGTCCGTCAGAAAGTAAGACTATCGTTCGAAAGTAAGATAGTACATTCCAGACTCAAAGGCAGCAATTTCCTCGGATGGAATATTGCGAGCACCAGAATCTAAAGCAGGCTTTGGTAGTCTTGGAGGCAGTCAGTCTTTTAGTAACTATCATGACCAACACAACGTGATCCATATTACTTCCATCTTGACAGAAATGATATTCAAGTACAGGCCCCCACAATAAGGTGGTGAGGACATTCAGATAGTGGCAATGTCTTTTTGATGCCCAAAGGAATGATAGTGAGTTTTCTTACCATATACATTGGTCAAATCAAGCAGTATGCCGGAAGACGTCTTTTTTTTTCTTCTTTCGTCTCGGCAATGCAGAGAAAATCTGATATGAAACACTGCCACTGCTGGTCATTCAGTATAATCTGCAGATGGAAAAGTCCACTGTTAGTGCATTTACTTGAACAATTAGAAACAATCTTGATTTTAATAAAGCTTAAACAGATAAGTACTATGGAGTCTGTATTGTGAAAATCAACAGCTCATTAGAAATTAAAATCTCAATTTGAGTTTTTAACCTCGCATACTTCTCTGAATCCCATGCCTCACTTGCTAACACTGTAAACTATAGCACGCACATTAGGACATAGATACATTGATCTTTTTCCCAGCCAAGTGCAGGATACCCTTCTCACTTCATTTGTTTTAGGATATGGTACACCAGTAGCAATTATGTCAGCTGACAAGTTGAGAGGAAGGGTTATGCTAGTTAGTGGGAATAATAAAATCTATGAATAGCATATTCACCATCTTCATTTTAGCCAATTCCCACCAGTTCAGCAATAGTAAAGTCAAAACTCTTATGCTCAAACGTACGTTGATACAAATTTAGAAGTCTAAAAAAATGCCCTATTTTCTTTCATTTCACAATCTTAGTTTTCAGCTGGGCATCCTGCCTACCCTTTTACTCATTTCAATACCAAGATAAATGAATTCCATTGCTTGCTAGGCAACCGAGTGGCCCTCATGTCAGACGACATCTTGCTTAAGCTTTATGATGTCAGGGCACCACTGGACAAAATGTCCTGGTTGAAGGTGACACAGGAGGATGAGAGATCAGAAATTATGCAGTGGGTTACTATCTCTATTCATGATTGCAAGGCAACTAGGAGGTGGAATGGTAAAGGACTGAACCAGTAAAAGCACTGGGGCCTTTTTGAAAGCGGGATGGAGATACCAAAACAGAGATTATCCTTAACAATCCCTCGTGAGGATCACACTCAAACATACAGAGTGCAGGGGAAGAGGTTAACTGATCTTCCGTCCGTCAGAAAGTAAGACTATCGTTCGAAAGTAAGATAGTACATTCCAGACTCAAAGGCAGCAATTTCCTCGGATGGAATATTGCGAGCACCAGAATCTAAAGCAGGCTTTGGTAGTCTTGGAGGCAGTCAGTCTTTTAGTAACTATCATGACCAACACAACGTGATCCATATTACTTCCATCTTGACAGAAATGATATTCAAGTACAGGGCCCCACAATAAGGTGGTGAGGACATTCAGATAGTGGCAATGTCTTTTTGATGCCCAAAGGAGTGCTAGTGAGTTTTCTTACCATATACATTGGTCAAATCAAGCAGTATGCCGGAAGACGTCTTTTTTTTTTCTTCTTTCGTCTCGGCAATGCAGAGAAAATCTGATATGAAACACTGCCACTGCTGGTCATTCAGTATAATCTGCAGATGGAAAAGTCCACTGTTAGTGCATTTACTTGAACAATTGGAAACAATCTTGATTTTAATAAAGCTTAAACAGATAAGTACTATGGAGTCTGTATTGTGAAAATCAACAGCTCATTAGAAATTAAAATCTCAATTTGAGTTTTTAACCTCGCATACTTCTCTGAATCCCATGCCTCACTTGCTAACACTGTAAACTATAGCACACACATTAGGACAGAGATAAATTGATCTTTTTGCCAGCCAAGTGCAGGATACCCTTCTCACTTCATTTGTTTTAGGATATGGTACACCAGTAGCAATTATGTCAGCTGACAAGTTGAGAGAGGAAGGGTTATGCTACAGTTAGTGGGAATAAAAAAATCTATGAATAGCATATTCACCATCTTCATTTTAGCCAATTCCCACCAGTTCAGCAATAGTAAAGTCAAAACTCTTATGCTCAAACGTACGTTGATACAAATTTAGAAGTCTAAAAAAATGCCCTAATTTCTTTCATTTCACAATCTTAGTTTTCAGCTGGGCATCCTGCCTACCCTTTTACTCATTTCAATACCAAGATAAATGAATTCCATTGCTTGCTAGGCAACCAAGTGGCCCTCATGTCAGACGACATCTTGCTTAAGCTTTATGATGTCAGGGCACCACTGGACAAAATGTCCTGGTTGAAGGTGACACAGGAGGATGAGAGATCAGCAATTATGCAGTGGGTTACTATCTCTATTCATGATTGCAAGGCAACTAGGAGGTGGAATGGTAAAGGACTGAACCAGTAAAAGCACTGGGGCCTTTTTGAAAGCGGGATGGAGATACCAAAACAGAGATTATCCTTAATCCCTCGTGAGGATCACACTCAAACATACAGAGTGCAGGGGAAGAGGTTAACTGATCTTCCGTCCGTCAGAAAGTAAGACTATCGTTCGAAAGTAAGATAGTACATTCCAGACTCAAAGGCAGCAATTTCCTCGGATGGAATATTGCGAGCACCAGAATCTAATGCAGGCTTTGGTAGTCTTGGAGGCAGTCAGTCTTTTAGTAACTATCATGACCAACACAACGTGATCCATATTACTTCCATCTTGACAGAAATGATATTCAAGTACAGGCCCCCACAATAAGGTGGTGAGGACATTCAGATAGTGGCAATGTCTTTTTGATGCCCAAAGGAATGATAGTGAGTTTTCTTACCATATACATTGGTCAAATCAAGCAGTATGCCGGAAGACGTCTTTTTTTTTCTTCTTTCGTCTCGGCAATGCAGAGAAAATCTGATATGAAACACTGCCACTGCTGGTCATTCAGTATAATCTGCAGATGGAAAAGTCCACTGTTAGTGCATTTACTTGAACAATTAGAAACAATCTTGATTTTAATAAAGCTTAAACAGATAAGTACTATGGAGTCTGTATTGTGAAAATCAACAGCTCATTAGAAATTAAAATCTCAATTTGAGTTTTTAACCTCGCATACTTCTCTGAATCCCATGCCTCACTTGCTAACACTGTAAACTATAGCACGCACATTAGGACATAGATACATTGATCTTTTTCCCAGCCAAGTGCAGGATACCCTTCTCACTTCATTTGTTTTAGGATATGGTACACCAGTAGCAATTATGTCAGCTGACAAGTTGAGAGGAAGGGTTATGCTAGTTAGTGGGAATAATAAAATCTATGAATAGCATATTCACCATCTTCATTTTAGCCAATTCCCACCAGTTCAGCAATAGTAAAGTCAAAACTCTTATGCTCAAACTTACGTTGATACAAATTTAGAAGTCTAAAAAAATGCCCTAATTTCTTTCATTTCACAATCTTAGTTTTCAGCTGGGCATCCTGCCTACCCTTTTACTCATTTCAATACCAAGATAAATGAATTCCATTGCTTGCTAGGCAACCGAGTGGCCTTAATGTCAGACGACATCTTGCTTAAGCTTTATGATGTCAGGGCACCACTGGACAAAATGTCCTGGTTGAAGGTGACACAGGAGGATGAGAGATCAGAAATTATGCAGTGGGTTACTATCTCTATTCATGATTGCAAGGCAACTAGGAGGTGGAATGGTAAAGGACTGAACCAGTAAAAGCACTGGGGCCTTTTTGAAAGCGGGATGGAGATACCAAAACAGAGATTATCCTTAACAATCCCTCGTGAGGATCACACTCAAACATACAGAGTGCAGGGGAAGAGGTTAACTGATCTTCCGTCCGTCAGAAAGTAAGACTATCGTTCGAAAGTAAGATAGTACATTCCAGACTCAAAGGCAGCAATTTCCTCGGATGGAATATTGCGAGCACCAGAATCTAAAGCAGGCTTTGGTAGTCTTGGAGGCAGTCAGTCTTTTAGTAACTATCATGACCAACACAACGTGATCCATATTACTTCCATCTTGACAGAAATGATATTCAAGTACAGGCCCCCACAATAAGGTGGTGAGGACATTCAGATAGTGGCAATGTCTTTTTGATGCCCAAAGGAATGCTAGTGAGTTTTCTTACCATATACATTGGTCAAATCAAGCAGTATGCCGGAAGACGTCTTTTTTTTTTCTTCTTTCGTCTCGGCAATGCAGAGAAAATCTGATATGAAACACTGCCACTGCTGGTCATTCAGTATAATCTGCAGATGGAAAAGTCCACTGTTAGTGCATTTACTTGAACAATTGGAAACAATCTTGATTTTAATAAAGCTTAAACAGATAAGTACTATGGAGTCTGTATTGTGAAAATCAACAGCTCATTAGAAATTAAAATCTCAATTTGAGTTTTTAACCTCGCATACTTCTCTGAATCCCATGCCTCACTTGCTAACACTGTAAACTATAGCACACACATTAGGACAGAGATAAATTGATCTTTTTGCCAGCCAAGTGCAGGATACCCTTCTCACTTCATTTGTTTTAGGATATGGTACACCAGTAGCAATTATGTCAGCTGACAAGTTGAGAGAGGAAGGGTTATGCTACAGTTAGTGGGAATAATAAAATCTATGAATAGCATATTCACCATCTTCATTTTAGCCAATTCCCACCAGTTCAGCAATAGTAAAGTCAAAACTCTTATGCTCAAACTTACGTTCATACAAATTTAGAAGTCTAAAAAAATGCCCTAATTTCTTTCATCTTACGATCTTAGTTTTCAGCTGGGCATCCTGCCTAACCTTCTACTCATTTCAATACCAAGATAAATGAATTCCATTGCTTGCTAGGCAACCGAGTGGCCCTCATGTCAGACGACATCTTGCTTAAGCTTTATGATGTCAGGGCACCACTGGACAAAATGTCCTGGTTGAAGGTGACACAGGAGGATGAGAGATCAGCAATTATGCAGTGGGTTACTATCTCTATTCATGATTGCAAGGCAACTAGGAGGTGGAATGGTAAAGGACTGAACCAGTAAAAGCACTGGGGCCTTTTTGAAAGCGGGATGGAGATACCAAAACAGAGATTATCCTTAATCCCTCGTGAGGATCACACTCAAACATACAGAGTGCAGGGGAAGAGGTTAACTGATCTTCCGTCCGTCAGAAAGTAAGACTATCGTTCGAAAGTAAGATAGTACATTCCAGACTCAAAGGCAGCAATTTCCTCGGATGGAATATTGCGAGCACCAGAATCTAAAGCAGGCTTTGGTAGTCTTGGAGGCAGTCAGTCTTTTAGTAACTATCATGACCAACACAACGTGATCCATATTACTTCCATCTTGACAGAAATGATATTCAAGTACAGGGCCCCACAATAAGGTGGTGAGGACATTCAGATAGTGGCAATGTTTTTTTGATGCCCAAAGGAATGATAGTGAGTTTTCTTACCATATACATTGGTCAAATCAAGCAGTATGCCGGAAGACGTCTTTTTTTTTCTTCTTTCGTCTCGGCAATGCAGAGAAAATCTGATATGAAACACTGCCACTGCTGGTCATTCAGTATAATCTGCAGATGGAAAAGTCCACTGTTAGTGCATTTACTTGAACAATTAGAAACAATCTTGATTTTAATAAAGCTTAAACAGATAAGTACTATGGAGTCTGTATTGTGAAAATCAACAGCTCATTAGAAATTAAAATCTCAATTTGAGTTTTTAACCTCGCATACTTCTCTGAATCCCATGCCTCACTTGCTAACACTGTAAACTATAGCACACACATTAGGACAGAGATAAATTGATCTTTTTGCCAGCCAAGTGCAGGATACCCTTCTCACTTCATTTGTTTTAGGATATGGTACACCAGTAGCAATGTCAGCTGACAAGTTGAGAGAGGAAGGGTTATGCTACAGTTAGTGGGAATAATAAAATCTATGAATAGCATATTCACCATCTTCATTTTAGCCAATTCCCACCAGTTCAGCAATAGTAAAGTCAAAACTCTTATGCTCAAACTTACGTTCATACAAATTTAGAAGTCTAAAAAAATGCCCTAATTTCTTTCATCTTACGATCTTAGTTTTCAGCTGGGCATCCTGCCTACCCTTCTACTCATTTCAATACCAAGATAAATGAATTCCATTGCTTGCTAGGCAACCGAGTGGCCCTCATGTCAGACGACATCTTGCTTAAGCTTTATGATGTCAGGGCACCACTGGACAAAATGTCCTGGTTGAAGGTGACACAGGAGGATGAGAGATCAGAAATTATGCAGTGGGTTATTATCTCTATTCATGATTGCAAGGCAACTAGGAGGTGGAATGGTAAAGGACTGAACCAGTAAAAGCACTGGGGCCTTTTTGAAAGCGGGATGGAGATACCAAAACAGAGATTATCCTTAACAATCCCTCGTGAGGATCACACTCAAACATACAGAGTGCAGGGGAAGAGGTTAACTGATCTTCCGTCCGTCAGAAAGTAAGACTATCGTTCGAAAGTAAGATAGTACATTCCAGACTCAAAGGCAGCAATTTCCTCGGATGGAATATTGCGAGCACCAGAATCTAAAGCAGGCTTTGGTAGTCTTGGAGGCAGTCAGTCTTTTAGTAACTATCATGACCAACACAACGTGATCCATATTACTTCCATCTTGACAGAAATGATATTCAAGTACAGGCCCCCACAATAAGGTGGTGAGGACATTCAGATAGTGGCAATGTCTTTTTGATGCCCAAAGGAATGCTAGTGAGTTTTCTTACCATATACATTGGTCAAATCAAGCAGTATGCCGGAAGACTTCTTTTTTTTTTCTTCTTTCGTCTCGGCAATGCAGAGAAAATCTGATATGAAACACTGCCACTGCTGGTCATTCAGTATAATCTGCAGATGGAAAAGTCCACTGTTAGTGCATTTACTTGAACAATTAGAATCAATCTTGATTTTAATAAAGCTTAAACAGATAAGTACTATGGAGTCTGTATTGTGAAAATCAACAGCTCATTAGAAATTAAAATCTCAATTTGAGTTTTTATCCTCGCATACTTCTCTGAATCCCATGCCTCACTTGCTAACACTGTAAACTATAGCACGCACATTAGGACATAGATACATTGATCTTTTTGCCAGCCAAGTGCAGGATACCCTTCTCACTTCATTTGTTTTAGGATATGGTACACCAGTAGCAATTATATCAGCTGACAAGTTGAGAGAGGAAGGGTTATGCTACAGTTAGTGGGAATAATAAAATCTATGAATAGCATATTCACCATCTTCATTTTAGCCAATTCCCACCAGTTCAGCAATAGTAAAGTCAAAACTCTTATGCTCAAACGTACGTTGATACAAATTTAGAAGTCTAAAAAAATGCCCTAATTTCTTTCATTTCACAATCTTAGTTTTCAGCTGGGCATCCTGCCTACCCTTTTACTCATTTCAATACCAAGATAAATGAATTCCATTGCTTGTTAGGCAACCGAGTGGCCCTCATGTCAGACGACATCTTGCTTAAGCCTTATGATGTCAGGGCACCACTGGACAAAATGTCCTGGTTGAAGGTGACACAGGAGGATGAGAGATCAGCAATTATGCAGTGGGTTACTATCTCTATTCATGATTGCAAGGCAACTAGGAGGTGGAATGGTAAAGGACTGAACCAGTAAAAGCACTGGGGCCTTTTTGAAAGCGGGATGGAGATACCAAAACAGAGATTATCCTTAATCCCTCGTGAGGATCACACTCAAACATACAGAGTGCAGGGGAAGAGGTTAACTGATCTTCCGTCCGTCAGAAAGTAAGACTATCGTTCGAAAGTAAGATAGTACATTCCAGACTCAAAGGCAGCTATTTCCTCGGATGGAATATTGCGAGCACCAGAATCTAAAGCAGGCTTTGGTAGTCTTGGAGGCAGTCAGTCTTTTAGTAACTATCATGACCAACACAACGTGATCCATATTACTTCCATCTTGACAGAAATGATATTCAAGTACAGGGCCCCACAATAAGGTGGTGAGGACATTCAGATAGTGGCAATGTCTTTTTGATGCCCAAAGGAATGCTAGTGAGTTTTCTTACCATATACATTGGTCAAATCAAGCAGTATGCCGGAAGACGTCTTTTTTTTTTCTTCTTTCGTCTCGGCAATGCAGAGAAAATCTGATATGAAACACTGCCACTGCTGGTCATTCAGTATAATCTGCAGATGGAAAAGTCCACTGTTAGTGCATTTACTTGAACAATTGGAAACAATCTTGATTTTAATAAAGCTTAAACAGATAAGTACTATGGAGTCTGTATTGTGAAAATCAACAGCTCATTAGAAATTAAAATCTCAATTTGAGTTTTTAACCTCGCATACTTCTCTGAATCCCATGCCTCACTTGCTAACACTGTAAACTATAGCACACACATTAGGACAGAGATAAATTGATCTTTTTGCCAGCCAAGTGCAGGATACCCTTCTCACTTCATTTGTTTTAGGATATGGTACACCAGTAGCAATTATGTCAGCTGACAAGTTGAGAGAGGAAGGGTTATGCTACAGTTAGTGGGAATAATAAAATCTATGAATAGCATATTCACCATCTTCATTTTAGCCAATTCCCACCAGTTCAGCAATAGTAAAGTCAAAACTCTTATGCTCAAACTTACGTTCATACAAATTTAGAAGTCTAAAAAAATGCCCTAATTTCTTTCATCTTACGATCTTAGTTTTCAGCTGGGCATCCTGCCTAACCTTCTACTCATTTCAATACCAAGATAAATGAATTCCATTGCTTGCTAGGCAACCGAGTGGCCCTCATGTCAGACGACATCTTGCTTAAGCTTTATGATGTCAGGGCACCACTGGACAAAATGTCCTGGTTGAAGGTGACACAGGAGGATGAGAGATCAGAAATTATGCAGTGGGTTATTATCTCTATTCATGATTGCAAGGCAACTAGGAGGTGGAATGGTAAAGGACTGAACCAGTAAAAGCACTGGGGCCTTTTTGAAAGCGGGATGGAGATACCAAAACAGAGATTATCCTTAACAATCCCTCGTGAGGATCACACTCAAACATACAGAGTGCAGGGGAAGAGGTTAACTGATCTTCCGTCCGTCAGAAAGTAAGACTATCGTTCGAAAGTAAGATAGTACATTCCAGACTCAAAGGCAGCAATTTCCTCGGATGGAATATTGCGAGCACCAGAATCTAAAGCAGGCTTTGGTAGTCTTGGAGGCAGTCAGTCTTTTAGTAACTATCATGACCAACACAACGTGATCCATATTACTTCCATCTTGACAGAAATGATATTCAAGTACAGGCCCCCACAATAAGGTGGTGAGGACATTCAGATAGTGGCAATGTCTTTTTGATGCCCAAAGGAATGCTAGTGAGTTTTCTTACCATATACATTGGTCAAATCAAGCAGTATGCCGGAAGACGTCTTTTTTTTTTCTTCTTTCGTCTCGGCAATGCAGAGAAAATCTGATATGAAACACTGCCACTGCTGGTCATTCAGTATAATCTGCAGATGGAAAAGTCCACTGTTAGTGCATTTACTTGAACAATTAGAATCAATCTTGATTTTAATAAAGCTTAAACAGATAAGTACTATGGAGTCTGTATTGTGAAAATCAACAGCTCATTAGAAATTAAAATCTCAATTTGAGTTTTTATCCTCGCATACTTCTCTGAATCCCATGCCTCACTTGCTAACACTGTAAACTATAGCACGCACATTAGGACATAGATACATTGATCTTTTTGCCAGCCAAGTGCAGGATACCCTTCTCACTTCATTTGTTTTAGGATATGGTACACCAGTAGCAATTATATCAGCTGACAAGTTGAGAGAGGAAGGGTTATGCTACAGTTAGTGGGAATAATAAAATCTATGAATAGCATATTCACCATCTTCATTTTAGCCAATTCCCACCAGTTCAGCAATAGTAAAGTCAAAACTCTTATGCTCAAACGTACGTTGATACAAATTTAGAAGTCTAAAAAAATGCCCTAATTTCTTTCATTTCACAATCTTAGTTTTCAGCTGGGCATCCTGCCTACCCTTTTACTCATTTCAATACCAAGATAAATGAATTCCATTGCTTGCTAGGCAACCGAGTGGCCCTCATGTCAGACGACATCTTGCTTAAGCTTTATGATGTCAGGGCACCACTGGACAAAATGTCCTGGTTGAAGGTGACACAGGAGGATGAGAGATCAGCAATTATGCAGTGGGTTACTATCTCTATTCATGATTGCAAGGCAACTAGGAGGTGGAATGGTAAAGGACTGAACCAGTAAAAGCACTGGGGCCTTTTTGAAAGCGGGATGGAGATACCAAAACAGAGATTATCCTTAATCCCTCGTGAGGATCACACTCAAACATACAGAGTGCAGGGGAAGAGGTTAACTGATCTTCCGTCCGTCAGAAAGTAAGACTATCGTTCGAAAGTAAGATAGTACATTCCAGACTCAAAGGCAGCTATTTCCTCGGATGGAATATTGCGAGCACCAGAATCTAAAGCAGGCTTTGGTAGTCTTGGAGGCAGTCAGTCTTTTAGTAACTATCATGACCAACACAACGTGATCCATATTACTTCCATCTTGACAGAAATGATATTCAAGTACAGGGCCCCACAATAAGGTGGTGAGGACATTCAGATAGTGGCAATGTCTTTTTGATGCCCAAAGGAATGCTAGTGAGTTTTCTTACCATATACATTGGTCAAATCAAGCAGTATGCCGGAAGACGTCTTTTTTTTTTCTTCTTTCGTCTCGGCAATGCAGAGAAAATCTGATATGAAACACTGCCACTGCTGGTCATTCAGTATAATCTGCAGATGGAAAAGTCCACTGTTAGTGCATTTACTTGAACAATTAGAAACAATCTTGATTTTAATAAAGCTTAAACAGATAAGTACTATGGAGTCTGTATTGTGAAAATCAACAGCTCATTAGAAATTAAAATCTCAATTTGAGTTTTTAACCTCGCATACTTCTCTGAATCCCATGCCTCACTTGCTAACACTGTAAACTATAGCACACACATTAGGACAGAGATAAATTGATCTTTTTGCCAGCCAAGTGCAGGATACCCTTCTCACTTCATTTGTTTTAGGATATGGTACACCAGTAGCAATGTCAGCTGACAAGTTGAGAGAGGAAGGGTTATGCTACAGTTAGTGGGAATAATAAAATCTATGAATAGCATATTCACCATCTTCATTTTAGCCAATTCCCACCAGTTCAGCAATAGTAAAGTCAAAACTCTTATGCTCAAACTTACGTTCATACAAATTTAGAAGTCTAAAAAAATGCCCTAATTTCTTTCATCTTACGATCTTAGTTTTCAGCTGGGCATCCTGCCTACCCTTCTACTCATTTCAATACCAAGATAAATGAATTCCATTGCTTGCTAGGCAACCGAGTGGCCCTCATGTCAGACGACATCTTGCTTAAGCTTTATGATGTCAGGGCACCACTGGACAAAATGTCCTGGTTGAAGGTGACACAGGAGGATGAGAGATCAGAAATTATGCAGTGGGTTATTATCTCTATTCATGATTGCAAGGCAACTAGGAGGTGGAATGGTAAAGGACTGAACCAGTAAAAGCACTGGGGCCTTTTTGAAAGCGGGATGGAGATACCAAAACAGAGATTATCCTTAACAATCCCTCGTGAGGATCACACTCAAACATACAGAGTGCAGGGGAAGAGGTTAACTGATCTTCCGTCCGTCAGAAAGTAAGACTATCGTTCGAAAGTAAGATAGTACATTCCAGACTCAAAGGCAGCAATTTCCTCGGATGGAATATTGCGAGCACCAGAATCTAAAGCAGGCTTTGGTAGTCTTGGAGGCAGTCAGTCTTTTAGTAACTATCATGACCAACACAACGTGATCCATATTACTTCCATCTTGACAGAAATGATATTCAAGTACAGGCCCCCACAATAAGGTGGTGAGGACATTCAGATAGTGGCAATGTCTTTTTGATGCCCAAAGGAATGCTAGTGAGTTTTCTTACCATATACATTGGTCAAATCAAGCAGTATGCCGGAAGACTTCTTTTTTTTTTCTTCTTTCGTCTCGGCAATGCAGAGAAAATCTGATATGAAACACTGCCACTGCTGGTCATTCAGTATAATCTGCAGATGGAAAAGTCCACTGTTAGTGCATTTACTTGAACAATTAGAATCAATCTTGATTTTAATAAAGCTTAAACAGATAAGTACTATGGAGTCTGTATTGTGAAAATCAACAGCTCATTAGAAATTAAAATCTCAATTTGAGTTTTTATCCTCGCATACTTCTCTGAATCCCATGCCTCACTTGCTAACACTGTAAACTATAGCACGCACATTAGGACATAGATACATTGATCTTTTTGCCAGCCAAGTGCAGGATACCCTTCTCACTTCATTTGTTTTAGGATATGGTACACCAGTAGCAATTATATCAGCTGACAAGTTGAGAGAGGAAGGGTTATGCTACAGTTAGTGGGAATAATAAAATCTATGAATAGCATATTCACCATCTTCATTTTAGCCAATTCCCACCAGTTCAGCAATAGTAAAGTCAAAACTCTTATGCTCAAACGTACGTTGATACAAATTTAGAAGTCTAAAAAAATGCCCTAATTTCTTTCATTTCACAATCTTAGTTTTCAGCTGGGCATCCTGCCTACCCTTTTACTCATTTCAATACCAAGATAAATGAATTCCATTGCTTGTTAGGCAACCGAGTGGCCCTCATGTCAGACGACATCTTGCTTAAGCCTTATGATGTCAGGGCACCACTGGACAAAATGTCCTGGTTGAAGGTGACACAGGAGGATGAGAGATCAGCAATTATGCAGTGGGTTACTATCTCTATTCATGATTGCAAGGCAACTAGGAGGTGGAATGGTAAAGGACTGAACCAGTAAAAGCACTGGGGCCTTTTTGAAAGCGGGATGGAGATACCAAAACAGAGATTATCCTTAATCCCTCGTGAGGATCACACTCAAACATACAGAGTGCAGGGGAAGAGGTTAACTGATCTTCCGTCCGTCAGAAAGTAAGACTATCGTTCGAAAGTAAGATAGTACATTCCAGACTCAAAGGCAGCTATTTCCTCGGATGGAATATTGCGAGCACCAGAATCTAAAGCAGGCTTTGGTAGTCTTGGAGGCAGTCAGTCTTTTAGTAACTATCATGACCAACACAACGTGATCCATATTACTTCCATCTTGACAGAAATGATATTCAAGTACAGGGCCCCACAATAAGGTGGTGAGGACATTCAGATAGTGGCAATGTCTTTTTGATGCCCAAAGGAATGCTAGTGAGTTTTCTTACCATATACATTGGTCAAATCAAGCAGTATGCCGGAAGACGTCTTTTTTTTTTCTTCTTTCGTCTCGGCAATGCAGAGAAAATCTGATATGAAACACTGCCACTGCTGGTCATTCAGTATAATCTGCAGATGGAAAAGTCCACTGTTAGTGCATTTACTTGAACAATTGGAAACAATCTTGATTTTAATAAAGCTTAAACAGATAAGTACTATGGAGTCTGTATTGTGAAAATCAACAGCTCATTAGAAATTAAAATCTCAATTTGAGTTTTTAACCTCGCATACTTCTCTGAATCCCATGCCTCACTTGCTAACACTGTAAACTATAGCACACACATTAGGACAGAGATAAATTGATCTTTTTGCCAGCCAAGTGCAGGATACCCTTCTCACTTCATTTGTTTTAGGATATGGTACACCAGTAGCAATTATGTCAGCTGACAAGTTGAGAGAGGAAGGGTTATGCTACAGTTAGTGGGAATAATAAAATCTATGAATAGCATATTCACCATCTTCATTTTAGCCAATTCCCACCAGTTCAGCAATAGTAAAGTCAAAACTCTTATGCTCAAACTTACGTTCATACAAATTTAGAAGTCTAAAAAAATGCCCTAATTTCTTTCATCTTACGATCTTAGTTTTCAGCTGGGCATCCTGCCTAACCTTCTACTCATTTCAATACCAAGATAAATGAATTCCATTGCTTGCTAGGCAACCGAGTGGCCCTCATGTCAGACGACATCTTGCTTAAGCTTTATGATGTCAGGGCACCACTGGACAAAATGTCCTGGTTGAAGGTGACACAGGAGGATGAGAGATCAGAAATTATGCAGTGGGTTATTATCTCTATTCATGATTGCAAGGCAACTAGGAGGTGGAATGGTAAAGGACTGAACCAGTAAAAGCACTGGGGCCTTTTTGAAAGCGGGATGGAGATACCAAAACAGAGATTATCCTTAACAATCCCTCGTGAGGATCACACTCAAACATACAGAGTGCAGGGGAAGAGGTTAACTGATCTTCCGTCCGTCAGAAAGTAAGACTATCGTTCGAAAGTAAGATAGTACATTCCAGACTCAAAGGCAGCAATTTCCTCGGATGGAATATTGCGAGCACCAGAATCTAAAGCAGGCTTTGGTAGTCTTGGAGGCAGTCAGTCTTTTAGTAACTATCATGACCAACACAACGTGATCCATATTACTTCCATCTTGACAGAAATGATATTCAAGTACAGGCCCCCACAATAAGGTGGTGAGGACATTCAGATAGTGGCAATGTCTTTTTGATGCCCAAAGGAATGCTAGTGAGTTTTCTTACCATATACATTGGTCAAATCAAGCAGTATGCCGGAAGACGTCTTTTTTTTTTCTTCTTTCGTCTCGGCAATGCAGAGAAAATCTGATATGAAACACTGCCACTGCTGGTCATTCAGTATAATCTGCAGATGGAAAAGTCCACTGTTAGTGCATTTACTTGAACAATTAGAATCAATCTTGATTTTAATAAAGCTTAAACAGATAAGTACTATGGAGTCTGTATTGTGAAAATCAACAGCTCATTAGAAATTAAAATCTCAATTTGAGTTTTTATCCTCGCATACTTCTCTGAATCCCATGCCTCACTTGCTAACACTGTAAACTATAGCACGCACATTAGGACATAGATACATTGATCTTTTTGCCAGCCAAGTGCAGGATACCCTTCTCACTTCATTTGTTTTAGGATATGGTACACCAGTAGCAATTATATCAGCTGACAAGTTGAGAGAGGAAGGGTTATGCTACAGTTAGTGGGAATAATAAAATCTATGAATAGCATATTCACCATCTTCATTTTAGCCAATTCCCACCAGTTCAGCAATAGTAAAGTCAAAACTCTTATGCTCAAACGTACGTTGATACAAATTTAGAAGTCTAAAAAAATGCCCTAATTTCTTTCATTTCACAATCTTAGTTTTCAGCTGGGCATCCTGCCTACCCTTTTACTCATTTCAATACCAAGATAAATGAATTCCATTGCTTGCTAGGCAACCGAGTGGCCCTCATGTCAGACGACATCTTGCTTAAGCTTTATGATGTCAGGGCACCACTGGACAAAATGTCCTGGTTGAAGGTGACACAGGAGGATGAGAGATCAGCAATTATGCAGTGGGTTACTATCTCTATTCATGATTGCAAGGCAACTAGGAGGTGGAATGGTAAAGGACTGAACCAGTAAAAGCACTGGGGCCTTTTTGAAAGCGGGATGGAGATACCAAAACAGAGATTATCCTTAATCCCTCGTGAGGATCACACTCAAACATACAGAGTGCAGGGGAAGAGGTTAACTGATCTTCCGTCCGTCAGAAAGTAAGACTATCGTTCGAAAGTAAGATAGTACATTCCAGACTCAAAGGCAGCTATTTCCTCGGATGGAATATTGCGAGCACCAGAATCTAAAGCAGGCTTTGGTAGTCTTGGAGGCAGTCAGTCTTTTAGTAACTATCATGACCAACACAACGTGATCCATATTACTTCCATCTTGACAGAAATGATATTCAAGTACAGGGCCCCACAATAAGGTGGTGAGGACATTCAGATAGTGGCAATGTCTTTTTGATGCCCAAAGGAATGCTAGTGAGTTTTCTTACCATATACATTGGTCAAATCAAGCAGTATGCCGGAAGACGTCTTTTTTTTTTCTTCTTTCGTCTCGGCAATGCAGAGAAAATCTGATATGAAACACTGCCACTGCTGGTCATTCAGTATAATCTGCAGATGGAAAAGTCCACTGTTAGTGCATTTACTTGAACAATTGGAAACAATCTTGATTTTAATAAAGCTTAAACAGATAAGTACTATGGAGTCTGTATTGTGAAAATCAACAGCTCATTAGAAATTAAAATCTCAATTTGAGTTTTTAACCTCGCATACTTCTCTGAATCCCATGCCTCACTTGCTAACACTGTAAACTATAGCACACACATTAGGACAGAGATAAATTGATCTTTTTGCCAGCCAAGTGCAGGATACCCTTCTCACTTCATTTGTTTTAGGATATGGTACACCAGTAGCAATTATGTCAGCTGACAAGTTGAGAGAGGAAGGGTTATGCTACAGTTAGTGGGAATAATAAAATCTATGAATAGCATATTCACCATCTTCATTTTAGCCAATTCCCACCAGTTCAGCAATAGTAAAGTCAAAACTCTTATGCTCAAACTTACGTTCATACAAATTTAGAAGTCTAAAAAAATGCCCTAATTTCTTTCATCTTACGATCTTAGTTTTCAGCTGGGCATCCTGCCTAACCTTCTACTCATTTCAATACCAAGATAAATGAATTCCATTGCTTGCTAGGCAACCGAGTGGCCCTCATGTCAGACGACATCTTGCTTAAGCTTTATGATGTCAGGGCACCACTGGACAAAATGTCCTGGTTGAAGGTGACACAGGAGGATGAGAGATCAGCAATTATGCAGTGGGTTACTATCTCTATTCATGATTGCAAGGCAACTAGGAGGTGGAATGGTAAAGGACTGAACCAGTAAAAGCACTGGGGCCTTTTTGAAAGCGGGATGGAGATACCAAAACAGAGATTATCCTTAATCCCTCGTGAGGATCACACTCAAACATACAGAGTGCAGGGGAAGAGGTTAACTGATCTTCCGTCCGTCAGAAAGTAAGACTATCGTTCGAAAGTAAGATAGTACATTCCAGACTCAAAGGCAGCAATTTCCTCGGATGGAATATTGCGAGCACCAGAATCTAAAGCAGGCTTTGGTAGTCTTGGAGGCAGTCAGTCTTTTAGTAACTATCATGACCAACACAACGTGATCCATATTACTTCCATCTTGACAGAAATGATATTCAAGTACAGGGCCCCACAATAAGGTGGTGAGGACATTCAGATAGTGGCAATGTCTTTTTGATGCCCAAAGGAATGATAGTGAGTTTTCTTACCATATACATTGGTCAAATCAAGCAGTATGCCGGAAGACGTCTTTTTTTTTCTTCTTTCGTCTCGGCAATGCAGAGAAAATCTGATATGAAACACTGCCACTGCTGGTCATTCAGTATAATCTGCAGATGGAAAAGTCCACTGTTAGTGCATTTACTTGAACAATTAGAAACAATCTTGATTTTAATAAAGCTTAAACAGATAAGTACTATGGAGTCTGTATTGTGAAAATCAACAGCTCATTAGAAATTAAAATCTCAATTTGAGTTTTTAACCTCGCATACTTCTCTGAATCCCATGCCTCACTTGCTAACACTGTAAACTATAGCACGCACATTAGGACATAGATACATTGATCTTTTTGCCAGCCAAGTGCAGGATACCCTTCTCACTTCATTTGTTTTAGGATATGGTACACCAGTAGCAATTATGTCAGCTGACAAGTTGAGAGAGGAAGGGTTATGCTACAGTTAGTGGGAATAAAAAAATCTATGAATAGCATATTCACCATCTTCATTTTAGCCAATTCCCACCAGTTCAGCAATAGTAAAGTCAAAACTCTTATGCTCAAACTTACGTTCATACAAATTTAGAAGTCTAAAAAAATGCCCTAATTTCTTTCATCTTACGATCTTAGTTTTCAGCTGGGCATCCTGCCTAACCTTCTACTCATTTCAATACCAAGATAAATGAATTCCATTGCTTGCTAGGCAACCGAGTGGCCCTCATGTCAGACGACATCTTGCTTAAGCTTTATGATGTCAGGGCACCACTGGACAAAATGTCCTGGTTGAAGGTGACACAGGAGGATGAGAGATCAGCAATTATGCAGTGGGTTACTATCTCTATTCATGATTGCAAGGCAACTAGGAGGTGGAATGGTAAAGGACTGAACCAGTAAAAGCACTGGGGCCTTTTTGAAAGCGGGATGGAGATACCAAAACAGAGATTATCCTTAATCCCTCGTGAGGATCACACTCAAACATACAGAGTGCAGGGGAAGAGGTTAACTGATCTTCCGTCCGTCAGAAAGTAAGACTATCGTTCGAAAGTAAGATAGTACATTCCAGACTCAAAGGCAGCAATTTCCTCGGATGGAATATTGCGAGCACCAGAATCTAAAGCAGGCTTTGGTAGTCTTGGAGGCAGTCAGTCTTTTAGTAACTATCATGACCAACACAACGTGATCCATATTACTTCCATCTTGACAGAAATGATATTCAAGTACAGGGCCCCACAATAAGGTGGTGAGGACATTCAGATAGTGGCAATGTCTTTTTGATGCCCAAAGGAATGATAGTGAGTTTTCTTACCATATACATTGGTCAAATCAAGCAGTATGCCGGAAGACGTCTTTTTTTCTTCTTTCGTCTCGGCAATGCAGAGAAAATCTGATATGAAACACTGCCACTGCTGGTCATTCAGTATAATCTGCAGATGGAAAAGTCCACTGTTAGTGCATTTACTTGAACAATTAGAAACAATCTTGATTTTAATAAAGCTTAAACAGATAAGTACTATGGAGTCTGTATTGTGAAAATCAACAGCTCATTAGAAATTAAAATCTCAATTTGAGTTTTTAACCTCGCATACTTCTCTGAATCCCATGCCTCACTTGCTAACACTGTAAACTATAGCACGCACATTAGGACATAGATACATTGATCTTTTTCCCAGCCAAGTGCAGGATACCCTTCTCACTTCATTTGTTTTAGGATATGGTACACCAGTAGCAATTATGTCAGCTGACAAGTTGAGAGGAAGGGTTATGCTAGTTAGTGGGAATAATAAAATCTATGAATAGCATATTCACCATCTTCATTTTAGCCAATTCCCACCAGTTCAGCAATAGTAAAGTCAAAACTCTTATGCTCAAACTTACGTTCATACAAATTTAGAAGTCTAAAAAAATGCCCTAATTTCTTTCATCTTACGATCTTAGTTTTCAGCTGGGCATCCTGCCTACCCTTCTACTCATTTCAATACCAAGATAAATGAATTCCATTGCTTGCTAGGCAACCGAGTGGCCCTCATGTCAGACGACATCTTGCTTAAGCTTTATGATGTCAGGGCACCACTGGACAAAATGTCCTGGTTGAAGGTGACACAGGAGGATGAGAGATCAGCAATTATGCAGTGGGTTACTATCTCTATTCATGATTGCAAGGCAACTAGGAGGTGGAATGGTAAAGGACTGAACCAGTAAAAGCACTGGGGCCTTTTTGAAAGCGGGATGGAGATACCAAAACAGAGATTATCCTTAATCCCTCGTGAGGATCACACTCAAACATACAGAGTGCAGGGGAAGAGGTTAACTGATCTTCCGTCCGTCAGAAAGTAAGACTATCGTTCGAAAGTAAGATAGTACATTCCAGACTCAAAGGCAGCAATTTCCTCGGATGGAATATTGCGAGCACCAGAATCTAAAGCAGGCTTTGGTAGTCTTGGAGGCAGTCAGTCTTTTAGTAACTATCATGACCAACACAACGTGATCCATATTACTTCCATCTTGACAGAAATGATATTCAAGTACAGGCCCCCACAATAAGGTGGTGAGGACATTCAGATAGTGGCAATGTCTTTTTGATGCCCAAAGGAATGCTAGTGAGTTTTCTTACCATATACATTGGTCAAATCAAGCAGTATGCCGGAAGACGTCTTTTTTTTTTCTTCTTTCGTCTCGGCAATGCAGAGAAAATCTGATATGAAACACTGCCACTGCTGGTCATTCAGTATAATCTGCAGATGGAAAAGTCCACTGTTAGTGCATTTACTTGAACAATTGGAAACAATCTTGATTTTAATAAAGCTTAAACAGATAAGTACTATGAAGTCTGTATTGTGAAAATCAACAGCTCATTAGAAATTAAAATCTCAATTTGAGTTTTTAACCTCGCATACTTCTCTGAATCCCATGCCTCACTTGCTAACACTGTAAACTATAGCACGCACATTAGGACATAGATACATTGATCTTTTTGCCAGCCAAGTGCAGGATACCCTTCTCACTTCATTTGTTTTAGGATATGGTACACCAGTAGCAATTATGTCAGCTGACAAGTTGAGAGAGGAAGGGTTATGCTACAGTTAGTGGGAATAAAAAAATCTATGAATAGCATATTCACCATCTTCATTTTAGCCAATTCCCACCAGTTCAGCAATAGTAAAGTCAAAACTCTTATGCTCAAACGTACGTTGATACAAATTTAGAAGTCTAAAAAAATGCCCTAATTTCTTTCATCTTACGATCTTAGTTTTCAGCTGGGCATCCTGCCTACCCTTCTACTCATTTCAATACCAAGATAAATGAATTCCATTGCTTGCTAGGCAACCGAGTGGCCCTCATGTCAGACGACATCTTGCTTAAGCTTTATGATGTCAGGGCACCACTGGACAAAATGTCCTGGTTGAAGGTGACACAGGAGGATGAGAGATCAGCAATTATGCAGTGGGTTACTATCTCTATTCATGATTGCAAGGCAACTAGGAGGTGGAATGGTAAAGGACTGAACCAGTAAAAGCACTGGGGCCTTTTTGAAAGCGGGATGGAGATACCAAAACAGAGATTATCCTTAACAATCCCTCGTGAGGATCACACTCAAACATACAGAGTGCAGGGGAAGAGGTTAACTGATCTTCCGTCCGTCAGAAAGTAAGACTATCGTTCGAAAGTAAGATAGTACATTCCAGACTCAAAGGCAGCAATTTCCTCGGATGGAATATTGCGAGCACCAGAATCTAAAGCAGGCTTTGGTAGTCTTGGAGGCAGTCAGTCTTTTAGTAACTATCATGACCAACACAACGTGATCCATATTACTTCCATCTTGACAGAAATGATATTCAAGTACAGGCCCCCACAATAAGGTGGTGAGGACATTCAGATAGTGGCAATGTCTTTTTGATGCCCAAAGGAATGCTAGTGAGTTTTCTTACCATATACATTGGTCAAATCAAGCAGTGTGCCGGAAGACGTCTTTTTTTTTCTTCTTTCGTCTCGGCAATGCAGAGAAAATCTGATATGAAACACTGCCACTGCTGGTCATTCAGTATAATCTGCAGATGGAAAAGTCCACTGTTAGTGCATTTACTTGAACAATTAGAAACAATCTTGATTTTAATAAAGCTTAAACAGATAAGTACTATGGAGTCTGTATTGTGAAAATCAACAGCTCATTAGAAATTAAAATCTCAATTTGAGTTTTTAACCTCGCATACTTCTCTGAATCCCATGCCTCACTTGCTAACACTGTAAACTATAGCACGCACATTAGGACATAGATACATTGATCTTTTTGCCAGCCAAGTGCAGGATACCCTTCTCACTTCATTTGTTTTAGGATATGGTACACCAGTAGCAATTATGTCAGCTGACAAGTTGAGAGAGGAAGGGTTATGCTACAGTTAGTGGGAATAAAAAAATCTATGAATAGCATATTCACCATCTTCATTTTAGCCAATTCCCACCAGTTCAGCAATAGTAAAGTCAAAACTCTTATGCTCAAACGTACGTTGATACAAATTTAGAAGTCTAAAAAAATGCCCTAATTTCTTTCATTTCACAATCTTAGTTTTCAGCTGGGCATCCTGCCTACCCTTTTACTCATTTCAATACCAAGATAAATGAATTCCATTGCTTGCTAGGCAACCGAGTGGCCCTCATGTCAGACGACATCTTGCTTAAGCTTTATGATGTCAGGGCACCACTGGACAAAATGTCCTGGTTGAAGGTGACACAGGAGGATGAGAGATCAGCAATTATGCAGTGGGTTACTATCTCTATTCATGATTGCAAGGCAACTAGGAGGTGGAATGGTAAAGGACTGAACCAGTAAAAGCACTGGGGCCTTTTTGAAAGCGGGATGGAGATACCAAAACAGAGATTATCCTTAATCCCTCGTGAGGATCACACTCAAACATACAGAGTGCAGGGGAAGAGGTTAACTGATCTTCCGTCCGTCAGAAAGTAAGACTATCGTTCGAAAGTAAGATAGTACATTCCAGACTCAAAGGCAGCAATTTCCTCAGATGGAATATTGCGAGCACCAGAATCTAAAGCAGGCTTTGGTAGTGTTGGAGGCAGTCAGTCTTTTAGTAACTATCATGACCAACACAACGTGATCCATATTACTTCCATCTTGACAGAAATGATATTCAAGTACAGGCCCCCACAATAAGGTGGTGAGGACATTCAGATAGTGGCAATGTCTTTTTGATGCCCAAAGGAATGCTAGTGAGTTTTCTTACCATATACATTGGTCAAATCAAGCAGTATGCCGGAAGACGTCTTTTTTTTCTTCTTTCGTCTCGGCAATGCAGAGAAAATCTGATATGAAACACTGCCACTGCTGGTCATTCAGTATAATCTGCAGATGGAAAAGTCCACTGTTAGTGCATTTACTTGAACAATTAGAAACAATCTTGATTTTAATAAAGCTTAAACAGATAAGTACTATGGAGTCTGTATTGTGAAAATCAACAGCTCATTAGAAATTAAAATCTCAATTTGAGTTTTTAACCTCGCATACTTCTCTGAATCCCATGCCTCACTTGCTAACACTGTAAACTATAGCACACACATTAGGACAGAGATAAATTGATCTTTTTGCCAGCCAAGTGCAGGATACCCTTCTCACTTCATTTGTTTTAGGATATGGTACACCAGTAGCAATGTCAGCTGACAAGTTGAGAGAGGAAGGGTTATGCTACAGTTAGTGGGAATAATAAAATCTATGAATAGCATATTCACCATCTTCATTTTAGCCAATTCCCACCAGTTCAGCAATAGTAAAGTCAAAACTCTTATGCTCAAACTTACGTTCATACAAATTTAGAAGTCTAAAAAAATGCCCTAATTTCTTTCATCTTACGATCTTAGTTTTCAGCTGGGCATCCTGCCTACCCTTCTACTCATTTCAATACCAAGATAAATGAATTCCATTGCTTGCTAGGCAACCGAGTGGCCCTCATGTCAGACAACATCTTGCTTAAGCTTTATGTCAGGGCACCACTGGACAAAATGTCCTGGTTGAAGGTGACACAGGAGGATGAGAGATCAGAAATTATGCAGTGGGTTACTATCTCTATTCATGATTGCAAGGCAACTAGGAGGTGGAATGGTAAAGGACTGAACCAGTAAAAGCACTGGGGCCTTTTTGAAAGCGGGATGGAGATACCAAAACAGAGATTATCCTTAATCCCTCGTGAGGATCACACTCAAACATACAGAGTGCAGGGGAAGAGGTTAACTGATCTTCCGTCCGTCAGAAAGTAAGACTATCGTTCGAAAGTAAGATAGTACATTCCAGACTCAAAGGCAGCAATTTCCTCGGATGGAATATTGCGAGCACCAGAATCTAAAGCAGGCTTTGGTAGTCTTGGAGGCAGTCAGTCTTTTAGTAACTATCATGACCAACACAACGTGATCCATATTACTTCCATCTTGACAGAAATGATATTCAAGTACAGGCCCCCACAATAAGGTGGTGAGGACATTCAGATAGTGGCAATGTCTTTTTGATGCCCAAAGGAATGATAGTGAGTTTTCTTACCATATACATTGGTCAAATCAAGCAGTATGCCGGAAGACGTCTTTTTTTCTTCTTTCGTCTCGGCAATGCAGAGAAAATCTGATATGAAACACTGCCACTGCTGGTCATTCAGTATAATCTGCAGATGGAAAAGTCCACTGTTAGTGCATTTACTTGAACAATTAGAAACAATCTTGATTTTAATAAAGCTTAAACAGATAAGTACTATGGAGTCTGTATTGTGAAAATCAACAGCTCATTAGAAATTAAAATCTCAATTTGAGTTTTTAACCTCGCATACTTCTCTGAATCCCATGCCTCACTTGCTAACACTGTAAACTATAGCACGCACATTAGGACATAGATACATTGATCTTTTTCCCAGCCAAGTGCAGGATACCCTTCTCACTTCATTTGTTTTAGGATATGGTACACCAGTAGCAATTATGTCAGCTGACAAGTTGAGAGGAAGGGTTATGCTAGTTAGTGGGAATAATAAAATCTATGAATAGCATATTCACCATCTTCATTTTAGCCAATTCCCACCAGTTCAGCAATAGTAAAGTCAAAACTCTTATGCTCAAACTTACGTTCATACAAATTTAGAAGTCTAAAAAAATGCCCTAATTTCTTTCATCTTACGATCTTAGTTTTCAGCTGGGCATCCTGCCTACCCTTCTACTCATTTCAATACCAAGATAAATGAATTCCATTGCTTGCTAGGCAACCGAGTGGCCCTCATGTCAGACGACATCTTGCTTAAGCTTTATGATGTCAGGGCACCACTGGACAAAATGTCCTGGTTGAAGGTGACACAGGAGGATGAGAGATCAGCAATTATGCAGTGGGTTACTATCTCTATTCATGATTGCAAGGCAACTAGGAGGTGGAATGGTAAAGGACTGAACCAGTAAAAGCACTGGGGCCTTTTTGAAAGCGGGATGGAGATACCAAAACAGAGATTATCCTTAATCCCTCGTGAGGATCACACTCAAACATACAGAGTGCAGGGGAAGAGGTTAACTGATCTTCCGTCCGTCAGAAAGTAAGACTATCGTTCGAAAGTAAGATAGTACATTCCAGACTCAAAGGCAGCAATTTCCTCGGATGGAATATTGCGAGCACCAGAATCTAAAGCAGGCTTTGGTAGTCTTGGAGGCAGTCAGTCTTTTAGTAACTATCATGACCAACACAACGTGATCCATATTACTTCCATCTTGACAGAAATGATATTCAAGTACAGGCCCCCACAATAAGGTGGTGAGGACATTCAGATAGTGGCAATGTCTTTTTGATGCCCAAAGGAATGCTAGTGAGTTTTCTTACCATATACATTGGTCAAATCAAGCAGTATGCCGGAAGACGTCTTTTTTTTTTCTTCTTTCGTCTCGGCAATGCAGAGAAAATCTGATATGAAACACTGCCACTGCTGGTCATTCAGTATAATCTGCAGATGGAAAAGTCCACTGTTAGTGCATTTACTTGAACAATTGGAAACAATCTTGATTTTAATAAAGCTTAAACAGATAAGTACTATGAAGTCTGTATTGTGAAAATCAACAGCTCATTAGAAATTAAAATCTCAATTTGAGTTTTTAACCTCGCATACTTCTCTGAATCCCATGCCTCACTTGCTAACACTGTAAACTATAGCACGCACATTAGGACATAGATACATTGATCTTTTTGCCAGCCAAGTGCAGGATACCCTTCTCACTTCATTTGTTTTAGGATATGGTACACCAGTAGCAATTATGTCAGCTGACAAGTTGAGAGAGGAAGGGTTATGCTACAGTTAGTGGGAATAAAAAAATCTATGAATAGCATATTCACCATCTTCATTTTAGCCAATTCCCACCAGTTCAGCAATAGTAAAGTCAAAACTCTTATGCTCAAACGTACGTTGATACAAATTTAGAAGTCTAAAAAAATGCCCTAATTTCTTTCATTTCACAATCTTAGTTTTCAGCTGGGCATCCTGCCTACCCTTTTACTCATTTCAATACCAAGATAAATGAATTCCATTGCTTGCTAGGCAACCGAGTGGCCCTCATGTCAGACGACATCTTGCTTAAGCTTTATGATGTCAGGGCACCACTGGACAAAATGTCCTGGTTGAAGGTGACACAGGAGGATGAGAGATCAGAAATTATGCAGTGGGTTACTATCTCTATTCATGATTGCAAGGCAACTAGGAGGTGGAATGGTAAAGGACTGAACCAGTAAAAGCACTGGGGCCTTTTTGAAAGCGGGATGGAGATACCAAAACAGAGATTATCCTTAACAATCCCTCGTGAGGATCACACTCAAACATACAGAGTGCAGGGGAAGAGGTTAACTGATCTTCCGTCCGTCAGAAAGTAAGACTATCGTTCGAAAGTAAGATAGTACATTCCAGACTCAAAGGCAGCTATTTCCTCGGATGGAATATTGCGAGCACCAGAATCTAAAGCAGGCTTTGGTAGTCTTGGAGGCAGTCAGTCTTTTAGTAACTATCATGACCAACACAACGTGATCCATATTACTTCCATCTTGACAGAAATGATACTCAAGTACAGGCCCCCACAATAAGGTGGTGAGGACATTCAGATAGTGGCAATGTCTTTTTGATGCCCAAAGGAATGCTAGTGAGTTTTCTTACCATATACATTGGTCAAATCAAGCAGTATGCCGGAAGACGTCTTTTTTTTTTTCTTCTTTCGTCTCGGCAATGCAGAGAAAATCTGATATGAAACACTGCCACTGCTGGTCATTCAGTATAATCTGCAGATGGAAAAGTCCACTGTTAGTGCATTTACTTGAACAATTGGAAACAATCTTGATTTGAATAAAGCTTAAACAGATAAGTACTATGGAGTCTGTATTGTGAAAATCAACAGCTCATTAGAAATTAAAATCTCAATTTGAGTTTTTAACCTCGCATACTTCTCTGAATCCCATGCCTCACTTGCTAACACTGTAAACTATAGCACACACATTAGGACAGAGATACATTGATCTTTTTCCCAGCCAAGTGCAGGATACCCTTCTCACTTCATTTGTTTTAGGATATGGTACACCAGTAGCAATTATGTCAGCTGACAAGTTGAGAGAGGAAGGGTTATGCTACAGTTAGTGGGAATAATAAAATCTATGAATAGCATATTCAACATCTTCATTTTAGCCAATTCCCACCAGTTCAGCAATAGTAAAGTCAAAACTCTTATGCTCAAACTTACGTTCATACAAATTTAGAAGTCTAAAAAAATGCCCTAATTTCTTTCATCTTACGATCTTATTTTTCAGCTGGGCATCCTGCCTACCCTTCTACTCATTTCAATACCAAGATAAATGAATTCCATTGCTTGCTAGGCAAACGAGGGCCCTGTCAGACAACATCTTGCTTAAGCTTTATGATGTCAGGGCACCACTGGACAAAATGTCCTGGTTGAAGGTGACACAGGAGGATGAGAGATCAGAAATTATGCAGTGGGTTACTATCTCTATTCATGATTGCAAGGCAACTAGGAGGTGGAATGGTAAAGGACTGAACCAGTAAAAGCACTGGGGCCTTTTTGAAAGCGGGATGGAGATACCAAAACAGAGATTATCCTTAACAATCCCTCGTGAGGATCACACTCAAACATACAGAGTGCAGGGGAAGAGGTTAACTGATCTTCCGTCCGTCAGAAAGTAAGACTATCGTTCGAAAGTAAGATAGTACATTCCAGACTCAAAGGCAGCAATTTCCTCGGATGGAATATTGCGAGCACCAGAATCTAAAGCAGGCTTTGGTAGTCTTGGAGGCAGTCAGTCTTTTAGTAACTATCATGACCAACACAACGTGATCCATATTACTTCCATCTTGACAGAAATGATATTCAAGTACAGGCCCCCACAATAAGGTGGTGAGGACATTCAGATAGTGGCAATGTCTTTTTGATGCCCAAAGGAATGCTAGTGAGTTTTCTTACCATATACATTGGTCAAATCAAGCAGTATGCCGGAAGACGTCTTTTTTTTTTCTTCTTTCGTCTCGGCAATGCAGAGAAAATCTGATATGAAACACTGCCACTGCTGGTCATTCAGTATAATCTGCAGATGGAAAAGTCCACTGTTAGTGCATTTACTTGAACAATTGGAAACAATCTTGATTTTAATAAAGCTTAAACAGATAAGTACTATGGAGTCTGTATTGTGAAAATCAACAGCTCATTAGAAATTAAAATCTCAATTTGAGTTTTTAACCCCGCATACTTCTCTGAATCCCATGCCTCACTTGCTAACACTGTAAACTATAGCACACACATTAGGACAGAGATAAATTGATCTTTTTGCCAGCCAAGTGCAGGATCCCCTTCTCACTTCATTTGTTTTAGGATATGGTACACCAGTAGCAATTATGTCAGCTGACAAGTTGAGAGAGGATGGGTTATGCTACAGTTAGTGGGAATAATAAAATCTATGAATAGCATATTCACCATCTTCATTTTAGCCAATTCCCACCAGTTCAGCAATAGTAAAGTCAAAACTCTTATGCTCAAACTTACGTTCATACAAATTTAGAAGTCTAAAAAAATGCCCTAATTTCTTTCATCTTACGATCTTAGTTTTCAGCTGGGCATCCTGCCTACCCTTCTACTCATTTCAATACCAAGATAAATGAATTCCATTGCTTGCTAGGCAACCGAGTGGCCCTCATGTCAGACGACATCTTGCTTAAGCTTTATGATGTCAGGGCACCACTGGACAAAATGTCCTGGTTGAAGGTGACACAGGAGGATGAGAGATCAGCAATTATGCAGTGGGTTACTATCTCTATTCATGATTGCAAGGCAACTAGGAGGTGGAATGGTAAAGGACTGAACCAGTAAAAGCACTGGGGCCTTTTTGAAAGCGGGATGGAGATACCAAAACAGAGATTATCCTTAACAATCCCTCGTGAGGATCACACTCAAACATACAGAGTGCAGGGGAAGAGGTTAACTGATCTTCCGTCCGTCAGAAAGTAAGACTATCGTTCGAAAGTAAGATAGTACATTCCAGACTCAAAGGCAGCTATTTCCTCGGATGGAATATTGCGAGCACCAGAATCTAAAGCAGGCTTTGGTAGTCTTGGAGGCAGTCAGTCTTTTAGTAACTATCATGACCAACACAACGTGATCCATATTACTTCCATCTTGACAGAAATGATACTCAAGTACAGGCCCCCACAATAAGGTGGTGAGGACATTCAGATAGTGGCAATGTCTTTTTGATGCCCAAAGGAATGCTAGTGAGTTTTCTTACCATATACATTAATCAAATCAAGCAGTATGCCGGAAGACTTCTTTTTTTTTTTCTTCTTTCGTCTCGGCAATGCAGAGAAAATCTGTTGTGAAACACTGCCACTGCTGGTCATTCAGTATAATCTGCAGATGGAAAAGTCCACTGTTAGTGCATTTACTTGAACAATTGGAAACAATCTTGATTTCAATAAAGCTTAAACAGATAAGTACTATGGAGTCTGTATTGTGAAAATCAACAGCTCATTAGAAATTAAAATCTCAATTTGAGTTTTTAACCTCGCATACTTCTCTGAATCCCATGCCTCACTTGCTAACACTGTAAACTATAGCACGCACATTAGGACATAGATACATTGATCTTTTTCCCAGCCAAGTGCAGGATACCCTTCTCACTTCATTTGTTTTAGGATATGGTACACCAGTAGCAATTATGTCAGCTGACAAGTTGAGAGAGGAAGGGTTATGCTACAGTTAGTGGGAATAATAAAATCTATGAATAGCATATTCACCATCTTCATTTTAGCCAATTCCCACCAGTTCAGCAATAGTAAAGTCAAAACTCTTATGCTCAAACTTACGTTCATACAAATTTAGAAGTCTAAAAAAATGCCCTAATTTCTTTCATCTTACGATCTTATTTTTCAGCTGGGCATCCTGCCTACCCTTCTACTCATTTCAATACCAAGATAAATGAATTCCATTGCTTGCTAGGCAAACGAGGGCCCTGTCAGACAACATCTTGCTTAAGCTTTATGATGTCAGGGCACCACTGGACAAAATGTCCTGGTTGAAGGTGACACAGGAGGATGAGAGATCAGAAAGTATGCAGTGGGTTACTATCTCTATTCATGATTGCAAGGCAACTAGGAGGTGGAATGGTAAAGGACTGAACCAGTAAAAGCACTGGGGCCTTTTTGAAAGCGGGATGGAGATACCAAAACAGAGATTATCCTTAACAATCCCTCGTGAGGATCACACTCAAACATACAGAGTGCAGGGGAAGAGGTTAACTGATCTTCCGTCCGTCAGAAAGTAAGACTATCGTTCGAAAGTAAGATAGTACATTCCAGACTCAAAGGCAGCAATTTCCTCGGATGGAATATTGCGAGCACCAGAATCTAAAGCAGGCTTTGGTAGTCTTGGAGGCAGTCAGTCTTTTAGTAACTATCATGACCAACACAACGTGATCCATATTACTTCCATCTTGACAGAAATGATATTCAAGTACAGGCCCCCACAATAAGGTGGTGAGGACATTCAGATAGTGGCAATGTCTTTTTGATGCCCAAAGGAATGCTAGTGAGTTTTCTTACCATATACATTGGTCAAATCAAGCAGTATGCCGGAAGACGTCTTTTTTTTTTCTTCTTTCGTCTCGGCAATGCAGAGAAAATCTGATATGAAACACTGCCACTGCTGGTCATTCAGTATAATCTGCAGATGGAAAAGTCCACTGTTAGTGCATTTACTTGAACAATTGGAAACAATCTTGATTTTAATAAAGCTTAAACAGATAAGTACTATGGAGTCTGTATTGTGAAAATCAACAGCTCATTAGAAATTAAAATCTCAATTTGAGTTTTTAACCCCGCATACTTCTCTGAATCCCATGCCTCACTTGCTAACACTGTAAACTATAGCACACACATTAGGACAGAGATAAATTGATCTTTTTGCCAGCCAAGTGCAGGATACCCTTCTCACTTCATTTGTTTTAGGATATGGTACACCAGTAGCAATTATGTCAGCTGACAAGTTGAGAGAGGAAGGGTTATGCTACAGTTAGTGGGAATAATAAAATCTATGAATAGCATATTCACCATCTTCATTTTAGCCAATTCCCACCAGTTCAGCAATAGTAAAGTCAAAACTCTTATGCTCAAACTTACGTTCATACAAATTTAGAAGTCTAAAAAAATGCCCTAATTTCTTTCATTTTACGATCTTAGTTTTCAGCTGGGCATCCTGCCTACCCTTCTACTCATTTCAATACCAAGATAAATGAATTCCATTGCTTGCTAGGCAACCGAGTGGCCCTCATGTCAGACGACATCTTGCTTAAGCTTTATGATGTCAGGGCACCACTGGACAAAATGTCCTGGTTGAAGGTGACACAGGAGGATGAGAGATCAGCAATTATGCAGTGGGTTACTATCTCTATTCATGATTGCAAGGCAACTAGGAGGTGGAATGGTAAAGGACTGAACCAGTAAAAGCACTGGGGCCTTTTTGAAAGCGGGATGGAGATACCAAAACAGAGATTATCCTTAACAATCCCTCGTGAGGATCACACTCAAACATACAGAGTGCAGGGGAAGAGGTTAACTGATCTTCCGTCCGTCAGAAAGTAAGACTATCGTTCGAAAGTAAGATAGTACATTCCAGACTCAAAGGCAGCTATTTCCTCGGATGGAATATTGCGAGCACCAGAATCTAAAGCAGGCTTTGGTAGTCTTGGAGGCAGTCAGTCTTTTAGTAACTATCATGACCAACACAACGTGATCCATATTACTTCCATCTTGACAGAAATGATATTCAAGTACAGGCCCCCACAATAAGGTGGTGAGGACATTCAGATAGTGGCAATGTCTTTTTGATGCCCAAAGGAATGATAGTGAGTTTTCTTACCATATACATTGGTCAAATCAAGCAGTATGCCGGAAGACGTCTTTTTTTTTCCTTCTTTCGTCTCGGCAATGCAGAGAAAATCTGTTGTGAAACACTGCCACTGCTGGTCATTCAGTATAATCTGCAGATGGAAAAGTCCACTGTTAGTGCATTTACTTGAACAATTGGAAACAATCTTGATTTTAATAAAGCTTAAACAGATAAGTACTATGGAGTCTGTATTGTGAAAATCAACAGCTCATTAGAAATTAAAATCTCAATTTGAGTTTTTAACCTCGCATACTTCTCTGAATCCCATGCCTCACTTGCTAACACTGTAAACTATAGCACGCACATTAGGACATAGATACATTGATCTTTTTCCCAGCCAAGTGCAGGATACCCTTCTCACTTCATTTGTTTTAGGATATGGTACACCAGTAGCAATTATGTCAGCTGACAAGTTGAGAGAGGAAGGGTTATGCTACAGTTAGTGGGAATAATAAAATCTATGAATAGCATATTCAACATCTTCATTTTAGCCAATTCCCACCAGTTCAGCAATAGTAAAGTCAAAACTCTTATGCTCAAACTTACGTTCATACAAATTTAGAAGTCTAAAAAAATGCCCTAATTTCTTTCATCTTACGATCTTAGTTTTCAGCTGGGCATCCTGCCTACCCTTCTACTCATTTCAATACCAAGATAAATGAATTCCATTGCTTGCTAGGCAAACGAGGGCCCTGTCAGACAACATCTTGCTTAAGCTTTATGATGTCAGGGCACCACTGGACAAAATGTCCTGGTTGAAGGTGACACAGGAGGATGAGAGATCAGAAATTATGCAGTGGGTTACTATCTCTATTCATGATTGCAAGGCAACTAGGAGGTGGAATGGTAAAGGACTGAACCAGTAAAAGCACTGGGGCCTTTTTGAAAGCGGGATGGAGATACCAAAACAGAGATTATCCTTTACAATCCCTCGTGAGGATCACACTCAAACATACAGAGTG
Organism: Triturus cristatus; assembly: GCF_964204655.1. NCBI lineage: Eukaryota > Metazoa > Chordata > Amphibia > Caudata > Salamandridae > Triturus > Triturus cristatus. The sequence goes on from NC_140583.1 coordinate 1,148,656,975, forward strand.
CAGGGGAAGAGGTTAACTGATCTTCCGTCCGTCAGAAAGTAAGACTATCGTTCGAAAGTAAGATAGTACATTCCAGACTCAAAGGCAGCAATTTCCTCGGATGGAATATTGCGAGCACCAGAATCTAAAGCAGGCTTTGGTAGTCTTGGAGGCAGTCAGTCTTTTAGTAACTATCATGACCAACACAACGTGATCCATATTACTTCCATCTTGACAGAAATGATATTCAAGTACAGGCCCCCACAATAAGGTGGTGAGGACATTCAGATAGTGGCAATGTCTTTTTGATGCCCAAAGGAATGCTAGTGAGTTTTCTTACCATATACATTGGTCAAATCAAGCAGTATGCCGGAAGACGTCTTTTTTTTTTCTTCTTTCGTCTCGGCAATGCAGAGAAAATCTGATATGAAACACTGCCACTGCTGGTCATTCAGTATAATCTGCAGATGGAAAAGTCCACTGTTAGTGCATTTACTTGAACAATTGGAAACAATCTTGATTTTAATAAAGCTTAAACAGATAAGTACTATGGAGTCTGTATTGTGAAAATCAACAGCTCATTAGAAATTAAAATCTCAATTTGAGTTTTTAACCTCGCATACTTCTCTGAATCCCATGCCTCACTTGCTAACACTGTAAACTATAGCACACACATTAGGACAGAGATAAATTGATCTTTTTGCCAGCCAAGTGCAGGATACCCTTCTCACTTCATTTGTTTTAGGATATGGTACACCAGTAGCAATTATGTCAGCTGACAAGTTGAGAGAGGAAGGGTTATGCTACAGTTAGTGGGAATAATAAAATCTATGAATAGCATATTCACCATCTTCATTTTAGCCAATTCCCACCAGTTCAGCAATAGTAAAGTCAAAACTCTTATGCTCAAACTTACGTTCATACAAATTTAGAAGTCTAAAAAAATGCCCTAATTTCTTTCATCTTACGATCTTAGTTTTCAGCTGGGCATCCTGCCTAACCTTCTACTCATTTCAATACCAAGATAAATGAATTCCATTGCTTGCTAGGCAAACGAGGGCCCTGTCAGACAACATCTTGCTTAAGCTTTATGATGTCAGGGCACCACTGGACAAAATGTCCTGGTTGAAGGTGACACAGGAGGATGAGAGATCAGCAATTATGCAGTGGGTTACTATCTCTATTCATGATTGCAAGGCAACTAGGAGGTGGAATGGTAAAGGACTGAACCAGTAAAAGCACTGGGGCCTTTTTGAAAGCGGGATGGAGATACCAAAACAGAGATTATCCTTAATCCCTCGTGAGGATCACACTCAAACATACAGAGTGCAGGGGAAGAGGTTAACTGATCTTCCGTCCGTCAGAAAGTAAGACTATCGTTCGAAAGTAAGATAGTACATTCCAGACTCAAAGGCAGCAATTTCCTCGGATGGAATATTGCGAGCACCAGAATCTAAAGCAGGCTTTGGTAGTCTTGGAGGCAGTCAGTCTTTTAGTAACTATCATGACCAACACAACGTGATCCATATTACTTCCATCTCGACAGAAATGATATTCAAGTACAGGCCCCCACAATAAGGTGGTGAGGACATTCAGATAGTGGCAATGTCTTTTTGATGCCCAAAGGAATGCTAGTGAGTTTTCTTACCATATACATTGGTCAAATCAAGCAGTATGCCGGAAGAAGTCTTTTTTTTTTCTTCTTTCGTCTCGGCAATGCAGAGAAAATCTGATATGAAACACTGCCACTGCTGGTCATTCAGTATAATCTGCAGATGGAAAAGTCCACTGTTAGTGCATTTACTTGAACAATTAGAAACAATCTTGATTTTAATAAAGCTTAAACAGATAAGTACTATGGAGTCTGTATTGTGAAAATCAACAGCTCATTAGAAATTAAAATCTCAATTTGAGTTTTTAACCTCGCATACTTCTCTGAATCCCATGCCTCACTTGCTAACACTGTAAACTATAGCACGCACATTAGGACATAGATGCATTGATCTTTTTCCCAGCCAAGTGCAGGATACCCTTCTCACTTCATTTGTTTTAGGATATGGTACACCAGTAGCAATTATGTCAGCTGACAAGTTGAGAGAGGAAGGGTTATGCTACAGTTAGTGGGAATAATAAAATCTATGAATAGCATATTCACCATCTTCATTTTAGCCAATTCCCACCAGTTCAGCAATAGTAAAGTCAAAACTCTTATGCTCAAACTTACGTTCATACAAATTTAGAAGTCTAAAAAAATGCCCTAATTTCTTTCATCTTACGATCTTAGTTTTCAGCTGGGCATCCTGCCTACCCTTCTACTCATTTCAATACCAAGATAAATGAATTCCATTGCTTGCTAGGCAACCGAGTGGCCCTCACGTCAGACGACATCTTGCTTAAGCTTTATGATGTCAGGGCACCACTGGACAAAATGTCCTGGTTGAAGGTGACACAGGAGGATGAGAGATCAGAAATTATGCAGTGGGTTACTATCTCTATTCATGATTGCAAGGCAACTAGGAGGTGGAATGGTAAAGGACTGAACCAGTAAAAGCACTGGGGCCTTTTTGAAAGCGGGATGGAGATACCAAAACAGAGATTATCCTTAACAATCCCTCGTGAGAATCACACTCAAACATACAGAGTGCAGGGTAAGAGGTTAACTGATCTTCCGTCCGTCAGAAAGTAAGACTATCGTTCGAAAGTAAGATAGTACACTCCAGACTCAAAGGCAGCAATTTCCTCGGATGGAATATTGCGAGCACCAGAATCTAAAGCAGGCTTTGGTAGTCTTGGAGGCAGTCAGTCTTTTAGTAACTATCATGACCAACACAACGTGATCCATATTACTTCCATCTTGACAGAAATGATATTCAAGTACAGGCCCCCACAATAAGGTGGTGAGGACATTCAGATAGTGGCAATGTCTTTTTGATGCCCAAAGGAATGCTAGTGAGTTTTCTTACCATATACATTGGTCAAATCAAGCAGTATGCCGGAAGACGTCTTTTTTTTTCTTCTTTCGTCTCGGCAATGCAGAGAAAATCTGATATGAAACACTGCCACTGCTGGTCATTCAGTATAATCTGCAGATGGAAAAGTCCACTGTTAGTGCATTTACTTGAACAATTAGAAACAATCTTGATTTTAATAAAGCTTAAACAGACAAGTACTATGGAGTCTGTATTGTGAAAATCAACAGCTCATTAGAAATTAAAATCTCAATTTGAGTTTTTAACCTCGCATACTTCTCTGAATCCCATGCCTCACTTGCTAACACTGTAAACTATAGCACGCACATTAGGACATAGATACATTGATCTTTTTCCCAGCCAAGTGCAGGATACCCTTCTCACTTCATTTGTTTTAGGATATGGTACACCAGTAGCAATTATGTCAGCTGACAAGTTGAGAGAGGAAGGGTTATGCTACAGTTAGTGGGAATAATAAAATCTATGAATAGCATATTCAACATCTTCATTTTAGCCAATTCCCACCAGTTCAGCAATAGTAAAGTCAAAACTCTTATGCTCAAACTTACGTTCATACAAATTTAGAAGTCTAAAAAAATGCCCTAATTTCTTTCATCTTACGATCTTAGTTTTCAGCTGGGCATCCTGCCTACCCTTCTACTCATTTCAATACCAAGATAAATGAATTCCATTGCCTGCTAGGCAAACGAGGGCCCTGTCAGACAACATCTTGCTTAAGCTTTATGATGTCAGGGCACCACTGGACAAAATGTCCTGGTTGAAGGTGACACAGGAGGATGAGAGATCAGAAATTATGCAGTGGGTTACTATCTCTATTCATGATTGCAAGGCAACTAGGAGGTGGAATGGTAAAGGACTGAACCAGTAAAAGCACTGGGGCCTTTTTGAAAGCGGGATGGAGATCCCAAAACAGAGATTATCCTTAACAATCCCTCGTGAGGATCACACTCAAACATACAGAGTGCAGGGGAAGAGGTTAACTGATCTTCCGTCCGTCAGAAAGTAAGACTATCGTTCGAAAGTAAGATAGTACATTCCAGACTCAAAGGCAGCTATTTCCTCGGATGGAATATTGCGAGCACCAGAATCTAAAGCAGGCTTTGGTAGTCTTGGAGGCAGTCAGTCTTTTAGTAACTATCATGACCAACACAACGTGATCCATATTACTTCCATCTTGACAGAAATGATATTCAAGTACAGGCCCCCACAATAAGGTGGTGAGGACATTCAGATAGTGGCAATGTCTTTTTGATGCCCAAAGGAATGCTAGTGAGTTTTCTTACCATATACATTGGTCAAATCAAGCAGTATGCCGGAAGAAGTCTTTTTTTTTTCTTCTTTCGTCTCGGCAATGCAGAGAAAATCTGATATGAAACACTGCCACTGCTGGTCATTCAGTATAATCTGCAGATGGAAAAGTCCACTGTTAGTGCATTTACTTGAACAATTAGAATCAATCTTGATTTTAATAAAGCTTAAACAGATAAGTACTATGGAGTCTGTATTGTGAAAATCAACAGCTCATTAGAAATTAAAATCTCAATTTGAGTTTTTATCCTCGCATACTTCTCTGAATCCCATGCCTCACTTGCTAACACTGTAAACTATAGCACGCACATTAGGACATAGATACATTGATCTTTTTGCCAGCCAAGTGCAGGATACCCTTCTCACTTCATTTGTTTTAGGATATGGTACACCAGTAGCAATTATGTCAGCTGACAAGTTGAGAGAGGAAGGGTTATGCTACAGTTAGTGGGAATAATAAAATCTATGAATAGCATATTCACCATCTTCATTTTAGCCAATTCCCACCAGTTCAGCAATAGTAAAGTCAAAACTCTTATGCTCAAACGTACGTTGATACAAATTTAGAAGTCTAAAAAAATGCCCTAATTTCTTTCATTTCACAATCTTAGTTTTCAGCTGGGCATCCTGCCTACCCTTTTACTCATTTCAATACCAAGATAAATGAATTCCATTGCTTGCTAGGCAACCGAGTGGCCCTCATGTCAGACGACATCTTGCTTAAGCTTTATGATGTCAGGGCACCACTGGACAAAATGTCCTGGTTGAAGGTGACACAGGAGGATGAGAGATCAGAAAGTATGCAGTGGGTTACTATCTCTATTCATGATTGCAAGGCAACTAGGAGGTGGAATGGTAAAGGACTGAACCAGTAAAAGCACTGGGGCCTTTTTGAAAGCGGGATGGAGATACCAAAACAGAGATTATCCTTAATCCCTCGTGAGGATCACACTCAAACATACAGAGTGCAGGGGAAGAGGTTAACTGATCTTCCGTCCGTCAGAAAGTAAGACTATCGTTCGAAAGTAAGATAGTACATTCCAGACTCAAAGGCAGCAATTTCCTCGGATGGAATATTGCGAGCACCAGAATCTAAAGCAGGCTTTGGTAGTCTTGGAGGCAGTCAGTCTTTTAGTAACTATCATGACCAACACAACGTGATCCATATTACTTCCATCTTGACAGAAATGATATTCAAGTACAGGCCCCCACAATAAGGTGGTGAGGACATTCAGATAGTGGCAATGTCTTTTTGATGCCCAAAGGAATGCTAGTGAGTTTTCTTACCATATACATTGGTCAAATCAAGCAGTATGCCGGAAGACGTCTTTTTTTTTCTTCTTTCGTCTCGGCAATGCAGAGAAAATCTGATATGAAACACTGCCAATGCTGGTCATTCAGTATAATCTGCAGATGGAAAAGTCCACTGTTAGTGCATTTACTTGAACAATTAGAAACAATCTTGATTTTAATAAAGCTTAAACAGATAAGTACTATGGAGTCTGTATTGTGAAAATCAACAGCTCATTAGAAATTAAAATCTCAATTTGAGTTTTTAACCTCGCATACTTCTCTGAATCCCATGCCTCACTTGCTAACACTGTAAACTATAGCACGCACATTAGGACATAGATACATTGATCTTTTTCCCAGCCAAGTGCAGGATACCCTTCTCACTTCATTTGTTTTAGGATATGGTACACCAGTAGCAATTATGTCAGCTGACAAGTTGAGAGGAAGGGTTATGCTACAGTTAGTGGGAATAATAAAATCTATGAATAGCATATTCAACATCTTCATTTTAGCCAATTCCCACCAGTTCAGCAATAGTAAAGTCAAAACTCTTATGCTCAAACTTACGTTCATACAAATTTAGAAGTCTAAAAAAATGCCCTAATTTCTTTCATCTTACGATCTTAGTTTTCAGCTGGGCATCCTGCCTACCCTTCTACTCATTTCAATACCAAGATAAATGAATTCCATTGCTTGCTAGGCAAACGAGGGCCCTGTCAGACAACATCTTGCTTAAGCTTTATGATGTCAGGGCACCACTGGACAAAATGTCCTGGTTGAAGGTGACACAGGAGGATGAGAGATCAGAAATTATGCAGTGGGTTACTATCTCTATTCATGATTGCAAGGCAACTAGGAGGTGGAATGGTAAAGGACTGAACCAGTAAAAGCACTGGGGACTTTTTGAAAGCGGGATGGAGATACCAAAACAGAGATTATCCTTAACAATCCCTCGTGAGGATCACACTCAAACATACAGCGTGCAGGGGAAGAGGTTAACTGATCTTCCGTCCGTCAGAAAGTAAGACTATCGTTTGAAAGTAAGATAGTACATTCCAGACTCAAAGGCAGCTATTTCCTCGGATGGAATATTGCGAGCACCAGAATCTAAAGCAGGCTTTGGTAGTCTTGGAGGCAGTCAGTCTTTTAGTAACTATCATGACCAACACAACGTGATCCATATTACTTCCATCTTGACAGAAATGATATTCAAGTACAGGGCCCCACAATAAGGTGGTGAGGACATTCAGATAGTGGCAATGTCTTTTTGATGCCCAAAGGAATGATAGTGAGTTTTCTTACCATATACATTGATCAAATCAAGCAGTATGCCGGAAGACGTCTTTTTTTTCTTCTTTCGTCTCGGCAATGCAGAGAAAATCTGTTGTGAAACACTGCCACTGCTGGTCATTCAGTATAATCTGCAGATGGAAAAGTCCACTGTTAGTGCATTTACTTGAACAATTGGAAACAATCTTGATTTTAATAAAGCTTAAACAGATAAGTACTATGGAGTCTGTATTGTGAAAATCAACAGCTCATTAGAAATTAAAATCTCAATTTGAGTTTTTAACCTCGCATACTTCTCTGAATCCCATGCCTCACTTGCTAACACTGTAAACTATAGCACACACATTAGGACAGAGATAAATTGATCTTTTTCCCAGCCAAGTGCAGGATACCCTTCTCACTTCATTTGTTTTAGGATATGGTACACCAGTAGCAATGTCAGCTGACAAGTTGAGAGAGGAAGGGTTATGCTACAGTTAGTGGGAATAATAAAATCTATGAATAGCATATTCACCATCTTCATTTTAGCCAATTCCCACCAGTTCAGCAATAGTAAAGTCAAAACTCTTATGCTCAAACTTACGTTCATACAAATTTAGAAGTCTAAAAAAATGCCCTAATTTCTTTCATCTTACGATCTTAGTTTTCAGCTGGGCATCCTGCCTACCCTTCTACTCATTTCAATACCAAGATAAATGAATTCCATTGCTTGCTAGGCAACCGAGTGGCCCTCATGTCAGACGACATCTTGCTTAAGCTTTATGATGTCAGGGCACCACTGGACAAAATGTCCTGGTTGAAGGTGACACAGGAGGATGAGAGATCAGCAATTATGCAGTGGGTTACTATCTCTATTCATGATTGCAAGGCAACTAGGAGGTGGAATGGTAAAGGACTGAACCAGTAAAAGCACTGGGGCCTTTTTGAAAGCGGGATGGAGATACCAAAACAGAGATTATCCTTAATCCCTCGTGAGGATCACACTCAAACATACAGAGTGCAGGGGAAGAGGTTAACTGATCTTCCGTCCGTCAGAAAGTAAGACTATCGTTCGAAAGTAAGATAGTACATTCCAGACTCAAAGGCAGCAATTTCCTCGGATGGAATATTGCGAGCACCAGAATCTAAAGCAGGCTTTGGTAGTCTTGGAGGCAGTCAGTCTTTTAGTAACTATCATGACCAACACAACGTGATCCATATTACTTCCATCTTGACAGAAATGATATTCAAGTACAGGCCCCCACAATAAGGTGGTGAGGACATTCAGATAGTGGCAATGTCTTTTTGATGCCCAAAGGAATGCTAGTGAGTTTTCTTACCATATACATTGGTCAAATCAAGCAGTATGCCGGAAGACGTCTTTTTTTTTCTTCTTTCGTCTCGGCAATGCAGAGAAAATCTGATATGAAACACTGCCACTGCTGGTCATTCAGTATAATCTGCAGATGGAAAAGTCCACTGTTAGTGCATTTACTTGAACAATTAGAAACAATCTTGATTTTAATAAAGCTTAAACAGATAAGTACTATGGAGTCTGTATTGTGAAAATCAACAGCTCATTAGAAATTAAAATCTCAATTTGAGTTTTTATCCTCGCATACTTCTCTGAATCCCATGCCTCACTTGCTAACACTGTAAACTATAGCACGCACATTAGGACAGAGATAAATTGATCTTTTTGCCAGCCAAGTGCAGGATACCCTTCTCACTTCATTTGTTTTAGGATATGGTACACCAGTAGCAATGTCAGCTGACAAGTTGAGAGAGGAAGGGTTATGCTACAGTTAGTGGGAATAATAAAATCTATGAATAGCATATTCACCATCTTCATTTTAGCCAATTCCCACCAGTTCAGCAATAGTAAAGTCAAAACTCTTATGCTCAAACTTACGTTGATACAAATTTAGAAGTCTAAAAAAATGCCCTAATTTCTTTCATTTCACAATCCTAGTTTTCAGCTGGGCATCCTGCCTACCCTTCTACTCATTTCAATACCAAGATAAATGAATTCCATTGCTTGCTAGGCAAACGAGGGCCCTGTCAGACAACATCTTGCTTAAGCTTTATGATGTCAGGGCACCACTGGACAAAATGTCCTGGTTGAAGGTGACACAGGAGGATGAGAGATCAGAAAGTATGCAGTGGGTTACTATCTCTATTCATGATTGCAAGGCAACTAGGAGGTGGAATGGTAAAGGACTGAACCAGTAAAAGCACTGGGGCCTTTTTGAAAGCGGGATGGAGATACCAAAACAGAGATTATCCTTAATCCCTCGTGAGGATCACACTCAAACATACAGAGTGCAGGGGAAGAGGTTAACTGATCTTCCGTCCGTCAGAAAGTAAGACTATCGTTCGAAAGTAAGATAGTACATTCCAGACTCAAAGGCAGCAATTTCCTCGGATGGAATATTGCGAGCACCAGAATCTAAAGCAGGCTTTGGTAGTCTTGGAGGCAGTCAGTCTTTTAGTAACTATCATGACCAACACAACGTGATCCATATTACTTCCATCTTGACAGAAATGATATTCAAGTACAGGCCCCCACAATAAGGTGGTGAGGACATTCAGATAGTGACAATGTCTTTTTGATGCCCAAAGGAATGCTAGTGAGTTTTCTTACCATATACATTGGTCAAATCAAGCAGTATGCCGGAAGAAGTCTTTTTTTTCTTCTTTCGTCTCGGCAATGCAGAGAAAATCTGATATGAAACACTGCCACTGCTGGTCATTCAGTATAATCTGCAGATGGAAAAGTCCACTGTTAGTGCATTTACTTGAACAATTAGAAACAATCTTGATTTTAATAAAGCTTAAACAGATAAGTACTATGGAGTCTGTATTGTGAAAATCAACAGCTCATTAGAAATTAAAATCTCAATTTGAGTTTTTAACCTCGCATACTTCTCTGAATCCCATGCCTCACTTGCTAACACTGTAAACTATAGCACGCACATTAGGACATAGATACATTGATCTTTTTCCCAGCCAAGTGCAGGATACCCTTCTCACTTCATTTGTTTTAGGATATGGTACACCAGTAGCAATTATGTCAGCTGACAAGTTGAGAGAGGAAGGGTTATGCTACAGTTAGTGGGAATAATAAAATCTATGAATAGCATATTCACCATCTTCATTTTAGCCAATTCCCACCAGTTCAGCAATAGTAAAGTCAAAACTCTTATGCTCAAACGTACGTTGATACAAATTTAGAAGTCTAAAAAAATGCCCTAATTTCTTTCATTTCACAATCTTAGTTTTCAGCTGGGCATCCTGCCTACCCTTTTACTCATTTCAATACCAAGATAAATGAATTCCATTGCTTGCTAGGCAACCGAGTGGCCCTCATGTCAGACGACATCTTGCTTAAGCTTTATGATGTCAGGGCACCACTGGACAAAATGTCCTGGTTGAAGGTGACACAGGAGGATGAGAGATCAGCAATTATGCAGTGGGTTACTATCTCTATTCATGATTGCAAGGCAACTAGGAGGTGGAATGGTAAAGGACTGAACCAGTAAAAGCACTGGGGCCTTTTTGAAAGCGGGATGGAGATACCAAAACAGAGATTATCCTTAATCCCTCGTGAGGATCACACTCAAACATACAGAGTGCAGGGGAAGAGGTTAACTGATCTTCGGTCCGTCAGAAAGTAAGACTATCGTTCGAAAGTAAGATAGTACATTCCAGACTCAAAGGCAGCAATTTCCTCGGATGGAATATTGCGAGCACCAGAATCTAAAGCAGGCTTTGGTAGTCTTGGAGGCAGTCAGTCTTTTAGTAACTATCATGACCAACACAACGTGATCCATATTACTTCCATCTTGACAGAAATGATATTCAAGTACAGGCCCCCACAATAAGGTGGTGAGGACATTCAGATAGTGACAATGTCTTTTTGATGCCCAAAGGAATGCTAGTGAGTTTTCTTACCATATACATTGGTCAAATCAAGCAGTATGCCGGAAGAAGTCTTTTTTTTCTTCTTTCGTCTCGGCAATGCAGAGAAAATCTGATATGAAACACTGCCACTGCTGGTCATTCAGTATAATCTGCAGATGGAAAAGTCCACTGTTAGTGCATTTACTTGAACAATTAGAAACAATCTTGATTTTAATAAAGCTTAAACAGATAAGTACTATGGAGTCTGTATTGTGAAAATCAACAGCTCATTAGAAATTAAAATCTCAATTTGAGTTTTTATCCTCGCATACTTCTCTGAATCCCATGCCTCACTTGCTAACACTGTAAACTATAGCACGCACATTAGGACAGAGATAAATTGATCTTTTTGCCAGCCAAGTGCAGGATACCCTTCTCACTTCATTTGTTTTAGGATATGGTACACCAGTAGCAATGTCAGCTGACAAGTTGAGAGAGGAAGGGTTATGCTACAGTTAGTGGGAATAATAAAATCTATGAATAGCATATTCAACATCTTCATTTTAGCCAATTCCCACCAGTTCAGCAATAGTAAAGTCAAAACTCTTATGCTCAAACTTACGTTCATACAAATTTAGAAGTCTAAAAAAATGCCCTAATTTCTTTCATCTTACGATCTTAGTTTTCAGCTGGGCATCCTGCCTACCCTTCTACTCATTTCAATACCAAGATAAATGAATTCCATTGCTTGCTAGGCAAACGAGGACCCTGTCAGACAACATCTTGCTTAAGCTTTATGATGTCAGGGCACCACTGGACAAAATGTCCTGGTTGAAGGTGACACAGGAGGATGAGAGATCAGAAATTATGCAGTGGGTTACTATCTCTATTCATGATTGCAAGGCAACTAGGAGGTGGAATGGTAAAGGACTGAACCAGTAAAAGCACTGGGGCCTTTTTGAAAGCGGGATGGAGATACCAAAACAGAGATTATCCTTAATCCCTCGTGAGGATCACACTCAAACATACAGAGTGCAGGGGAAGAGGTTAACTGATCTTCCGTCCGTCAGAAAGTAAGACTATCGTTCGAAAGTAAGATAGTACATTCCAGACTCAAAGGCAGCAATTTCCTCGGATGGAATATTGCGAGCACCAGAATCTAAAGCAGGCTTTGGTAGTCTTGGAGGCAGTCAGTCTTTTAGTAACTATCATGACCAACACAACGTGATCCATATTACTTCCATCTTGACAGAAATGATATTCAAGTACAGGCCCCCACAATAAGGTGGTGAGGACATTCAGATAGTGGCAATGTCTTTTTGATGCCCAAAGGAATGCTAGTGAGTTTTCTTACCATATACATTGGTCAAATCAAGCAGTATGCCGGAAGACGTCTTTTTTTTCTTCTTTCGTCTCGGCAATGCAGAGAAAATCTGATATGAAACACTGCCACTGCTGGTCATTCAGTATAATCTGCAGATGGAAAAGTCCACTGTTAGTGCATTTACTTGAACAATTAGAAACAATCTTGATTTTAATAAAGCTTAAACAGATAAGTACTATGGAGTCTGTATTGTGAAAATCAACAGCTCATTAGAAATTAAAATCTCAATTTGAGTTTTTAACCTCGCATACTTCTCTGAATCCCATGCCTCACTTGCTAACACTGTAAACTATAGCACGCACATTAGGACATAGATACATTGATCTTTTTCCCAGCCAAGTGCAGGATACCCTTCTCACTTCATTTGTTTTAGGATATGGTACACCAGTAGCAATTATGTCAGCTGACAAGTTGAGAGAGGAAGGGTTATGCTACAGTTAGTGGGAATAATAAAATCTATGAATAGCATATTCAACATCTTCATTTTAGCCAATTCCCACCAGTTCAGCAATAGTAAAGTCAAAACTCTTATGCTCAAACTTACGTTCATACAAATTTAGAAGTCTAAAAAAATGCCCTAATTTCTTTCATCTTACGATCTTAGTTTTCAGCTGGGCATCCTGCCTACCCTTCTACTCATTTCAATACCAAGATAAATGAATTCCATTGCCTGCTAGGCAAACGAGGGCCCTGTCAGACAACATCTTGCTTAAGCTTTATGATGTCAGGGCACCACTGGACCAAATGTCCTGGTTGAAGGTGACACAGGAGGATGAGAGATCAGAAATTATGCAGTGGGTTACTATCTCTATTCATGATTGCAAGGCAACTAGGAGGTGGAATGGTAAAGGACTGAACCAGTAAAAGCACTGGGGCCTTTTTGAAAGCGGGATGGAGATACCAAAACAGAGATTATCCTTAACAATCCCTCGTGAGGATCACACTCAAACATACAGAGTGCAGGGGAAGAGGTTAACTGATCTTCCGTCCGTCAGAAAGTAAGACTATCGTTCGAAAGTAAGATAGTACATTCCAGACTCAAAGGCAGCTATTTCCTCGGATGGAATATTGCGAGCACCAGAATCTAAAGCAGGCTTTGGTAGTCTTGGAGGCAGTCAGTCTTTTAGTAACTATCATGACCAACACAACGTGATCCATATTACTTCCATCTTGACAGAAATGATATTCAAGTACAGGCCCCCACAATAAGGTGGTGAGGACATTCAGATAGTGGCAATGTCTTTTTGATGCCCAAAGGAATGCTAGTGAGTTTTCTTACCATATACATTGGTCAAATCAAGCAGTATGCCGGAAGACGTCTTTTTTTTTCTTCTTTCGTCTCGGCAATGCAGAGAAAATCTGATATGAAACACTGCCACTGCTGGTCATTCAGTATAATCTGCAGATGGAAAAGTCCACTGTTAGTGCATTTACTTGAACAATTAGAATCAATCTTGATTTTAATAAAGCTTAAACAGATAAGTACTATGGAGTCTGTATTGTGAAAATCAACAGCTCATTAGAAATTAAAATCTCAATTTGAGTTTTTATCCTTGCATACTTCTCTGAATCCCATGCCTCACTTGCTAACACTGTAAACTATAGCACGCACATTAGGACATAGATACATTGATCTTTTTGCCAGCCAAGTGCAGGATACCCTTCTCACTTCATTTGTTTTAGGATATGGTACACCAGTAGCAATTATGTCAGCTGACAAGTTGAGAGAGGAAGGGTTATGCTACAGTTAGTGGGAATAATAAAATCTATGAATAGCATATTCACCATCTTCATTTTAGCCAATTCCCACCAGTTCAGCAATAGTAAAGTCAAAACTCTTATGCTCAAACGTACGTTGATACAAATTTAGAAGTCTAAAAAAATGCCCTAATTTCTTTCATTTCACAATCTTAGTTTTCAGCTGGGCATCCTGCCTACCCTTTTACTCATTTCAATACCAAGATAAATGAATTCCATTGCTTGCTAGGCAACCGAGTGGCCCTCATGTCAGACGACATCTTGCTTAAGCTTTATGATGTCAGGGCACCACTGGACAAAATGTCCTGGTTGAAGGTGACACAGGAGGATGAGAGATCAGCAATTATGCAGTGGGTTACTATCTCTATTCATGATTGCAAGGCAACTAGGAGGTGGAATGGTAAAGGACTGAACCAGTAAAAGCACTGGGGCCTTTTTGAAAGCGGGATGGAGATACCAAAACAGAGATTATCCTTAATCCCTCGTGAGGATCACACTCAAACATACAGAGTGCAGGGGAAGAGGTTAACTGATCTTCGGTCCGTCAGAAAGTAAGACTATCGTTCGAAAGTAAGATAGTACATTCCAGACTCAAAGGCAGCAATTTCCTCGGATGGAATATTGCGAGCACCAGAATCTAAAGCAGGCTTTGGTAGTCTTGGAGGCAGTCAGTCTTTTAGTAACTATCATGACCAACACAACGTGATCCATATTACTTCCATCTTGACAGAAATGATATTCAAGTACAGGCCCCCACAATAAGGTGGTGAGGACATTCAGATAGTGACAATGTCTTTTTGATGCCCAAAGGAATGCTAGTGAGTTTTCTTACCATATACATTGGTCAAATCAAGCAGTATGCCGGAAGAAGTCTTTTTTTTCTTCTTTCGTCTCGGCAATGCAGAGAAAATCTGATATGAAACACTGCCACTGCTGGTCATTCAGTATAATCTGCAGATGGAAAAGTCCACTGTTAGTGCATTTACTTGAACAATTAGAAACAATCTTGATTTTAATAAAGCTTAAACAGATAAGTACTATGGAGTCTGTATTGTGAAAATCAACAGCTCATTAGAAATTAAAATCTCAATTTGAGTTTTTATCCTCGCATACTTCTCTGAATCCCATGCCTCACTTGCTAACACTGTAAACTATAGCACGCACATTAGGACAGAGATAAATTGATCTTTTTGCCAGCCAAGTGCAGGATACCCTTCTCACTTCATTTGTTTTAGGATATGGTACACCAGTAGCAATGTCAGCTGACAAGTTGAGAGAGGAAGGGTTATGCTACAGTTAGTGGGAATAATAAAATCTATGAATAGCATATTCACCATCTTCATTTTAGCCAATTCCCACCAGTTCAGCAATAGTAAAGTCAAAACTCTTATGCTCAAACTTACGTTGATACAAATTTAGAAGTCTAAAAAAATGCCCTAATTTCTTTCATTTCACAATCCTAGTTTTCAGCTGGGCATCCTGCCTACCCTTCTACTCATTTCAATACCAAGATAAATGAATTCCATTGCTTGCTAGGCAAACGAGGGCCCTGTCAGACAACATCTTGCTTAAGCTTTATGATGTCAGGGCACCACTGGACAAAATGTCCTGGTTGAAGGTGACACAGGAGGATGAGAGATCAGAAAGTATGCAGTGGGTTACTATCTCTATTCATGATTGCAAGGCAACTAGGAGGTGGAATGGTAAAGGACTGAACCAGTAAAAGCACTGGGGCCTTTTTGAAAGCGGGATGGAGATACCAAAACAGAGATTATCCTTAATCCCTCGTGAGGATCACACTCAAACATACAGAGTGCAGGGGAAGAGGTTAACTGATCTTCCGTCCGTCAGAAAGTAAGACTATCGTTCGAAAGTAAGATAGTACATTCCAGACTCAAAGGCAGCAATTTCCTCGGATGGAATATTGCGAGCACCAGAATCTAAAGCAGGCTTTGGTAGTCTTGGAGGCAGTCAGTCTTTTAGTAACTATCATGACCAACACAACGTGATCCATATTACTTCCATCTTGACAGAAATGATATTCAAGTACAGGCCCCCACAATAAGGTGGTGAGGACATTCAGATAGTGGCAATGTCTTTTTGATGCCCAAAGGAATGCTAGTGAGTTTTCTTACCATATACATTGGTCAAATCAAGCAGTATGCCGGAAGACGTCTTTTTTTTCTTCTTTCGTCTCGGCAATGCAGAGAAAATCTGTTGTGAAACACTGCCACTGCTGGTCATTCAGTATAATCTGCAGATGGAAAAGTCCACTGTTAGTGCATTTACTTGAACAATTGAAAACAATCTTGATTTTAATAAAGCTTAAACAGATAAGTACTATGGAGTCTGTATTGTGAAAATCAACAGCTCATTAGAAATTAAAATCTCAATTTGAGTTTTTAACCTCGCATACTTCTCTGAATCCCATGCCTCACTTGCTAACACTAAACTATAGCACGCACATTAGGACATAGATACATTGATCTTTTTCCCAGCCAAGTGCAGGATACCCTTCTCACTTCATTTGTTTTAGGATATGGTACACCAGTAGCAATTATGTCAGCTGACAAGTTGAGAGGAAGGGTTATGCTACAGTTAGTGGGAATAATAAAATCTATGAATAGCATATTCAACATCTTCATTTTAGCCAATTCCCACCAGTTCAGCAATAGTAAAGTCAAAACTCTTATGCTCAAACTTACGTTCATACAAATTTAGAAGTCTAAAAAAATGCCCTAATTTCTTTCATCTTACGATCTTAGTTTTCAGCTGGGCATCCTGCCTACCCTTCTACTCATTTCAATACCAAGATAAATGAATTCCATTGCCTGCTAGGCAAACGAGGGCCCTGTCAGACAACATCTTGCTTAAGCTTTATGATGTCAGGGCACCACTGGACAAAATGTCCTGGTTGAAGGTGACACAGGAGGATGAGAGATCAGAAATTATGCAGTGGGTTACTATCTCTATTCATGATTGCAAGGCAACTAGGAGGTGGAATGGTAAAGGACTGAACCAGTAAAAGCACTGGGGCCTTTTTGAAAGCGGGATGGAGATCCCAAAACAGAGATTATCCTTAACAATCCCTCGTGAGGATCACACTCAAACATACAGAGTGCAGGGGAAGAGGTTAACTGATCTTCCGTCCGTCAGAAAGTAAGACTATCGTTCGAAAGTAAGATAGTACATTCCAGACTCAAAGGCAGCTATTTCCTCGGATGGAATATTGCGAGCACCAGAATCTAAAGCAGGCTTTGGTAGTCTTGGAGGCAGTCAGTCTTTTAGTAACTATCATGACCAACACAACGTGATCCATATTACTTCCATCTTGACAGAAATGATATTCAAGTACAGGCCCCCACAATAAGGTGGTGAGGACATTCAGATAGTGGCAATGTCTTTTTGATGCCCAAAGGAATGCTAGTGAGTTTTCTTACCATATACATTGGTCAAATCAAGCAGTATGCCGGAAGACGTCTTTTTTTTTCTTCTTTCGTCTCGGCAATGCAGAGAAAATCTGATATGAAACACTGCCACTGCTGGTCATTCAGTATAATCTGCAGATGGAAAAGTCCACTGTTAGTGCATTTACTTGAACAATTAGAATCAATCTTGATTTTAATAAAGCTTAAACAGATAAGTACTATGGAGTCTGTATTGTGAAAATCAACAGCTCATTAGAAATTAAAATCTCAATTTGAGTTTTTATCCTCGCATACTTCTCTGAATCCCATGCCTCACTTGCTAACACTGTAAACTATAGCACGCACATTAGGACATAGATACATTGATCTTTTTGCCAGCCAAGTGCAGGATACCCTTCTCACTTCATTTGTTTTAGGATATGGTACACCAGTAGCAATTATGTCAGCTGACAAGTTGAGAGAGGAAGGGTTATGCTACAGTTAGTGGGAATAATAAAATCTATGAATAGCATATTCACCATCTTCATTTTAGCCAATTCCCACCAGTTCAGCAATAGTAAAGTCAAAACTCTTATGCTCAAACGTACGTTGATACAAATTTAGAAGTCTAAAAAAATGCCCTAATTTCTTTCATTTCACAATCTTAGTTTTCAGCTGGGCATCCTGCCTACCCTTTTACTCATTTCAATACCAAGATAAATGAATTCCATTGCTTGCTAGGCAACCGAGTGGCCCTCATGTCAGACGACATCTTGCTTAAGCTTTATGATGTCAGGGCACCACTGGACAAAATGTCCTGGTTGAAGGTGACACAGGAGGATGAGAGATCAGCAATTATGCAGTGGGTTACTATCTCTATTCATGATTGCAAGGCAACTAGGAGGTGGAATGGTAAAGGACTGAACCAGTAAAAGCACTGGGGCCTTTTTGAAAGCGGGATGGAGATACCAAAACAGAGATTATCCTTAATCCCTCGTGAGGATCACACTCAAACATACAGAGTGCAGGGGAAGAGGTTAACTGATCTTCGGTCCGTCAGAAAGTAAGACTATCGTTCGAAAGTAAGATAGTACATTCCAGACTCAAAGGCAGCAATTTCCTCGGATGGAATATTGCGAGCACCAGAATCTAAAGCAGGCTTTGGTAGTCTTGGAGGCAGTCAGTCTTTTAGTAACTATCATGACCAACACAACGTGATCCATATTACTTCCATCTTGACAGAAATGATATTCAAGTACAGGCCCCCACAATAAGGTGGTGAGGACATTCAGATAGTGACAATGTCTTTTTGATGCCCAAAGGAATGCTAGTGAGTTTTCTTACCATATACATTGGTCAAATCAAGCAGTATGCCGGAAGAAGTCTTTTTTTTCTTCTTTCGTCTCGGCAATGCAGAGAAAATCTGATATGAAACACTGCCACTGCTGGTCATTCAGTATAATCTGCAGATGGAAAAGTCCACTGTTAGTGCATTTACTTGAACAATTAGAAACAATCTTGATTTTAATAAAGCTTAAACAGATAAGTACTATGGAGTCTGTATTGTGAAAATCAACAGCTCATTAGAAATTAAAATCTCAATTTGAGTTTTTATCCTCGCATACTTCTCTGAATCCCATGCCTCACTTGCTAACACTGTAAACTATAGCACGCACATTAGGACAGAGATAAATTGATCTTTTTGCCAGCCAAGTGCAGGATACCCTTCTCACTTCATTTGTTTTAGGATATGGTACACCAGTAGCAATGTCAGCTGACAAGTTGAGAGAGGAAGGGTTATGCTACAGTTAGTGGGAATAATAAAATCTATGAATAGCATATTCACCATCTTCATTTTAGCCAATTCCCACCAGTTCAGCAATAGTAAAGTCAAAACTCTTATGCTCAAACTTACGTTGATACAAATTTAGAAGTCTAAAAAAATGCCCTAATTTCTTTCATTTCACAATCCTAGTTTTCAGCTGGGCATCCTGCCTACCCTTCTACTCATTTCAATACCAAGATAAATGAATTCCATTGCTTGCTAGGCAAACGAGGGCCCTGTCAGACAACATCTTGCTTAAGCTTTATGATGTCAGGGCACCACTGGACAAAATGTCCTGGTTGAAGGTGACACAGGAGGATGAGAGATCAGCAATTATGCAGTTGGTTACTATCTCTATTCATGATTGCAAGGCAACTAGGAGGTGGAATGGTAAAGGACTGAACCAGTAAAAGCACTGGGGACTTTTTGAAAGCGGGATGGAGATACCAAAACAGAGATTATCCTTAATCCCTCGTGAGGATCACACTCAAACATACAGAGTGCAGGGGAAGAGGTTAACTGATCTTCCGTCCGTCAGAAAGTAAGACTATCGTTTGAAAGTAAGATAGTACATTCCAGACTCAAAGGCAGCTATTTCCTCGGATGGAATATTGCGAGCACCAGAATCTAAAGCAGGCTTTGGTAGTCTTGGAGGCAGTCAGTCTTTTAGTAACTATCATGACCAACACAACGTGATCCATATTACTTCCATCTTGACAGAAATGATATTCAAGTACAGGGCCCCACAATCAGGTGGTGAGGACATTCAGATAGTGGCAATGTCTTTTTGATGCCCAAAGGAATGCTAGTGAGTTTTCTTACCATATACATTGGTCAAATCAAGCAGTATGCCGGAAGACGTCTTTTTTTTCTTCTTTCGTCTCGGCAATGCAGAGAAAATCTGTTGTGAAACACTGCCACTGCTGGTCATTCAGTATAATCTGCAGATGGAAAAGTCCACTGTTAGTGCATTTACTTGAACAATTGGAAACAATCTTGATTTTAATAAAGCGTAAACAGATAAGTACTATGGAGTCTGTATTGTGAAAATCAACAGCTCATTAGAAATTAAAATCTCAATTTGAGTTTTTAACCTCGCATACTTCTCTGAATCCCATGCCTCACTTGCTAACACTGTAAACTATAGCACACACATTAGTACAGAGATAAATTGATCTTTTTGCCAGCCAAGTGCAGGATACCCTTCTCACTTCATTTGTTTTAGGATATGGTACACCAGTAGCAATTATGTCAGCTGACAAGTTGAGAGAGGAAGGGTTATGCTACAGTTAGTGGGAATAATAAAATCTATGAATAGCATATTCACCATCTTCATTTTAGCCAATTCCCACCAGTTCAGCAATAGTAAAGTCAAAACTCTTATGCTCAAACTTACGTTCATACAAATTTAGAAGTCTAAAAAAATGCCCTAATTTCTTTCATTTCACAATCCTAGTTTTCAGCTGGGCATCCTGCCTACCCTTCTACTCATTTCAATACCAAGATAAATGAATTCCATTGCTTGCTAGGCAAACGAGGGCCCTGTCAGACAACATCTTGCTTAAGCTTTATGATGTCAGGGCACCACTGGACAAAATGTCCTGGTTGAAGGTGACACAGGAGGATGAGAGATCAGAAAGTATGCAGTGGGTTACTATCTCTATTCATGATTGCAAGGCAACTAGGAGGTGGAATGGTAAAGGACTGAACCAGTAAAAGCACTGGGGCCTTTTTGAAAGCGGGATGGAGATACCAAAACAGAGATTATCCTTAATCCCTCGTGAGGATCACACTCAAACATACAGAGTGCAGGGGAAGAGGTTAACTGATCTTCCGTCCGTCAGAAAGTAAGACTATCGTTCGAAAGTAAGATAGTACATTCCAGACTCAAAGGCAGCAATTTCCTCGGATGGAATATTGCGAGCACCAGAATCTAAAGCAGGCTTTGGTAGTCTTGGAGGCAGTCAGTCTTTTAGTAACTATCATGACCAACACAACGTGATCCATATTACTTCCATCTTGACAGAAATGATATTCAAGTACAGGGCCCCACAATAAGGTGGTGAGGACATTCAGATAGTGGCAATGTCTTTTTGATGCCCAAAGGAATGCTAGTGAGTTTTCTTACCATATACATTGGTCAAATCAAGCAGTATGCCGGAAGAAGTCTTTTTTTTTTCTTCTTTCGTCTCGGCAATGCAGAGAAAATCTGATATGAAACACTGCCACTGCTGGTCATTCAGTATAATCTGCAGATGGAAAAGTCCACTGTTAGTGCATTTACTTGAACAATTAGAAACAATCTTGATTTTAATAAAGCTTAAACAGATAAGTACTATGGAGTCTGTATTGTGAAAATCAACAGCTCATTAGAAATTAAAATCTCAATTTGAGTTTTTAACCTCGCATACTTCTCTGAATCCCATGCCTCACTTGCTAACACTGTAAACTATAGCACACACATTAGGACAGAGATAAATTGATCTTTTTGCCAGCCAAGTGCAGGATACCCTTCTCACTTCATTTGTTTTAGGATATGGTACACCAGTAGCAATGTCAGCTGACAAGTTGAGAGGAAGGGTTATGCTACAGTTAGTGGGAATAATAAAATCTATAAATAGCATATTCACCATCTTCATTTTAGCCAATTCCCACCAGTTCAGCAATAGTAAAGTCAAAACTCTTATGCTCAAACTTACGTTCATACAAATTTAGAAGTCTAAAAAAATGCCCTAATTTCTTTCATCTTACGATCTTGGTTTTCAGCTGGGCATCCTGCCTACCCTTCTACTCATTTCAATACCAGGATAAATGAATTCCATTGCTTGCTAGGCAAACGAGGGCCCTGTCAGACAACATCTTGCTTAAGCTTTATGATGTCAGGGCACCACTGGACAAAATGTCCTGGTTGAAGGTGACACAGGAGGATGAGAGATCAGAAATTATGCAGTGGGTTACTATCTCTATTCATGATTGCAAGGCAACTAGGAGGTGGAATGGTAAAGGACTGAACCAGTAAAAGCACTGGGGCCTTTTTGAAAGCGGGATGGAGATACCAAAACAGAGATTATCCTTAATCCCTCGTGAGGATCACACTCAAACATACAGAGTGCAGGGGAAGAGGTTAACTGATCTTCCGTCCGTCAGAAAGTAAGACTATCGTTCGAAAGTAAGATAGTACATTCCAGACTCAAAGGCAGCAATTTCCTCGGATGGAATATTGCGAGCACCAGAATCTAAAGCAGGCTTTGGTAGTCTTGGAGGCAGTCAGTCTTTTAGTAACTATCATGACCAACACAACGTGATCCATATTACTTCCATCTTGACAGAAATGATATTCAAGTACAGGCCCCCACAATAAGGTGGTGAGGACATTCAGATAGTGGCAATGTCTTTTTGATGCCCAAAGGAATGCTAGTGAGTTTTCTTACCATATACATTGGTCAAATCAAGCAGTATGCCGGAAGACGTCTTTTTTTTTCTTCTTTCGTCTCAGCAATGCAGAGAAAATCTGATATGAAACACTGCCACTGCTGGTCATTCAGTATAATCTGCAGATGGAAAAGTCCACTGTTAGTGCATTTACTTGAACAATTAGAAACAATCTTGATTTTAATAAAGCTTAAACAGATAAGTACTATGGAGTCTGTATTGTGAAAATCAACAGCTCATTAGAAATTAAAATCTCAATTTGAGTTTTTAACCTCGCATACTTCTCTGAATCCCATGCCTCACTTGCTAACACTGTAAACTATAGCACGCACATTAGGACATAGATACATTGATCTTTTTCCCAGCCAAGTGCAGGATACCCTTCTCACTTCATTTGTTTTAGGATATGGTACACCAGTAGCAATTATGTCAGCTGACAAGTTGAGAGAGGAAGGGTTATGCTACAGTTAGTGGGAATAATAAAATCTATGAATAGCATATTCAACATCTTCATTTTAGCCAATTCCCACCAGTTCAGCAATAGTAAAGTCAAAACTCTTATGCTCAAACTTACGTTCATACAAATTTAGAAGTCTAAAAAAATGCCCTAATTTCTTTCAACTTACGATCTTAGTTTTCAGCTGGGCATCCTGCCTACCCTTCTACTCATTTCAATACCAAGATAAATGAATTCCATTGCTTGCTAGGCAAACGAGGGCCCTGTCAGACAACATCTTGCTTAAGCTTTATGATGTCAGGGCACCACTGGACAAAATGTCCTGGTTGAAGGTGACACAGGAGGATGAGAGATCAGAAATTATGCAGTGGGTTACTATCTCTATTCATGATTGCAAGGCAACTAGGAGGTGGAATGGTAAAGGACTGAACCAGTAAAAGCACTGGGGCCTTTTTGAAAGCGGGATGGAGATCCCAAAACAGAGATTATCCTTAACAATCCCTCGTGAGGATCACACTCAAACATACAGAGTGCAGGGGAAGAGGTTAACTGATCTTCCGTCCGTCAGAAAGTAAGACTATCGTTCGAAAGTAAGATAGTACATTCCAGACTCAAAGGCAGCTATTTCCTCGGATGGAATATTGCGAGCACCAGAATCTAAAGCAGGCTTTGGTAGTCTTGGAGGCAGTCAGTCTTTTAGTAACTATCATGACCAACACAACGTGATCCATATTACTTCCATCTTGACAGAAATGATATTCAAGTACAGGCCCCCACAATAAGGTGGTGAGGACATTCAGATAGTGGCAATGTCTTTTTGATGCCCAAAGGAATGCTAGTGAGTTTTCTTACCATATACATTGGTCAAATCAAGCAGTATGCCGGAAGACGTCTTTTTTTTTCTTCTTTCGTCTCGGCAATGCAGAGAAAATCTGATATGAAACACTGCCACTGCTGGTCATTCAGTATAATCTGCAGATGGAAAAGTCCACTGTTAGTGCATTTACTTGAACAATTAGAATCAATCTTGATTTTAATAAAGCTTAAACAGATAAGTACTATGGAGTCTGTATTGTGAAAATCAACAGCTCATTAGAAATTAAAATCTCAATTTGAGTTTTTATCCTCGCATACTTCTCTGAATCCCATGCCTCACTTGCTAACACTGTAAACTATAGCACGCACATTAGGACATAGATACATTGATCTTTTTGCCAGCCAAGTGCAGGATACCCTTCTCACTTCATTTGTTTTAGGATATGGTACACCAGTAGCAATTATGTCAGCTGACAAGTTGAGAGAGGAAGGGTTATGCTACAGTTAGTGGGAATAATAAAATCTATGAATAGCATATTCACCATCTTCATTTTAGCCAATTCCCACCAGTTCAGCAATAGTAAAGTCAAAACTCTTATGCTCAAACGTACGTTGATACAAATTTAGAAGTCTAAAAAAATGCCCTAATTTCTTTCATTTCACAATCTTAGTTTTCAGCTGGGCATCCTGCCTACCCTTTTACTCATTTCAATACCAAGATAAATGAATTCCATTGCTTGCTAGGCAACCGAGTGGCCCTCATGTCAGACGACATCTTGCTTAAGCTTTATGATGTCAGGGCACCACTGGACAAAATGTCCTGGTTGAAGGTGACACAGGAGGATGGGAGATCAGCAATTATGCAGTGGGTTACTATCTCTATTCATGATTGCAAGGCAACTAGGAGGTGGAATGGTAAAGGACTGAACCAGTAAAAGCACTGGGGCCTTTTTGAAAGCGGGATGGAGATACCAAAACAGAGATTATCCTTAATCCCTCGTGAGGATCACACTCAAACATACAGAGTGCAGGGGAAGAGGTTAACTGATCTTCGGTCCGTCAGAAAGTAAGACTATCGTTCGAAAGTAAGATAGTACATTCCAGACTCAAAGGCAGCAATTTCCTCGGATGGAATATTGCGAGCACCAGAATCTAAAGCAGGCTTTGGTAGTCTTGGAGGCAGTCAGTCTTTTAGTAACTATCATGACCAACACAACGTGATCCATATTACTTCCATCTTGACAGAAATGATATTCAAGTACAGGCCCCCACAATAAGGTGGTGAGGACATTCAGATAGTGACAATGTCTTTTTGATGCCCAAAGGAATGCTAGTGAGTTTTCTTACCATATACATTGGTCAAATCAAGCAGTATGCCGGAAGAAGTCTTTTTTTTCTTCTTTCGTCTCGGCAATGCAGAGAAAATCTGATATGAAACACTGCCACTGCTGGTCATTCAGTATAATCTGCAGATGGAAAAGTCCACTGTTAGTGCATTTACTTGAACAATTAGAAACAATCTTGATTTTAATAAAGCTTAAACAGATAAGTACTATGGAGTCTGTATTGTGAAAATCAACAGCTCATTAGAAATTAAAATCTCAATTTGAGTTTTTATCCTCGCATACTTCTCTGAATCCCATGCCTCACTTGCTAACACTGTAAACTATAGCACGCACATTAGGACAGAGATAAATTGATCTTTTTGCCAGCCAAGTGCAGGATACCCTTCTCACTTCATTTGTTTTAGGATATGGTACACCAGTAGCAATGTCAGCTGACAAGTTGAGAGAGGAAGGGTTATGCTACAGTTAGTGGGAATAATAAAATCTATGAATAGCATATTCACCATCTTCATTTTAGCCAATTCCCACCAGTTCAGCAATAGTAAAGTCAAAACTCTTATGCTCAAACTTACGTTGATACAAATTTAGAAGTCTAAAAAAATGCCCTAATTTCTTTCATTTCACAATCCTAGTTTTCAGCTGGGCATCCTGCCTACCCTTCTACTCATTTCAATACCAAGATAAATGAATTCCATTGCTTGCTAGGCAAACGAGGGCCCTGTCAGACAACATCTTGCTTAAGCTTTATGATGTCAGGGCACCACTGGACAAAATGTCCTGGTTGAAGGTGACACAGGAGGATGAGAGATCAGCAATTATGCAGTTGGTTACTATCTCTATTCATGATTGCAAGGCAACTAGGAGGTGGAATGGTAAAGGACTGAACCAGTAAAAGCACTGGGGACTTTTTGAAAGCGGGATGGAGATACCAAAACAGAGATTATCCTTAATCCCTCGTGAGGATCACACTCAAACATACAGAGTGCAGGGGAAGAGGTTAACTGATCTTCCGTCCGTCAGAAAGTAAGACTATCGTTTGAAAGTAAGATAGTACATTCCAGACTCAAAGGCAGCTATTTCCTCGGATGGAATATTGCGAGCACCAGAATCTAAAGCAGGCTTTGGTAGTCTTGGAGGCAGTCAGTCTTTTAGTAACTATCATGACCAACACAACGTGATCCATATTACTTCCATCTTGACAGAAATGATATTCAAGTACAGGGCCCCACAATAAGGTGGTGAGGACATTCAGATAGTGGCAATGTCTTTTTGATGCCCAAAGGAATGCTAGTGAGTTTTCTTACCATATACATTGGTCAAATCAAGCAGTATGCCGGAAGACGTCTTTTTTTTCTTCTTTCGTCTCGGCAATGCAGAGAAAATCTGTTGTGAAACACTGCCACTGCTGGTCATTCAGTATAATCTGCAGATGGAAAAGTCCACTGTTAGTGCATTTACTTGAACAATTGGAAACAATCTTGATTTTAATAAAGCGTAAACAGATAAGTACTATGGAGTCTGTATTGTGAAAATCAACAGCTCATTAGAAATTAAAATCTCAATTTGAGTTTTTAACCTCGCATACTTCTCTGAATCCCATGCCTCACTTGCTAACACTGTAAACTATAGCACACACATTAGTACAGAGATAAATTGATCTTTTTGCCAGCCAAGTGCAGGATACCCTTCTCACTTCATTTGTTTTAGGATATGGTACACCAGTAGCAATTATGTCAGCTGACAAGTTGAGAGAGGAAGGGTTATGCTACAGTTAGTGGGAATAATAAAATCTATGAATAGCATATTCACCATCTTCATTTTAGCCAATTCCCACCAGTTCAGCAATAGTAAAGTCAAAACTCTTATGCTCAAACTTACGTTCATACAAATTTAGAAGTCTAAAAAAATGCCCTAATTTCTTTCATCTTACGATCTTAGTTTTCAGCTGGGCATCCTGCCTACCCTTCTACTCATTTCAATACCAAGATAAATGAATTCCATTGCTTGCTAGGCAAACGAGGGCCCTGTCAGACAACATCTTGCTTAAGCTTTATGATGTCAGGGCACCACTGGACAAAATGTCCTGGTTGAAGGTGACACAGGAGGATGAGAGATCAGAAAGTATGCAGTGGGTTACTATCTCTATTCATGATTGCAAGGCAACTAGGAGGTGGAATGGTAAAGGACTGAACCAGTAAAAGCACTGGGGCCTTTTTGAAAGCGGGATGGAGATACCAAAACAGAGATTATCCTTAATCCCTCGTGAGGATCACACTCAAACATACAGAGTGCAGGGGAAGAGGTTAACTGATCTTCCGTCCGTCAGAAAGTAAGACTATCGTTCGAAAGTAAGATAGTACATTCCAGACTCAAAGGCAGCAATTTCCTCGGATGGAATATTGCGAGCACCAGAATCTAAAGCAGGCTTTGGTAGTCTTGGAGGCAGTCAGTCTTTTAGTAACTATCATGACCAACACAACGTGATCCATATTACTTCCATCTTGACAGAAATGATATTCAAGTACAGGCCCCCACAATAAGGTGGTGAGGACATTCAGATAGTGGCAATGTCTTTTTGATGCCCAAAGGAATGCTAGTGAGTTTTCTTACCATATACATTGGTCAAATCAAGCAGTATGCCGGAAGAAGTCTTTTTTTTTTCTTCTTTCGTCTCGGCAATGCAGAGAAAATCTGATATGAAACACTGCCACTGCTGGTCATTCAGTATAATCTGCAGATGGAAAAGTCCACTGTTAGTGCATTTACTTGAACAATTAGAAACAATCTTGATTTTAATAAAGCTTAAACAGATAAGTACTATGGAGTCTGTATTGTGAAAATCAACAGCTCATTAGAAATTAAAATCTCAATTTGAGTTTTTAACCTCGCATACTTCTCTGAATCCCATGCCTCACTTGCTAACACTGTAAACTATAGCACGCACATTAGGACATAGATACATTGATCTTTTTCCCAGCCAAGTGCAGGATACCCTTCTCACTTCATTTGTTTTAGGATATGGTACACCAGTAGCAATTATGTCAGCTGACAAGTTGAGAGAGGAAGGGTTATGCTACAGTTAGTGGGAATAATAAAATCTATGAATAGCATATTCAACATCTTCATTTTAGCCAATTCCCACCAGTTCAGCAATAGTAAAGTCAAAACTCTTATGCTCAAACTTACGTTCATACAAATTTAGAAGTCTAAAAAAATGCCCTAATTTCTTTCAACTTACGATCTTAGTTTTCAGCTGGGCATCCTGCCTACCCTTCTACTCATTTCAATACCAAGATAAATGAATTCCATTGCTTGCTAGGCAAACGAGGGCCCTGTCAGACAACATCTTGCTTAAGCTTTATGATGTCAGGGCACCACTGGACAAAATGTCCTGGTTGAAGGTGACACAGGAGGATGAGAGATCAGAAATTATGCAGTGGGTTACTATCTCTATTCATGATTGCAAGGCAACTAGGAGGTGGAATGGTAAAGGACTGAACCAGTAAAAGCACTGGGGCCTTTTTGAAAGCGGGATGGAGATACCAAAACAGAGATTATCCTTAACAATCCCTCGTGAGGATCACACTCAAACATACAGAGTGCAGGGGAAGAGGTTAACTGATCTTCCGTCCGTCAGAAAGTAAGACTATCGTTTGAAAGTAAGATAGAACATTCCAGACTCAAAGGCAGCAATTTCCTCGGATGGAATATTGCGAGCACCAGAATCTAAAGCAGGCTTTGGTAGTCTTGGAGGCAGTCAGTCTTTTAGTAACTATCATGACCAACACAACGTGATCCATATTACTTCCATCTTGACAGAAATGATATTCAAGTACAGGCCCCCACAATAAGGTGGTGAGGACATTCAGATAGTGGCAATGTCTTTTTGATGCCCAAAGGAATGATAGTGAGTTTTCTTACCTTATACATTGGTCAAATCAAGCAGTATGCCGGAAGACGTCTTTTTTTTTCCTTCTTTCGTCTCGGCAATGCAGAGAAAATCTGTTGTGAAACACTGCCACTGCTGGTCATTCAGTATAATCTGCAGATGGAAAAGTCCACTGTTAGTGCATTTACTTGAACAATTGGAAACAATCTTGATTTTAATAAAGCTTAAACAGATAAGTACTATGGAGTCTGTATTGTGAAAACCAACAGCTCATTAGAAATTAAAATCTCAATTTGAGTTTTTAACCTCGCATACTTCTCTGAATCCCATGCCTCACTTGCTAACACTGTAAACAATAGCACGCACATTAGGACATAGATACATTGATCTTTTTCCCAGCCAAGTGCAGGATACCCTTCTCACTTCATTTGTTTTAGGATATGGTACACCAGTAGCAATTATGTCAGCTGACAAGTTGAGAGAGGAAGGGTTATGCTACAGTTAGTGGGAATAATAAAATCTATGAATAGCATATTCACCATCTTCATTTTAGCCAATTCCCACCAGTTCAGCAATAGTAAAGTCAAAACTCTTATGCTCAAACTTACGTTCATACAAATTTAGAAGTCTAAAAAAATGCCCTAATTTCTTTCATCTTACGATCTTAGTTTTCAGCTGGGCATCCTGCCTAACCTTCTACTCATTTCAATACCAAGATAAATGAATTCCATTGCTTGCTAGGCAACCGAGTGGCCCTCATGTCAGACGACATCTTGCTTAAGCTTTATGATGTCAGGGCACCACTGGACAAAATGTCCTGGTTGAAGGTGACACAGGAGGATGAGAGATCAGCAATTATGCAGTGGGTTACTATCTCTATTCATGATTGCAAGGCAACTAGGAGGTGGAATGGTAAAGGACTGAACCAGTAAAAGCACTGGGGCCTTTTTGAAAGCGGGATGGAGATACCAAAACAGAGATTATCCTTAATCCCTCGTGAGGATCACACTCAAACATACAGAGTGCAGGGGAAGAGGTTAACTGATCTTCCGTCCGTCAGAAAGTAAGACTATCGTTCGAAAGTAAGATAGTACATTCCAGACTCAAAGGCAGCAATTTCCTCGGATGGAATATTGCGAGCACCAGAATCTAAAGCAGGCTTTGGTAGTCTTGGAGGCAGTCAGTCTTTTAGTAACTATCATGACCAACACAACGTGATCCATATTACTTCCATCTTGACAGAAATGATATTCAAGTACAGGCCCCCACAATAAGGTGGTGAGGACATTCAGATAGTGGCAATGTCTTTTTGATGCCCAAAGGAATGCTAGTGAGTTTTCTTACCATATACATTGGTCAAATCAAGCAGTATACCGGAAGACGTCTTTTTCTTCTTCTTTCGTCTCGGCAATGCAGAGAAAATCTGATATGAAACACTGCCACTGCTGGTCATTCAGTATAATCTGCAGATGGAAAAGTCCACTGTTAGTGCATTTACTTGAACAATTAGAAACAATCTTGATTTTAATAAAGCTTAAACAGATAAGTACTATGGAGTCTGTATTGTGAAAATCAACAGCTCATTAGAAATTAAAATCTCAATTTGAGTTTTTAACCTCGCATACTTCTCTGAATCCCATGCCTCACTTGCTAACACTGTAAACTATAGCACACACATTAGGACAGAGATAAATTGATCTTTTTGCCAGCCAAGTGCAGGATACCCTTCTCACTTAATTTGTTTTAGGATATGGTACACCAGTAGCAATGTCAGCTGACAAGTTGAGAGGAAGGGTTATGCTACAGTTAGTGGGAATAATAAAATCTATGAATAGCATATTCACCATCTTCATTTTAGCCAATTCCCACCAGTTCAGCAATAGTAAAGTCAAAACTCTTATGCTCAAACTTACGTTGATACAAATTTAGAAGTCTAAAAAAATGCCCTAATTTCTTTCATTTCACAATCTTAGTTTTCAGCTGGGCATCCTGCCTACCCTTTTACTCATTTCAATACCAAGATAAATGAATTCAATTGCTTGCTAGGCAACCGAGTGGCCCTCATGTCAGACTACATCTTTCTTAAGCTTTATGATGTCAGGGCACCACTGGACAAAATGTCCTGGTTGAAGGTGACACAGGAGGATGAGAGATCAGCAATTATGCAGTGGGTTACTATCTCTATTCATGATTGCAAGGCAACTAGGAGGTGGAATGGTAAAGGACTGAACCAGTAAAAGCACTGGGGCCTTTTTGAAAGCGGGATGGAGATACCAAAACAGAGATTATCCTTAACAATCCCTTGTGAGGATCACACTCAAACATACAGAGTGCAGGGGAAGAGGTTAACTGATCTTCCGTCCGTCAGAAAGTAAGACTATCGTTCGAAAGTAAGATAGTACATTCCAGACTCAAAGGCAGCAATTTCCTCAGATGGAATATTGCGAGCACCAGAATCTAAAGCAGGCTTTGGTAGTCTTGGAGGCAGTCAGTCTTTTAGTAACTATCATGACCAACACAACGTGATCCATATTACTTCCATCTTGACAGAAATGATATTCAAGTACAGGGCCCCACAATAAGGTGGTGAGGACATTCAGATAGTGGCAATGTCTTTTTGATGCCCAAAGGAATGATAGTGAGTTTTCTTACCATATACATTGGTCAAATCAAGCAGTATGCCGGAAGACGTCTTTTTTTTTCCTTCTTTCGTCTCGGCAATGCAGAGAAAATCTGTTGTGAAACACTGCCACTGCTGGTCATTCAGTATAATCTGCAGATGGAAAAGTCCACTGTTAGTGCATTTACTTGAACAATTGGAAACAATCTTGATTTTAATAAAGCTTAAACAGATAAGTACTATGGAGTCTGTATTGTGAAAATCAACAGCTCATTAGAAATTAAAATCTCAATTTGAGTTTTTAACCTCGCATACTTCTCTGAATCCCATGCCTCACTTGCTAACACTGTAAACTATAGCACACACATTAGGACAGAGATAAATTGATCTTTTTGCCAGCCAAGTGCAGGATACCCTTCTCACTTCATTTGTTTTAGGATATGGTACACCAGTAGCAATGTCAGCTGACAAGTTGAGAGGAAGGGTTATGCTACAGTTAGTGGGAATAATAAAATCTATAAATAGCATATTCACCATCTTCATTTTAGCCAATTCCCACCAGTTCAGCAATAGTAAAGTCAAAACTCTTATGCTCAAACTTACGTTCATACAAATTTAGAAGTCTAAAAAAATGCCCTAATTTCTTTCATCTTACGATCTTGGTTTTCAGCTGGGCATCCTGCCTACCCTTCTACTCATTTCAATACCAGGATAAATGAATTCCATTGCTTGCTAGGCAAACGAGGGCCCTGTCAGACAACATCTTGCTTAAGCTTTATGATGTCAGGGCACCACTGGACAAAATGTCCTGGTTGAAGGTGACACAGGAGGATGAGAGATCAGAAATTATGCAGTGGGTTACTATCTCTATTCATGATTGCAAGGCAACTAGGAGGTGGAATGGTAAAGGACTGAACCAGTAAAAGCACTGGGGCCTTTTTAAAAGCGGGATGGAGATACCAAAACAGAGATTATCCTTAACAATCCCTTGTGAGGATCACACTCAAACATACAGAGTGCAGGGGAAGAGGTTAACTGATCTTCCGTCCGTCAGAAAGTAAGACTATCGTTCGAAAGTAAGATAGTACATTCCAGACTCAAAGGCAGCAATTTCCTCAGATGGAATATTGCGAGCACCAGAATCTAAAGCAGGCTTTGGTAGTCTTGGAGGCAGTCAGTCTTTTAGTAACTATCATGACCAACACAACGTGATCCATATTACTTCCATCTTGACAGAAATGATATTCAAGTACAGGGCCCCACAATAAGGTGGTGAGGACATTGAGATAGTGGCAATGTCTTTTTGATGCCCAAAGGAATGATAGTGAGTTTTCTTACCATATACATTGGTCAAATCAAGCAGTATGCCGGAAGACGTCTTTTTTTTCTTCTTTCGTCTCGGCAATGCAGAGAAAATCTGATATGAAACACTGCCACTGCTGGTCATTCAGTATAATCTGCAGATGGAAAAGTCCACTGTTAGTGCATTTACTTGAACAATTAGAAACAATCTTGATTTTAATAAAGCTTAAACAGATAAGTACTATGGAGTCTGTATTGTGAAAATCAACAGCTCATTAGAAATTAAAATCTCAATTTGAGTTTTTAACCTCGCATACTTCTCTGAATCCCATGCCTCACTTGCTAACACTGTAAACTATAGCACACACATTAGGACAGAGATAAATTGATCTTTTTGCCAGCCAAGTGCAGGATACCCTTCTCACTTCATTTGTTTTAGGATATGGTACACCAGTAGCAATGTCAGCTGACAAGTTGAGAGGAAGGGTTATGCTACAGTTAGTGGGAATAATAAAATCTATAAATAGCATATTCACCATCTTCATTTTAGCCAATTCCCACCAGTTCAGCAATAGTAAAGTCAAAACTCTTATGCTCAAACTTACGTGGATACAAATTTAGAAGTCTAAAAAAATGCCCTAATTTCTTTCATTTCACAATCCTAGTTTTCAGCTGGGCATCCTGCCTACCCTTCTACTCATTTCAATACCAAGATAAATGAATTCCATTGCTTGCTAGGCAAACGAGGGCCCTGTCAGACAACATCTTGCTTAAGCTTTATGATGTCAGGGCACCACTGGACAAAATGTCCTGGTTGAAGGTGACACAGGAGGATGAGAGATCAGCAATTATGCAGTGGGTTACTATCTCTATTCATGATTGCAAGGCAACTAGGAGGTGGATTGGTAAAGGACTGAAACAGTAAAAGCACTGGGGCCTTTTTGAAAGCGGGATGGAGATACCAAAACAGAGATTATCCTTAACAATCCCTTGTGAGGATCACACTCAAACATACAGAGTGCAGGGGAAGAGGTTAACTGATCTTCCGTCCGTCAGAAAGTAAGACTATCGTTCGAAAGTAAGATAGTACATTCCAGACTCAAAGGCAGCAATTTCCTCAGATGGAATATTGCGAGCACCAGAATCTAAAGCAGGCTTTGGTAGTCTTGGAGGCAGTCAGTCTTTTAGTAACTATCATGACCAACACAACGTGATCCATATTACTTCCATCTTGACAGAAATGATATTCAAGTACAGGGCCCCACAATAAGGTGGTGAGGACATTGAGATAGTGGCAATGTCTTTTTGATGCCCAAAGGAATGATAGTGAGTTTTCTTACCATATACATTGGTCAAATCAAGCAGTATGCCGGAAGACGTCTTTTTTTTCTTCTTTCGTCTCGGCAATGCAGAGAAAATCTGATATGAAACACTGCCACTGCTGGTCATTCAGTATAATCTGCAGATGGAAAAGTCCACTGTTAGTGCATTTACTTGAACAATTAGAAACAATCTTGATTTTAATAAAGCTTAAACAGATAAGTACTATGGAGTCTGTATTGTGAAAATCAACAGCTCATTAGAAATTAAAATCTCAATTTGAGTTTTTAACCTCGCATACTTCTCTGAATCCCATGCCTCACTTGCTAACACTGTAAACTATAGCACACACATTAGGACAGAGATACATTGATCTTTTTGCCAGCCAAGTGCAGGATACCCTTCTCACTTCATTTGTTTTAGGATATGGTACACCAGTAGCAATGTCAGCTGACAAGTTGAGAGGAAGGGTTATGCTACAGTTAGTGGGAATAATAAAATCTATGAATAGCATATTCACCATCTTCATTTTAGCCAATTCCCACCAGTTCAGCAATAGTAAAGTCAAAACTCTTATGCTCAAACTTACGTTGATACAAATTTAGAAGTCTAAAAAAATGCCCTAATTTCTTTCATTTCACAATCTTAGTTTTCAGCTGGGCATCCTGCCTACCCTTTTACTCATTTCAATACCAAGATAAATGAATTCAATTGCTTGCTAGGCAACCGAGTGGCCCTCATGTCAGACTACATCTTTCTTAAGCTTTATGATGTCAGGGCACCACTGGACAAAATGTCCTGGTTGAAGGTGACACAGGAGGATGAGAGATCAGCAATTATGCAGTGGGTTACTATCTCTATTCATGATTGCAAGGCAACTAGGAGGTGGAATGGTAAAGGACTGAACCAGTAAAAGCACTGGGGCCTTTTTGAAAGCGGGATGGAGATACCAAAACAGAGATTATCCTTAACAATCCCTTGTGAGGATCACACTCAAACATACAGAGTGCAGGGGAAGAGGTTAACTGATCTTCCGTCCGTCAGAAAGTAAGACTATCGTTCGAAAGTAAGATAGTACATTCCAGACTCAAAGGCAGCAATTTCCTCAGATGGAATATTGCGAGCACCAGAATCTAAAGCAGGCTTTGGTAGTCTTGGAGGCAGTCAGTCTTTTAGTAACTATCATGACCAACACAACGTGATCCATATTACTTCCATCTTGACAGAAATGATATTCAAGTACAGGGCCCCACAATAAGGTGGTGAGGACATTCAGATAGTGGCAATGTCTTTTTGATGCCCAAAGGAATGATAGTGAGTTTTCTTACCATATACATTGGTCAAATCAAGCAGTATACCGGAAGACGTCTTTTTCTTCTTCTTTCGTCTCGGCAATGCAGAGAAAATCTGATATGAAACACTGCCACTGCTGGTCATTCAGTATAATCTGCAGATGGAAAAGTCCACTGTTAGTGCATTTACTTGAACAATTGGAAACAATCTTGATTTTAATAAAGCTTAAACAGATAAGTACTATGGAGTCTGTATTGTGAAAATCAACAGCTCATTAGAAATTAAAATCTCAATTTGAGTTTTTAACCTCGCATACTTCTCTGAATCCCATGCCTCACTTGCTAACACTGTAAACTATAGCACACACATTAGGACAGAGATAAATTGATCTTTTTGCCAGCCAAGTGCAGGATACCCTTCTCACTTCATTTGTTTTAGGATATGGTACACCAGTAGCAATGTCAGCTGACAAGTTGAGAGGAAGGGTTATGCTACAGTTAGTGGGAATAATAAAATCTATAAATAGCATATTCACCATCTTCATTTTAGCCAATTCCCACCAGTTCAGCAATAGTAAAGTCAAAACTCTTATGCTCAAACTTACGTTCATACAAATTTAGAAGTCTAAAAAAATGCCCTAATTTCTTTCATCTTACGATCTTGGTTTTCAGCTGGGCATCCTGCCTACCCTTCTACTCATTTCAATACCAGGATAAATGAATTCCATTGCTTGCTAGGCAAACGAGGGCCCTGTCAGACAACATCTTGCTTAAGCTTTATGATGTCAGGGCACCACTGGACAAAATGTCCTGGTTGAAGGTGACACAGGAGGATGAGAGATCAGAAATTATGCAGTGGGTTACTATCTCTATTCATGATTGCAAGGCAACTAGGAGGTGGAATGGTAAAGGACTGAACCAGTAAAAGCACTGGGGCCTTTTTAAAAGCGGGATGGAGATACCAAAACAGAGATTATCCTTAACAATCCCTTGTGAGGATCACACTCAAACATACAGAGTGCAGGGGAAGAGGTTAACTGATCTTCCGTCCGTCAGAAAGTAAGACTATCGTTCGAAAGTAAGATAGTACATTCCAGACTCAAAGGCAGCAATTTCCTCAGATGGAATATTGCGAGCACCAGAATCTAAAGCAGGCTTTGGTAGTCTTGGAGGCAGTCAGTCTTTTAGTAACTATCATGACCAACACAACGTGATCCATATTACTTCCATCTTGACAGAAATGATATTCAAGTACAGGGCCCCACAATAAGGTGGTGAGGACATTCAGATAGTGGCAATGTCTTTTTGATGCCCAAAGGAATGATAGTGAGTTTTCTTACCATATACATTGGTCAAATCAAGCAGTATGCCGGAAGACGTCTTTTTTTTCTTCTTTCGTCTCGGCAATGCAGAGAAAATCTGATATGAAACACTGCCACTGCTGGTCATTCAGTATAATCTGCAGATGGAAAAGTCCACTGTTAGTGCATTTACTTGAACAATTAGAAACAATCTTGATTTTAATAAAGCTTAAACAGATAAGTACTATGGAGTCTGTATTGTGAAAATCAACAGCTCATTAGAAATTAAAATCTCAATTTGAGTTTTTAACCTCGCATACTTCTCTGAATCCCATGCCTCACTTGCTAACACTGTAAACTATAGCACACACATTAGGACAGAGATAAATTGATCTTTTTGCCAGCCAAGTGCAGGATACCCTTCTCACTTCATTTGTTTTAGGATATGGTACACCAGTAGCAATGTCAGCTGACAAGTTGAGAGGAAGGGTTATGCTACAGTTAGTGGGAATAATAAAATCTATAAATAGCATATTCACCATCTTCATTTTAGCCAATTCCCACCAGTTCAGCAATAGTAAAGTCAAAACTCTTATGCTCAAACTTACGTGGATACAAATTTAGAAGTCTAAAAAAATGCCCTAATTTCTTTCATTTCACAATCCTAGTTTTCAGCTGGGCATCCTGCCTACCCTTCTACTCATTTCAATACCAAGATAAATGAATTCCATTGCTTGCTAGGCAAACGAGGGCCCTGTCAGACAACATCTTGCTTAAGCTTTATGATGTCAGGGCACCACTGGACAAAATGTCCTGGTTGAAGGTGACACAGGAGGATGAGAGATCAGCAATTATGCAGTGGGTTACTATCTCTATTCATGATTGCAAGGCAACTAGGAGGTGGATTGGTAAAGGACTGAAACAGTAAAAGCACTGGGGCCTTTTTGAAAGCGGGATGGAGATACCAAAACAGAGATTATCCTTAACAATCCCTTGTGAGGATCACACTCAAACATACAGAGTGCAGGGGAAGAGGTTAACTGATCTTCCGTACGTCAGAAAGTAAGACTATCGTTCGAAAGTAAGATAGTACATTCCAGACTCAAAGGCAGCAATTTCCTCAGATGGAATATTGCGAGCACCAGAATCTAAAGCAGGCTTTGGTAGTCTTGGAGGCAGTCAGTCTTTTAGTAACTATCATGACCAACACAACGTGATCCATATTACTTCCATCTTGACAGAAATGATATTCAAGTACAGGGCCCCACAATAAGGTGGTGAGGACATTGAGATAGTGGCAATGTCTTTTTGATGCCCAAAGGAATGATAGTGAGTTTTCTTACCATATACATTGGTCAAATCAAGCAGTATGCCGGAAGACGTCTTTTTTTTCTTCTTTCGTCTCGGCAATGCAGAGAAAATCTGATATGAAACACTGCCACTGCTGGTCATTCAGTATAATCTGCAGATGGAAAAGTCCACTGTTAGTGCATTTACTTGAACAATTAGAAACAATCTTGATTTTAATAAAGCTTAAACAGATAAGTACTATGGAGTCTGTATTGTGAAAATCAACAGCTCATTAGAAATTAAAATCTCAATTTGAGTTTTTAACCTCGCATACTTCTCTGAATCCCATGCCTCACTTGCTAACACTGTAAACTATAGCACACACATTAGGACAGAGATAAATTGATCTTTTTGCCAGCCAAGTGCAGGATACCCTTCTCACTTCATTTGTTTTAGGATATGGTACACCAGTAGCAATGTCAGCTGACAAGTTGAGAGGAAGGGTTATGCTACAGTTAGTGGGAATAATAAAATCTATAAATAGCATATTCACCATCTTCATTTTAGCCAATTCCCACCAGTTCAGCAATAGTAAAGTCAAAACTCTTATGCTCAAACTTACGTGGATACAAATTTAGAAGTCTAAAAAAATGCCCTAATTTCTTTCATTTCACAATCCTAGTTTTCAGCTGGGCATCCTGCCTACCCTTCTACTCATTTCAATACCAAGATAAATGAATTCCATTGCTTGCTAGGCAAACGAGGGCCCTGTCAGACAACATCTTGCTTAAGCTTTATGATGTCAGGGCACCACTGGACAAAATGTCCTGGTTGAAGGTGACACAGGAGGATGAGAGATCAGAAATTATGCAGTGGGTTACTATCTCTATTCATGATTGCAAGGCAACTAGGAGGTGGAATGGTAAAGGACTGAAACAGTAAAAGCACTGGGGCCTTTTTGAAAGCGGGATGGAGATACCAAAACAGAGATTATCCTTAACAATCCCTCGTGAGGATCACACTCAAACATACAGAGTGCAGGGGAAGAGGTTAACTGATCTTCCGTCCGTCAGAAAGTAAGACTATCGTTCGAAAGTAAGATAGTACATTCCAGACTCAAAGGCAGCAATTTCCTCAGATGGAATATTGCGAGCACCAGAATCTAAAGCAGGCTTTGGTAGTCTTGGAGGCAGTCAGTCTTTTAGTAACTATCATGACCAACACAACGTGATCCATATTACTTCCATCTTGACAGAAATGATATTCAAGTACAGGGCCCCACAATAAGGTGGTGAGGACATTCAGATAGTGGCAATGTCTTTTTGATGCCCAAAGGAATGATAGTGAGTTTTCTTACCATATACATTGGTCAAATCAAGCAGTATACCGGAAGACGTCTTTTTCTTCTTCTTTCGTCTCGGCAATGCAGAGAAAATCTGATATGAAACACTGCCACTGCTGGTCATTCAGTATAATCTGCAGATGGAAAAGTCCACTGTTAGTGCATTTACTTGAACAATTAGAAACAATCTTGATTTTAATAAAGGTTAAACAGATAAGTACTATGGAGTCTGTATTGTGAAAATCAACAGCTCATTAGAAATTAAAATCTCAATTTGAGTTTTTAACCTCGCATACTTCTCTGAATCCCATGCCTCACTTGCTAACACTGTAAACTATAGCACACACATTAGGACAGAGATACATTGATCTTTTTGCCAGCCAAGTGCAGGATACCCTTCTCACTTCATTTGTTTTAGGATATGGTACACCAGTAGCAATGTCAGCTGACAAGTTGAGAGGAAGGGTTATGCTACAGTTAGTGGGAATAATAAAATCTATGAATAGCATATTCACCATCTTCATTTTAGCCAATTCCCACCAGTTCAGCAATAGTAAAGTCAAAACTCTTATGCTCAAACTTACGTTGATACAAATTTAGAAGTCTAAAAAAATGCCCTAATTTCTTTCATTTCACAATCTTAGTTTTCAGCTGGGCATCCTGCCTACCCTTTTACTCATTTCAATACCAAGATAAATGAATTCAATTGCTTGCTAGGCAACCGAGTGGCCCTCATGTCAGACTACATCTTTCTTAAGCTTTATGATGTCAGGGCACCACTGGACAAAATGTCCTGGTTGAAGGTGACACAGGAGGATGAGAGATCAGCAATTATGCAGTGGGTTACTATCTCTATTCATGATTGCAAGGCAACTAGGAGGTGGAATGGTAAAGGACTGAACCAGTAAAAGCACTGGGGCCTTTTTGAAAGCGGGATGGAGATACCAAAACAGAGATTATCCTTAACAATCCCTTGTGAGGATCACACTCAAACATACAGAGTGCAGGGGAAGAGGTTAACTGATCTTCCGTCCGTCAGAAAGTAAGACTATCGTTCGAAAGTAAGATAGTACATTCCAGACTCAAAGGCAGCAATTTCCTCAGATGGAATATTGCGAGCACCAGAATCTAAAGCAGGCTTTGGTAGTCTTGGAGGCAGTCAGTCTTTTAGTAACTATCATGACCAACACAACGTGATCCATATTACTTCCATCTTGACAGAAATGATATTCAAGTACAGGGCCCCACAATAAGGTGGTGAGGACATTCAGATAGTGGCAATGTCTTTTTGATGCCCAAAGGAATGATAGTGAGTTTTCTTACCATATACATTGGTCAAATCAAGCAGTATGCCGGAAGACGTCTTTTTTTTTCCTTCTTTCGTCTCGGCAATGCAGAGAAAATCTGTTGTGAAACACTGCCACTGCTGGTCATTCAGTATAATCTGCAGATGGAAAAGTCCACTGTTAGTGCATTTACTTGAACAATTGGAAACAATCTTGATTTTAATAAAGCTTAAACAGATAAGTACTATGGAGTCTGTATTGTGAAAATCAACAGCTCATTAGAAATTAAAATCTCAATTTGAGTTTTTAACCTCGCATACTTCTCTGAATCCCATGCCTCACTTGCTAACACTGTAAACTATAGCACACACATTAGGACAGAGATAAATTGATCTTTTTGCCAGCCAAGTGCAGGATACCCTTCTCACTTCATTTGTTTTAGGATATGGTACACCAGTAGCAATGTCAGCTGACAAGTTGAGAGGAAGGGTTATGCTACAGTTAGTGGGAATAATAAAATCTATAAATAGCATATTCACCATCTTCATTTTAGCCAATTCCCACCAGTTCAGCAATAGTAAAGTCAAAACTCTTATGCTCAAACTTACGTTCATACAAATTTAGAAGTCTAAAAAAATGCCCTAATTTCTTTCATCTTACGATCTTGGTTTTCAGCTGGGC
Organism: Triturus cristatus; assembly: GCF_964204655.1. Lineage (NCBI taxonomy): Eukaryota > Metazoa > Chordata > Amphibia > Caudata > Salamandridae > Triturus > Triturus cristatus. Next base: position 1,148,698,465 of record NC_140583.1, read on the forward strand.
ATCCTGCCTACCCTTCTACTCATTTCAATACCAAGATAAATGAATTCCATTGCTTGCTAGGCAAACGAGGGCCCTGTCAGACAACATCTTGCTTAAGCTTTATGATGTCAGGGCACCACTGGACAAAATGTCCTGGTTGAAGGTGACACAGGAGGATGAGAGATCAGCAATTATGCAGTGGGTTACTATCTCTATTCATGATTGCAAGGCAACTAGGAGGTGGAATGGTAAAGGACTTAAACAGTAAAAGCACTGGGGCCTTTTTGAAAGCGGGATGGAGATACCAAAACAGAGATTATCCTTAACAATCCCTTGTGAGGATCACACTCAAACATACAGAGTGCAGGGGAAGAGGTTAACTGATCTTCCGTACGTCAGAAAGTAAGACTATCGTTCGAAAGTAAGATAGTACATTCCAGACTCAAAGGCAGCAATTTCCTCAGATGGAATATTGCGAGCACCAGAATCTAAAGCAGGCTTTGGTAGTCTTGGAGGCAGTCAGTCTTTTAGTAACTATCATGACCAACACAACGTGATCCATATTACTTCCATCTTGACAGAAATGATATTCAAGTACAGGGCCCCACAATAAGGTGGTGAGGACATTGAGATAGTGGCAATGTCTTTTTGATGCCCAAAGGAATGATAGTGAGTTTTCTTACCATATACATTGGTCAAATCAAGCAGTATGCCGGAAGACGTCTTTTTTTTCTTCTTTCGTCTCGGCAATGCAGAGAAAATCTGATATGAAACACTGCCACTGCTGGTCATTCAGTATAATCTGCAGATGGAAAAGTCCACTGTTAGTGCATTTACTTGAACAATTAGAAACAATCTTGATTTTAATAAAGCTTAAACAGATAAGTACTATGGAGTCTGTATTGTGAAAATCAACAGCTCATTAGAAATTAAAATCTCAATTTGAGTTTTTAACCTCGCATACTTCTCTGAATCCCATGCCTCACTTGCTAACACTGTAAACTATAGCACACACATTAGGACAGAGATAAATTGATCTTTTTGCCAGCCAAGTGCAGGATACCCTTCTCACTTCATTTGTTTTAGGATATGGTACACCAGTAGCAATGTCAGCTGACAAGTTGAGAGGAAGGGTTATGCTACAGTTAGTGGGAATAATAAAATCTATAAATAGCATATTCACCATCTTCATTTTAGCCAATTCCCACCAGTTCAGCAATAGTAAAGTCAAAACTCTTATGCTCAAACTTACGTGGATACAAATTTAGAAGTCTAAAAAAATGCCCTAATTTCTTTCATTTCACAATCCTAGTTTTCAGCTGGGCATCCTGCCTACCCTTCTACTCATTTCAATACCAAGATAAATGAATTCCATTGCTTGCTAGGCAAACGAGGGCCCTGTCAGACAACATCTTGCTTAAGCTTTATGATGTCAGGGCACCACTGGACAAAATGTCCTGGTTGAAGGTGACACAGGAGGATGAGAGATCAGAAATTATGCAGTGGGTTACTATCTCTATTCATGATTGCAAGGCAACTAGGAGGTGGAATGGTAAAGGACTGAAACAGTAAAAGCACTGGGGCCTTTTTGAAAGCGGGATGGAGATACCAAAACAGAGATTATCCTTAACAATCCCTCGTGAGGATCACACTCAAACATACAGAGTGCAGGGGAAGAGGTTAACTGATCTTCCGTCCGTCAGAAAGTAAGACTATCGTTCGAAAGTAAGATAGTACATTCCAGACTCAAAGGCAGCAATTTCCTCAGATGGAATATTGCGAGCACCAGAATCTAAAGCAGGCTTTGGTAGTCTTGGAGGCAGTCAGTCTTTTAGTAACTATCATGACCAACACAACGTGATCCATATTACTTCCATCTTGACAGAAATGATATTCAAGTACAGGGCCCCACAATAAGGTGGTGAGGACATTGAGATAGTGGCAATGTCTTTTTGATGCCCAAAGGAATGATAGTGAGTTTTCTTACCATATACATTGGTCAAATCAAGCAGTATGCCGGAAGACGTCTTTTTTTTCTTCTTTCGTCTCGGCAATGCAGAGAAAATCTGATATGAAACACTGCCACTGCTGGTCATTCAGTATAATCTGCAGATGGAAAAGTCCACTGTTAGTGCATTTACTTGAACAATTAGAAACAATCTTGATTTTAATAAAGCTTAAACAGATAAGTACTATGGAGTCTGTATTGTGAAAATCAACAGCTCATTAGAAATTAAAATCTCAATTTGAGTTTTTAACCTCGCATACTTCTCTGAATCCCATGCCTCACTTGCTAACACTGTAAACTATAGCACGCACATTAGGACATAGATACATTGATCTTTTTGCCAGCCAAGTGCAGGATACCCTTCTCACTTCATTTGTTTTAGGATATGGTACACCAGTAGCAATTATGTCAGCTGACAAGTTGAGAGAGGAAGGGTTATGCTACAGTTAGTGGGAATAATAAAATCTATGAATAGCATATTCACCATCTTCATTTTAGCCAATTCCCACCAGTTCAGCAATAGTAAAGTCAAAACTCTTATGCTCAAACGTACGTTGATACAAATTTAGAAGTCTAAAAAATGCCCTAATTTCTTTCATTTCACAATCTTAGTTTACAGCTGGGCATCCTGCCTACCCTTCTACTCATTTCAATACCAAGATAAATGAATTCCATTGCTTGCTAGGCAACCGAGTGGCTCTCATGTCAGACGACATCTTGCTTAAGCTTTATGATGTCGGGGCACCACTGGACAAAATGTCCTGGTTGAAGGTGACACAGGAGGATGAGAGATCAGCAATTATGCAGTGGGTTACTATCTCTATTCATGATTGCAAGGCAACTAGGAGGTGGAATGGTAAAGGACTGAACCAGTAAAAGCACTGGGGCCTTTTTGAAAGCGGGATGGAGATACCAAAACAGAGATTATCCTTAATCCCTCGTGAGGATCACACTCAAACATACAGAGTGCAGGGGAAGAGGTTAACTGATCTTCCGTCCGTCAGAAAGTAAGACTATCGTTCGAAAGTAAGATAGTACATTCCAGACTCAAAGGCAGCAATTTCCTCGGATGGAATATTGCGAGCACCAGAATCTAAAGCAGGCTTTGGTAGTCTTGGAGGCAGTCAGTCTTTTAGTAACTATCATGACCAACACAACGTGATCCATATTACTTCCATCTTGACAGAAATGATATTCAAGTACAGGGCCCCACAATAAGGTGGTGAGGACATTCAGATAGTGGCAATGTCTTTTTGATGCCCAAAGGAATGATAGTGAGTTTTCTTACCATATACATTGGTCAAATCAAGCAGTATGCCGGAAGACGTCTTTTTTTTTCCTTCTTTCGTCTCGGCAATGCAGAGAAAATCTGTTGTGAAACACTGCCACTGCTGGTCATTCAGTATAATCTGCAGATGGAAAAGTCCACTGTTGGTGCATTTACTTGAACAATTGGAAACAATCTTGATTTTAATAAAGCTTAAACAGATAAGTACTATGGAGTCTGTATTGTGAAAATCAACAGCTCATTAGAAATGAAAATCTCAATTTGAGTTTTTAACCTCGCATACTTCTCTGAATCCCATGCCTCACTTGCGAACACTGTAAACTATAGCACGCACATTAGGACATAGATACATTGATCTTTTTCCCAGCCAAGTGCAGGATACCCTTCTCACTTCATTTGTTTTAGGATATGGTACACCAGTAGCAATTATGTCAGCTGACAAGTTGAGAGGAAGGGTTATGCTACAGGTAGTGGGAATAATAAAATCTATGAATAGCATATTCACCATCTTCATTTTAGCCAATTCCCACCAGTTCAGCAATAGTAAAGTCAAAACTCTTATGCTCAAACTTACGTTCATACAAATTTAGAAGTCTAAAAAAATGCCCTAATTTCTTTCATTTCACAATCCTAGTTTTCAGCTGGGCATCCTGCCTACCCTTCTACTCATTTCAATACCAAGATAAATGAATTCCATTGCTTGCTAGGCAAACGAGGGCCCTGTCAGACAACATCTTGCTTAAGCTTTATGATGTCAGGGCACCACTGGACAAAATGTCCTGGTTGAAGGTGACACAGGAGGATGAGAGATCAGAAATTAAGCAGTGGGTTACTATCTCTATTCATGATTGCAAGGCAACTAGGAGGTGGAATGGTAAAGGACTGAACCAGTAAAAGCACTGGGGCCTTTTTGAAAGCGGGATGGAGATACCAAAACAGAGATTATCCTTAACAATCCCTCGTGAGGATCACACTCAAACATACAGAGTGCAGGGGAAGAGGTTAACTGATCTTCCGTCCGTCAGAAAGTAAGACTATCGTTCGAAAGTAAGATAGTACATTCCAGACTCAAAGGCAGCAATTTCCTCGGATGGAATATTGCGAGCACCAGAATCTAAAGCAGGCTTTGGTAGTCTTGGAGGCAGTCAGTCTTTTAGTAACTATCATGACCAACACAACGTGATCCATATTACTTCCATCTTGACAGAAATGATATTCAAGTACAGGCCCCCACAATAAGGTGGTGAGGACATTCAGATAGTGGCAATGTCTTTTTGATGCCCAAAGGAATGCTAGTGAGTTTTCTTACCATATACATTGGTCAAATCAAGCAGTATGCCGGAAGACGTTTTTTTTTTCTTCTTTCGTCTCGGCAATGCAGAGAAAATCTGATATGAAACACTGCCACTGCTGGTCATTCAGTATAATCTGCAGATGGAAAAGTCCACTGTTAGTGCATTTACTATAACAATTAGAAAATCTTGATTTTAATAAAGCTTAAACAGATAAGTACTATGGAGTCTGTATTGTGAAAATCAACAGCTCATTAGAAATGAAAATCTCAATTTGAGTTTTTAACCTCGCATACTTCTCTGAATCCCATGCCTCACTTGCTAACACTCTAAACTATAGCACGCACATTAGGACATAGATACATTGATCTTTTTGCCAGCCAAGTGCAGGATACCCTTCTCACTTCATTTGTTTTAGGATATGGTACACCAGTAGCAATTATGTCAGCTGACAAGTTGAGAGAGGAAGGGTTATGCTACAGTTAGTGGGAATAATAAAATCTATGAATAGCATATTCACCATCTTCATTTTAGCCAATTCCCACCAGTTCAGCAATAGTAAAGTCAAAACTCTTATGCTCAAACGTACGTTGATACAAATTTAGAAGTCTAAAAAAATGCCCTAATTTCTTTCATTTCACAATCTTAGTTTACAGCTGGGCATCCTGCCTACCCTTCTACTCATTTCAATACCAAGATAAATGAATTCCATTGCTTGCTAGGCAACCGAGTGGCTCTCATGTCAGACGACATCTTGCTTAAGCTTTATGATGTCAGGGCACCACTGGACAAAATGTCCTGGTTGAAGGTGACACAGGAGGATGAGAGATCAGCAATTATGCAGTGGGTTACTATCTCTATTCATGATTGCAAGGCAACTAGGAGGTGGAATGGTAAAGGACTGAACCAGTAAAAGCACTGGGGCCTTTTTGAAAGCGGGATGGAGATACCAAAACAGAGATTATCCTTAATCCCTCGTGAGGATCACACTCAAACATACAGAGTGCAGGGGAAGAGGTTAACTGATCTTCCGTCCATCAGAAAGTAAGACTATCGTTCGAAAGTTAGATAGTACATTCCAGACTCAAAGGCAGCAATTTCCTCGGATGGAATATTGCGAGCACCAGAATCTAAAGCAGGCTTTGGTAGTCTTGGAGGCAGTCAGTCTTTTAGTAACTATCATGACCAACACAACGTGATCCATATTACTTCCATCTTGACAGAAATGATATTCAAGTACAGGGCCCCACAATAAGGTGGTGAGGACATTCAGATAGTGGCAATGTCTTTTTGATGCCCAAAGGAATGATAGTGAGTTTTCTTACCATATACATTGGTCAAATCAAGCAGTATGCCGGAAGACGTCTTTTTTTTTTCCTTCTTTCGTCTCGGCAATGCAGAGAAAATCTGTTGTGAAACACTGCCACTGCTGGTCATTCAGTATAATCTGCAGATGGAAAAGTCCACTGTTAGTGCATTTACTTGAACAATTGGAAACAATCTTGATTTTAATAAAGCTTAAACAGATAAGTACTATGGAGTCTGTATTGTGAAAATCAACAGCTCATTAGAAATGAAAATCTCAATTTGAGTTTTTAACCTCGCATACTTCTCTGAATCCCATGCCTCACTTGCTAACACTGTAAACTATAGCACGCACATTAGGACATAGATACATTGATCTTTTTGCCAGCCAAGTGCAGGATACCCTTCTCACTTCATTTGTTTTAGGATATGGTACACCAGTAGCAATTATGTCAGCTGACAAGTTGAGAGAGGAAGGGTTATGCTACAGTTAGTGGGAATAATAAAATCTATGAATAGCATATTCACCATCTTCATTTTAGCCAATTCCCACCAGTTCAGCAATAGTAAAGTCAAAACTCTTATGCTCAAACTTACGTTCATACAAATTTAGAAGTCTAAAAAAATGCCCTAATTTCTTTCATCTTACGATCTTAGTTTTCAGCTGGGCATCCTGCCTACCCTTCTACTCATTTCAATACCAAGATAAATGAATTCCATTGCTTGCTAGGCAACCGAGTGGCCCTCATGTCAGACAACATCTTGCTTAAGCTTTATGATGTCAGGGCACCACTGGACAAAATGTCCTGGTTGAAGGTGACACAGGAGGATGAGAGATCAGCAATTATGCAGTGGGTTACTATCTCTATTCATGATTGCAAGGCAACTAGGAGGTGGAATGGTAAAGGACTGAACCAGTAAAAGCACTGGGGCCTTTTTGAAAGCGGGATGGAGATACCAAAACAGAGATTATCCTTAATCCCTCGTGAGGATCACACTCAAACATACAGAGTGCAGGGGAAGAGGTTAACTGATCTTCCGTCCATCAGAAAGTAAGACTATCGTTCGAAAGTAAGATAGTACATTCCAGACTCAAAGGCAGCAATTTCCTCGGATGGAATATTGCGAGCACCAGAATCTAAAGCAGGCTTTGGTAGTCTTGGAGGCAGTCAGTCTTTTAGTAACTATCATGACCAACACAACGTGATCCATATTACTTCCATCTTGACAGAAATGATATTCAAGTACAGGCCCCCACAATAAGGTGGTGAGGACATTCAGATAGTGGCAATGTCTTTTTAATGCCCAAAGGAATGCTAGTGAGTTTTCTTACCATATACATTGGTCAAATCAAGCAGTATGCCGGAAGACGTCTTTTTTTCTTCTTTCGTCTCGGCAATGCAGAGAAAATCTGATATGAAACACTGCCGCTGCTGGTCATTCAGTATAATCTGCAGATGGAAAAGTCCACTGTTAGTGCATTTACTTGAACAATTAGAAACAATCTTGATTTTAATAAAGCTTAAACAGATAAGTACTATGGAGTCTGTATTGTGAAAATCAACAGCTCATTAGAAATGAAAATCTCAATTTGAGTTTTTAACCTCGCATACTTCTCTGAATCCCATGCCTCACTTGCTAACACTGTAAACTATAGCACGCACATTAGGACATAGATACATTGATCTTTTTGCCAGCCAAGTGCAGGATACCCTTCTCACTTCATTTGTTTTAGGATATGGTACACCAGTAGCAATTATGTCAGCTGACAAGTTGAGAGAGGAAGGGTTATGCTACAGTTAGTGGGAATAATAAAATCTATGAATAGCATATTCACCATCTTCATTTTAGCCAATTCCCACCAGTTCAGCAATAGTAAAGTCAAAACTCTTATGCTCAAACTTACGTTCATACAAATTTAGAAGTCTAAAAAAATGCCCTAATTTCTTTCATCTTACGATCTTAGTTTTCAGCTGGGCATCCTGCCTACCCTTCTACTCATTTCAATACCAAGATAAATGAATTCCATTGCTTGCTAGGCAACCGAGTGGCCCTCATGTCAGACAACATCTTGCTTAAGCTTTATGATGTCAGGGCACCACTGGACAAAATGTCCTGGTTGAAGGTGACACAGGAGGATGAGAGATCAGCAATTATGCAGTGGGTTACTATCTCTATTCATGATTGCAAGGCAACTAGGAGGTGGAATGGTAAAGGACTGAACCAGTAAAAGCACTGGGGCCTTTTTGAAAGCGGGATGGAGATACCAAAACAGAGATTATCCTTAATCCCTCGTGAGGATCACACTCAAACATACAGAGTGCAGGGGAAGAGGTTAACTGATCTTCCGTCCATCAGAAAGTAAGACTATCGTTCGAAAGTAAGATAGTACATTCCAGACTCAAAGGCAGCAATTTCCTCGTATGGAATATTGCGAGCACCAGAATCTAAAGCAGGCTTTGGTAGTCTTGGAGGCAGTCAGTCTTTTAGTAACTATCATGACCAACACAACGTGATCCATATTACTTCCATCTTGACAGAAATGATATTCAAGTACAGGCCCCCACAATAAGGTGGTGAGGACATTCAGATAGTGGCAATGTCTTTTTAATGCCCAAAGGAATGCTAGTGAGTTTTCTTACCATATACATTGGTCAAATCAAGCAGTATGCCGGAAGACGTCTTTTTTTCTTCTTTCGTCTCGGCAATGCAGAGAAAATCTGATATGAAACACTGCCGCTGCTGGTCATTCAGTATAATCTGCAGATGGAAAAGTCCACTGTTAGTGCATTTACTTGAACAATTAGAAACAATCTTGATTTTAATAAAGCTTAAACAGATAAGTACTATGGAGTCTGTATTGTGAAAATCAACAGCTCATTAGAAATTAAAATCTCAATTTGAGTTTTTAACCTCGCATACTTCTCTGAATCCCATGCCTCACTTGCTAACACTGTAAACTATAGCACGCACATTAGGACATAGATACATTGATCTTTTTCCCAGCCAAGTGCAGGATACCCTTCTCACTTCATTTGTTTTAGGATATGGTACACCAGTAGCAATTATGTCAGCTGACAAGTTGAGAGAGGAAGGGTTATGCTACAGTTAGTGGGAATAATAAAATCTATGAATAGCATATTCAACATCTTCATTTTAGCCAATTCCCACCAGTTCAGCAATAGTAAAGTCAAAACTCTTATGCTCAAACTTACGTTCATACAAATTTAGAAGTCTAAAAAAATGCCCTAATTTCTTTCATCTTACGATCTTAGTTTTCAGCTGGGCATCCTGCCTACCCTTCTACTCATTTCAATACCAAGATAAAAATTCCATTGCTTGCTAGGCAACCGAGTGGCCCTCATGTCAGACGACATCTTGCTTAAGCTTTATGATGTCAGGGCACCACTGGACAAAATGTCCTGGTTGAAGGTGACACAGGAGGATGAGAGATCAGCAATTATGCAGTGGGTTACTATCTCTATTCATGATTGCAAGGCAACTAGGAGGTGGAATGGTAAAGGACTGAAACAGTAAAAGCACTGGGGCCTTTTTGAAAGCGGGATGGAGATACCAAAACAGAGATTATCCTTAACAATCCCTCGTGAGGATCACACTCAAACATACAGAGTGCAGGGGAAGAGGTTAACTGATCTTCCGTCCGTCAGAAAGTAAGACTATCGTTCGAAAGTAAGATAGTACATTCCAGACTCAAAGGCAGCAATTTCCTCGGATGGAATATTGCGAGCACCAGAATCTAAAGCAGGCTTTGGTAGTCTTGGAGGCAGTCAGTCTTTTAGTAACTATCATGACCAACACAACGTGATCCATATTACTTCCATCTTGACAGAAATGATATTCAAGTACAGGGCCCCACAATAAGGTGGTGAGGACATTCAGATAGTGGCAATGTCTTTTTGATGCCCAAAGGAATGATAGTGAGTTTTCTTACCATATACATTGGTCAAATCAAGCAGTATGCCGGAAGACGTCTTTTTTTTCTTCTTTCGTCTCGGCAATGCAGAGAAAATCTGATATGAAACACTGCCACTGCTGGTCATTCAGTATAATCTGCAGATGGAAAAGTCCACTGTTAGTGCATTTACTTGAACAATTGGAAACAATCTTGATTTTAATAAAGCTTAAACAGATAAGTACTATGGAGTCTGTATTGTGAAAATCAACAGCTCATTAGAAATGAAAATCTCAATTTGAGTTTTTAACCTCGCATACTTCTCTGAATCCCATGCCTCACTTGCTAACACTGTAAACTATAGCACGCACATTAGGACATAGATACATTGATCTTTTTCCCAGCCAAGTGCAGGATACCCTTCTCACTTCATTTGTTTTAGGATATGGTACACCAGTAGCAATTATGTCAGCTGACAAGTTGAGAGGAAGGGTTATGCTACAGTTAGTGGGAATAATAAAATCTATGAATAGCATATTCACCATCTTCATTTTAGCCAATTCCCACCAGTTCAGCAATAGTAAAGTCAAAACTCTTTTGCTCAAACTTACGTTGATACAAATTTAGAAGTCTAAAAAAATGCCCTAATTTCTTTCATTTCACAATCCTAGTTTTCAGCTGGGCATCCTGCCTACCCTTCTACTCATTTCAATACCAAGATAAATGAATTCCATTGCTTGCTAGGCAAACGAGGGCCCTGTCAGACAACATCTTGCTTAAGCTTTATGATGTCAGGGCACCACTGGACAAAATGTCCTGGTTGAAGGTGACACAGGAGGATGAGAGATCAGAAATTATGCAGTGGGTTACTATCTCTATTCATGATTGCAAGGCAACTAGGAGGTGGAATGGTAAAGGACTGAACCAGTAAAAGCACTGGGGCCTTTTTGAAAGCGGGATGGAGATACCAAAACAGAGATTATCCTTAACAATCCCTCGTGAGGATCACACTCAAACATACAGAGTGCAGGGGAAGAGGTTAACTGATCTTCCGTCCATCAGAAAGTAAGACTATCGTTCGAAAGTAAGATAGTACATTCCAGACTCAAAGGCAGCAATTTCCTCGGATGGAATATTGCGAGCACCAGAATCTAAAGCAGGCTTTGGTAGTCTTGGAGGCAGTCAGTCTTTTAGTAACTATCATGACCAACACAACGTGATCCATATTACTTCCATCTTGACAGAAATGATATTCAAGTACAGGCCCCCACAATAAGGTGGTGAGGACATTCAGATAGTGGCAATGTCTTTTTGATGCCCAAAGGAATGCTAGTGAGTTTTCTTACCATATACATTGGTCAAATCAAGCAGTATGCCGGAAGACGTCTTTTTTTTCTTCTTTCGTCTCGGCAATGCAGAGAAAATCTGATATGAAACACTGCCACTGCTGGTCATTCAGTATAATCTGCAGATGGAAAAGTCCACTATTAGTGCATTTACTTGAACAATTGGAAACAATCTTGATTTTAATAAAGCTTAAACAGATAAGTACTATGGAGTCTGTATTGTGAAAATCAACAGCTCATTAGAAATGAAAATCTCAATTTGAGTTTTTAACCTCGCATACTTCTCTGAATCCCATGCCTCACTTGCTAACACTCTAAACTATAGCACGCACATTAGGACATAGATACATTGATCTTTTTGCCAGCCAAGTGCAGGATACCCTTCTCACTTCATTTGTTTTAGGATATGGTACACCAGTAGCAATTATGTCAGCTGACAAGTTGAGAGAGGAAGGGTTATGCTACAGTTAGTGGGAATAATAAAATCTATGAATAGCATATTCACCATCTTCATTTTAGCCAATTCCCACCAGTTCAGCAATAGTAAAGTCAAAACTCTTATGCTCAAACGTACGTTGATACAAATTTAGAAGTCTAAAAAAATGCCCTAATTTCTTTCATTTCACAATCTTAGTTTACAGCTGGGCATCCTGCCTACCCTTCTACTCATTTCAATACCAAGATAAATGAATTCCATTGCTTGCTAGGCAACCGAGTGGCTCTCATGTCAGACGACATCTTGCTTAAGCTTTATGATGTCAGGGCACCACTGGACAAAATGTCCTGGTTGAAGGTGACACAGGAGGATGAGAGATCAGCAATTATGCAGTGGGTTACTATCTCTATTCATGATTGTAAGGCAACTAGGAGGTGGAATGGTAAAGGACTGAACCAGTAAAAGCACTGGGGCCTTTTTGAAAGCGGGATGGAGATACCAAAACAGAGATTATCCTTAATCCCTCGTGAGGATCACACTCAAACATACAGAGTGCAGGGGAAGAGGTTAACTGATCTTCCGTCCATCAGAAAGTAAGACTATCGTTCGAAAGTTAGATAGTACATTCCAGACTCAAAGGCAGCAATTTCCTCGGATGGAATATTGCGAGCACCAGAATCTAAAGCAGGCTTTGGTAGTCTTGGAGGCAGTCAGTCTTTTAGTAACTATCATGACCAACACAACGTGATCCATATTACTTCCATCTTGACAGAAATGATATTCAAGTACAGGGCCCCACAATAAGGTGGTGAGGACATTCAGATAGTGGCAATGTCTTTTTGATGCCCAAAGGAATGATAGTGAGTTTTCTTACCATATACATTGGTCAAATCAAGCAGTATGCCGGAAGACGTCTTTTTTTTTTCCTTCTTTCGTCTCGGCAATGCAGAGAAAATCTGTTGTGAAACACTGCCACTGCTGGTCATTCAGTATAATCTGCAGATGGAAAAGTCCACTGTTAGTGCATTTACTTGAACAATTGGAAACAATCTTGATTTTAATAAAGCTTAAACAGATAAGTACTATGGAGTCTGTATTGTGAAAATCAACAGCTCATTAGAAATGAAAATCTCAATTTGAGTTTTTAACCTCGCATACTTCTCTGAATCCCATGCCTCACTTGCTAACACTGTAAACTATAGCACGCACATTAGGACATAGATACATTGATCTTTTTGCCAGCCAAGTGCAGGATACCCTTCTCACTTCATTTGTTTTAGGATATGGTACACCAGTAGCAATTATGTCAGCTGACAAGTTGAGAGAGGAAGGGTTATGCTACAGTTAGTGGGAATAATAAAATCTATGAATAGCATATTCACCATCTTCATTTTAGCCAATTCCCACCAGTTCAGCAATAGTAAAGTCAAAACTCTTATGCTCAAACTTACGTTCATACAAATTTAGAAGTCTAAAAAAATGCCCTAATTTCTTTCATCTTACGATCTTAGTTTTCAGCTGGGCATCCTGCCTACCCTTCTACTCATTTCAATACCAAGATAAATGAATTCCATTGCTTGCTAGGCAACCGAGTGGCCCTCATGTCAGACAACATCTTGCTTAAGCTTTATGATGTCAGGGCACCACTGGACAAAATGTCCTGGTTGAAGGTGACACAGGAGGATGAGAGATCAGCAATTATGCAGTGGGTTACTATCTCTATTCATGATTGCAAGGCAACTAGGAGGTGGAATGGTAAAGGACTGAACCAGTAAAAGCACTGGGGCCTTTTTGAAAGCGGGATGGAGATACCAAAACAGAGATTATCCTTAATCCCTCGTGAGGATCACACTCAAACATACAGAGTGCAGGGGAAGAGGTTAACTGATCTTCCGTCCATCAGAAAGTAAGACTATCGTTCGAAAGTAAGATAGTACATTCCAGACTCAAAGGCAGCAATTTCCTCGGATGGAATATTGCGAGCACCAGAATCTAAAGCAGGCTTTGGTAGTCTTGGAGGCAGTCAGTCTTTTAGTAACTATCATGACCAACACAACGTGATCCATATTACTTCCATCTTGACAGAAATGATATTCAAGTACAGGCCCCCACAATAAGGTGGTGAGGACATTCAGATAGTGGCAATGTCTTTTTAATGCCCAAAGGAATGCTAGTGAGTTTTCTTACCATATACATTGGTCAAATCAAGCAGTATGCCGGAAGACGTCTTTTTTTCTTCTTTCGTCTCGGCAATGCAGAGAAAATCTGATATGAAACACTGCCGCTGCTGGTCATTCAGTATAATCTGCAGATGGAAAAGTCCACTGTTAGTGCATTTACTTGAACAATTAGAAACAATCTTGATTTTAATAAAGCTTAAACAGATAAGTACTATGGAGTCTGTATTGTGAAAATCAACAGCTCATTAGAAATGAAAATCTCAATTTGAGTTTTTAACCTCGCATACTTCTCTGAATCCCATGCCTCACTTGCTAACACTGTAAACTATAGCACGCACATTAGGACATAGATACATTGATCTTTTTGCCAGCCAAGTGCAGGATACCCTTCTCACTTCATTTGTTTTAGGATATGGTACACCAGTAGCAATTATGTCAGCTGACAAGTTGAGAGAGGAAGGGTTATGCTACAGTTAGTGGGAATAATAAAATCTATGAATAGCATATTCACCATCTTCATTTTAGCCAATTCCCACCAGTTCAGCAATAGTAAAGTCAAAACTCTTATGCTCAAACTTTCGTTCATACAAATTTAGAAGTCTAAAAAAATGCCCTAATTTCTTTCATCTTACGATCTTAGTTTTCAGCTGGGCATCCTGCCTACCCTTCTACTCATTTCAATACCAAGATAAATGAATTCCATTGCTTGCTAGGCAACCGAGTGGCCCTCATGTCAGACAACATCTTGCTTAAGCTTTATGATGTCAGGGCACCACTGGACAAAATGTCCTGGTTGAAGGTGACACAGGAGGATGAGAGATCAGCAATTATGCAGTGGGTTACTATCTCTATTCATGATTGCAAGGCAACTAGGAGGTGGAATGGTAAAGGACTGAACCAGTAAAAGCACTGGGGCCTTTTTGAAAGCGGGATGGAGATACCAAAACAGAGATTATCCTTAATCCCTCGTGAGGATCACACTCAAACATACAGAGTGCAGGGGAAGAGGTTAACTGATCTTCCGTCCATCAGAAAGTAAGACTATCGTTCGAAAGTAAGATAGTACATTCCAGACTCAAAGGCAGCAATTTCCTCGTATGGAATATTGCGAGCACCAGAATCTAAAGCAGGCTTTGGTAGTCTTGGAGGCAGTCAGTCTTTTAGTAACTATCATGACCAACACAACGTGATCCATATTACTTCCATCTTGACAGAAATGATATTCAAGTACAGGCCCCCACAATAAGGTGGTGAGGACATTCAGATAGTGGCAATGTCTTTTTAATGCCCAAAGGAATGCTAGTGAGTTTTCTTACCATATACATTGGTCAAATCAAGCAGTATGCCGGAAGACGTCTTTTTTTCTTCTTTCGTCTCGGCAATGCAGAGAAAATCTGATATGAAACACTGCCGCTGCTGGTCATTCAGTATAATCTGCAGATGGAAAAGTCCACTGTTAGTGCATTTACTTGAACAATTAGAAACAATCTTGATTTTAATAAAGCTTAAACAGATAAGTACTATGGAGTCTGTATTGTGAAAATCAACAGCTCATTAGAAATTAAAATCTCAATTTGAGTTTTTAACCTCGCATACTTCTCTGAATCCCATGCCTCACTTGCTAACACTGTAAACTATAGCACGCACATTAGGACATAGATACATTGATCTTTTTCCCAGCCAAGTGCAGGATACCCTTCTCACTTCATTTGTTTTAGGATATGGTACACCAGTAGCAATTATGTCAGCTGACAAGTTGAGAGAGGAAGGGTTATGCTACAGT
This sequence comes from Triturus cristatus, assembly GCF_964204655.1. Taxonomy (NCBI): domain Eukaryota; kingdom Metazoa; phylum Chordata; class Amphibia; order Caudata; family Salamandridae; genus Triturus; species Triturus cristatus. The sequence goes on from NC_140583.1 coordinate 1,148,713,995, forward strand.
TAGTGGGAATAATAAAATCTATGAATAGCATATTCAACATCTTCATTTTAGCCAATTCCCACCAGTTCAGCAATAGTAAAGTCAAAACTCTTATGCTCAAACTTACGTTCATACAAATTTAGAAGTCTAAAAAAATGCCCTAATTTCTTTCATCTTACGATCTTAGTTTTCAGCTGGGCATCCTGCCTACCCTTCTACTCATTTCAATACCAAGATAAAAATTCCATTGCTTGCTAGGCAACCGAGTGGCCCTCATGTCAGACGACATCTTGCTTAAGCTTTATGATGTCAGGGCACCACTGGACAAAATGTCCTGGTTGAAGGTGACACAGGAGGATGAGAGATCAGCAATTATGCAGTGGGTTACTATCTCTATTCATGATTGCAAGGCAACTAGGAGGTGGAATGGTAAAGGACTGAAACAGTAAAAGCACTGGGGCCTTTTTGAAAGCGGGATGGAGATACCAAAACAGAGATTATCCTTAACAATCCCTCGTGAGGATCACACTCAAACATACAGAGTGCAGGGGAAGAGGTTAACTGATCTTCCGTCCGTCAGAAAGTAAGACTATCGTTCGAAAGTAAGATAGTACATTCCAGACTCAAAGGCAGCAATTTCCTCGGATGGAATATTGCGAGCACCAGAATCTAAAGCAGGCTTTGGTAGTCTTGGAGGCAGTCAGTCTTTTAGTAACTATCATGACCAACACAACGTGATCCATATTACTTCCATCTTGACAGAAATGATATTCAAGTACAGGGCCCCACAATAAGGTGGTGAGGACATTCAGATAGTGGCAATGTCTTTTTGATGCCCAAAGGAATGATAGTGAGTTTTCTTACCATATACATTGGTCAAATCAAGCAGTATGCCGGAAGACGTCTTTTTTTTCTTCTTTCGTCTCGGCAATGCAGAGAAAATCTGATATGAAACACTGCCACTGCTGGTCATTCAGTATAATCTGCAGATGGAAAAGTCCACTGTTAGTGCATTTACTTGAACAATTGGAAACAATCTTGATTTTAATAAAGCTTAAACAGATAAGTACTATGGAGTCTGTATTGTGAAAATCAACAGCTCATTAGAAATGAAAATCTCAATTTGAGTTTTTAACCTCGCATACTTCTCTGAATCCCATGCCTCACTTGCTAACACTGTAAACTATAGCACGCACATTAGGACATAGATACATTGATCTTTTTCCCAGCCAAGTGCAGGATACCCTTCTCACTTCATTTGTTTTAGGATATGGTACACCAGTAGCAATTATGTCAGCTGACAAGTTGAGAGGAAGGGTTATGCTACAGTTAGTGGGAATAATAAAATCTATGAATAGCATATTCACCATCTTCATTTTAGCCAATTCCCACCAGTTCAGCAATAGTAAAGTCAAAACTCTTTTGCTCAAACTTACGTTGATACAAATTTAGAAGTCTAAAAAAATGCCCTAATTTCTTTCATTTCACAATCCTAGTTTTCAGCTGGGCATCCTGCCTACCCTTCTACTCATTTCAATACCAAGATAAATGAATTCCATTGCTTGCTAGGCAAACGAGGGCCCTGTCAGACAACATCTTGCTTAAGCTTTATGATGTCAGGGCACCACTGGACAAAATGTCCTGGTTGAAGGTGACACAGGAGGATGAGAGATCAGAAATTATGCAGTGGGTTACTATCTCTATTCATGATTGCAAGGCAACTAGGAGGTGGAATGGTAAAGGACTGAACCAGTAAAAGCACTGGGGCCTTTTTGAAAGCGGGATGGAGATACCAAAACAGAGATTATCCTTAACAATCCCTCGTGAGGATCACACTCAAACATACAGAGTGCAGGGGAAGAGGTTAACTGATCTTCCGTCCGTCAGAAAGTAAGACTATCGTTCGAAAGTAAGATAGTACATTCCAGACTCAAAGGCAGCAATTTCCTCGGATGGAATATTGCGAGCACCAGAATCTAAAGCAGGCTTTGGTAGTCTTGGAGGCAGTCAGTCTTTTAGTAACTATCATGACCAACACAACGTGATCCATATTACTTCCATCTTGACAGAAATGATATTCAAGTACAGGCCCCCACAATAAGGTGGTGAGGACATTCAGATAGTGGCAATGTCTTTTTGATGCCCAAAGGAATGATAGTGAGTTTTCTTACCATATACATTGGTCAAATCAAGCAGTATGCCGGAAGACGTCTTTTTTTTTCCTTCTTTCGTCTCGGCAATGCAGAGAAAATCTGTTGTGAAACACTGCCACTGCTGGTCATTCAGTATAATCTGCAGATTGAAAAGTCCACTGTTAGTGCATTTACTTGAACAATTGGAAACAATCTTGATTTTAATAAAGCTTAAACAGATAAGTACTATGGAGTCTGTATTGTGAAAATCAACAGCTCATTAGAAATTAAAATCTCAATTTGAGTTTTTAACCTCGCATACTTCTCTGAATCCCATGCCTCACTTGCTAACACTGTAAACTATAGCACACACATTAGGACAGAGATAAATTGATCTTTTTCCCAGCCAAGTGCAGGATACCCTTCTCACTTCATTTGTTTTAGGATATGGTACACCAGTAGCAATTATGTCAGCTGACAAGTTGAGAGAGGAAGGGTTATGCTACAGTTAGTGGGAATAATAAAATCTATGAATAGCATATTCACCATCTTCATTTTAGCCAATTCCCACCAGTTCAGCAATAGTAAAGTCAAAACTCTTATGCTCAAACTTACGTTGATACAAATTTAGAAGTCTAAAAAAATGCCCTAATTTCTTTCATTTCACAATCCTAGTTTTCAGCTGGGCATCCTGCCTACCCTTCTACTCATTTCAATACCAAGATAAATGAATTCCATTGCTTGCTAGGCAAACGAGGGCCCTGTCAGACAACATCTTGCTTAAGCTTTATGATGTCAGGGCACCACTGGACAAAATGTCCTGGTTGAAGGTGACACAGGAGGATGAGAGATCAGAAATTATGCAGTGGGTTACTATCTCTATTCATGATTGCAAGGCAACTAGGAGGTGGAATGGTAAAGGACTGAACCAGTAAAAGCACTGGGGCCTTTTTGAAAGCGGGATGGAGATACCAAAACAGAGATTATCCTTAACAATCCCTCGTGAGGATCACACTCAAACATACAGAGTGCAGGGGAAGAGGTTAACTGATCTTCCGTCCGTCAGAAAGTAAGACTATCGTTCGAAAGTAAGATAGTACATTCCAGACTCAAAGGCAGCAATTTCCTCGGATGGAATATTGCGAGCACCAGAATCTAAAGCAGGCTTTGGTAGTCTTGGAGGCAGTCAGTCTTTTAGTAACTATCATGACCAACACAACGTGATCCATATTACTTCCATCTTGACAGAAATGATATTCAAGTACAGGCCCCCACAATAAGGTGGTGAGGACATTCAGATAGTGGCAATGTCTTTTTGATGCCCAAAGGAATGCTAGTGAGTTTTCTTACCATATACATTGGTCAAATCAAGCAGTATGCCGGAAGACGTCTTTTTTTTTTCTTCTTTCGTCTCGGCAATGCAGAGAAAATCTGATATGAAACACTGCCACTGCTGGTCATTCAGTATAATCTGCAGATGGAAAAGTCCACTGTTAGTGCATTTACTTGAACAATTAGAAACAATCTTGATTTTAATAAAGCTTAAACAGATAAGTACTATGGAGTCTGTATTGTGAAAATCAACAGCTCATTAGAAATGAAAATCTCAATTTGAGTTTTTAACCTCGCATACTTCTCTGAATCCCATGCCTCACTTGCTAACACTGTAAACTATAGCACGCACATTAGGACATAGATACATTGATCTTTTTGCCAGCCAAGTGCAGGATACCCTTCTCACTTCATTTGTTTTAGGATATGGTACACCAGTAGCAATTATGTCAGCTGACAAGTTGAGAGAGGAAGGGTTATGCTACAGTTAGTGGGAATAATAAAATCTATGAATAGCATATATACCATCTTCATTTTAGCCAATTCCCACCAGTTCAGCAATAGTAAAGTCAAAACTCTTATGCTCAAACGTACGTTGATACAAATTTAGAAGTCTAAAAAAAAGCCCTAATTTCTTTCATTTCACAATCTTAGTTTTCAGCTGGGCATCCTGCCTACCCTTCTACTCATTTCAATACCAAGATAAATGAATTCCATTGCTTGCTAGGCAACCGAGTGGCCCTCATGTCAGACGACATCTTGCTTAAGCTTTATGATGTCAGGGCACCACTGGACAAAATGTCCTGGTTGAAGGTGACACAGGAGGATGAGAGATCAGCAATTATGCAGTGGGTTACTATCTCTATTCATGATTGCAAGGCAACTAGGAGGTGGAATGGTAAAGGACTGAACCAGTAAAAGCACTGGGGCCTTTTTGAAAGCGGGATGGAGATACCAAAACAGAGATTATCCTTAACAATCCCTCGTGAGGATCACACTCAAACATACAGAGTGCAGGGGAAGAGGTTAACTGATCTTCCGTCCGTCAGAAAGTAAGACTATCGTTCGAAAGTAAGATAGTACATTCCAGACTCAAAGGCAGCAATTTCCTCGGATGGAATATTGCGAGCACCAGAATCTAAAGCAGGCTTTGGTAGTCTTGGAGGCAGTCAGTCTTTTAGTAACTATCATGACCAACACAACGTGATCCATATTACTTCCATCTTGACAGAAATGATATTCAAGTACAGGCCCCCACAATAAGGTGGTGAGGACATTCAGATAGTGGCAATGTCTTTTTGATGCCCAAAGGAATGCTAGTGAGTTTTCTTACCATATACATTGGTCAAATCAAGCAGTATGCCGGAAGACGTCTTTTTTTTTTCTTCTTTCGTCTCGGCAATGCAGAGAAAATCCGATATGAAACACTGCCACTGCTGGTCATTCAGTATAATCTGCAGATGGAAAAGTCCACTGTTAGTGCATTTACTTGAACAATTAGAAACAATCTTGATTTTAATAAAGCTTAAACAGATAAGTACTATGGAGTCTGTATTGTGAAAATCAACAGCTCATTAGAAATTAAAATCTCAATTTGAGTTTTTAACCTCGCATACTTCTCTGAATCCCATGCCTCACTTGCTAACACTGTAAACTATAGCACACACATTAGGACAGAGATAAATTGATCTTTTTGCCAGCCAAGTGCAGGATACCCTTCTCATTTCATTTGTTTTCGGATATGGTACACCAGTAACAATTATGTCAGCTGACAAGTTGAGAGAGGAAGGGTTATGCTACAGTTAGTGGGAATAATAAAATCTATGAATAGCATATTCACCATCTTCATTTTAGCCAATTCCCACCAGTTCAGCAATAGTAAAGTCAAAACTCTTATGCTCAAACTTACGTTGATACAAATTTAGAAGTATAAAAAAATGCCCTAATTTCTTTCATTTCACAATCCTAGTTTTCAGCTGGGCATCCTGCCTACCCTTCTACTCATTTCAATACCAAGATAAATGAATTCCATTGCTTGCTAGGCAAACGAGGGCCCTGTCAGACAACATCTTGCTTAAGCTTTATGATGTCAGGGCACCACTGGACAAAATGTCCTGGTTGAAGGTGACACAGGAGGATGAGAGATCAGCAATTATGCAGTGGGTTACTATCTCTATTCATGATTGCAAGGCAACTAGGAGGTGGAATGGTAAAGGACTGAACCAGTAAAAGCACTGGGGCCTTTTTGAAAGCGGGATGGAGATACCAAAACAGAGATTATCCTTAACAATCCCTCGTGAGGATCACACTCAAACATACAGAGTGCAGGGGAAGAGGTTAACTGATCTTCCGTCCGTCAGAAAGTAAGACTATCGTTCGAAAGTAAGATAGTACATTCCAGACTCAAAGGCAGCAATTTCCTCGGATGGAATATTGCGAGCACCAGAATCTTATGCAGGCTTTGGTAGTCTTGGAGGCAGTCAGTCTTTTAGTAACTATCATGACCAACACAACGTGATCCATATTACTTCCATCTTGACAGAAATGATATTCAAGTACAGGCCCCCACAATAAGGTGGTGAGGACATTCAGATAGTGGCAATGTCTTTTTGATGCCCAAAGGAATGCTAGTGAGTTTTCTTACCATATACATTGGTCAAATCAAGCAGTATGCCGGAAGACGTCTTTTTTTTTTCTTCTTTCGTCTCGGCAATGCAGAGAAAATCTGATATGAAACACTGCCACTGCTGGTCATTCAGTATAATCTGCAGATGGAAAAGTCCACTGTTAGTGCATTTACTTGAACAATTAGAAACAATCTTGATTTTAATAAAGCTTAAACAGATAAGTACTATGGAGTCTGTATTGTGAAAATCAACAGCTCATTAGAAATTAAAATCTCAATTTGAGTTTTTAACCTCGCATACTTCTCTGAATCCCATGCCTCACTTGCTAACACTGTAAACTATAGCACGCACATTAGGACATAGATACATTGATCTTTTTGCCAGCCAAGTGCAGGATACCCTTCTCATTTCATTTGTTTTCGGATATGGTACACCAGTAACAATTATGTCAGCTGACAAGTTGAGAGAGGAAGGGTTATGCTACAGTTAGTGGGAATAATAAAATCTATGAATAGCATATTCACCATCTTCATTTTAGCCAATTCCCACCAGTTCAGCAATAGTAAAGTCAAAACTCTTATGCTCAAACGTACGTTGATACAAATTTAGAAGTCTGAAAAAATGCCCTAATTTCTTTCATTTCACAATCTTAGTTTTCAGCTGGGCATCCTGCCTACCCTTCTACTCATTTCAATATCAAGATAAATGAATTCCATTGCTTGCTAGGCAACCGAGTGGCCCTCATGTCAGACGACATCTTGCTTAAGCTTTATGATGTCAGGGCACCACTGGACAAAATGTCCTGGTTGAAGGTGACACAGGAGGATGAGAGATCAGCAATTATGCAGTGGGTTACTATCTCTATTCATGATTGCAAGGCAACTAGGAGGTGGAATGGTAAAGGACTTAACCAGTAAAAGCACTGGGGCCTTTTTGAAAGCGGGATGGAGATACCAAAACAGAGATTATCCTTAATCCCTCGTGAGGATCACACTCAAACATACAGAGTGCAGGGGAAGAGGTTAACTGATCTTCCGTCCGTCAGAAAGTAAGACTATCGTTCGAAAGTAAGATAGTACATTCCAGACTCAAAGGCAGCAATTTCCTAGGATGGAATATTGCGAGCACCAGAATCTAAAGCAGGCTTTGGTAGTCTTGGAGGCAGTCAGTCTTTTAGTAACTATCATGACCAACACAACGTGATCCATATTACTTCCATCTTGACAGAAATGATATTCAAGTACAGGGCCCCACAATAAGGTGGTGAGGACATTCAGATAGTGGCAATGTCTTTTTGATGCCCAAAGGAATGATAGTGAGTTTTCTTACCATATACATTGGTCAAATCAAGCAGTATGCCAGGAGACGTCTTTTTTTTTCCTTCTTTCGTCTCGGCAATGCAGAGAAAATCTGTTGTGAAACACTGCCACTGCTGGTCATTCAGTATAATCTGCAGATGGAAAAGTCCACTGTTAGTGCATTTACTATAACAATTAGAAACAATCTTGATTTTAATAAAGCTTAAACAGATAAGTACTATGGAGTCTGTATTGTGAAAATCAACAGCTCATTAGAAATGAAAATCTCAATTTGAGTTTTTAACCTCGCATACTTCTCTGAATCCCATGCCTCACTTGCTAACACTGTAAACTATAGCACGCACATTAGGACATAGATACATTGATCTTTCTCCCAGCCAAGTGCAGGATACCCTTCTCACTTCATTTGTTTTAGGATATGGTACACCAGTAGCAATTATGTCAGCTGACAAGTTGAGAGGAAGGGTTATGCTACAGTTAGTGGGAATAATAAAATCTATGAATAGCATATTCACCATCTTCATTTTAGCCAATTCCCACCAGTTCAGCAATAGTAAAGTCAAAACTCTTATGCTCAAACTTCCGTTCATACAAATTTAGAAGTCTAAAAAAATGCCCTAATTTCTTTCATCTTACGATCTTAGTTTTCAGCTGGGCATCCTGCCTACCCTTCTACTCATTTCAATACCAAGATAAATGAATTCCATTGCTTGCTAGGCTACCGAGTGGCCCTCATGTCAGACGACATCTTGCTTAAGCTTTATGATGTCAGGGCACCACTGGACAAAATGTCCTGGTTGAAGGTGACACAGGAGGATGAGAGATCAGCAATTATGCAGTGGGTTACTATCTCTATTCATGATTGCAAGGCAACTAGGAGGTGGAATGGTAAAGGACTGAACCAGTAAAAGCACTGGGGCCTTTTTGAAAGCGGGATGGAGATACCAAAACAGAGATTATCCTTAACAATCCCTCGTGAGGATCACACTCAAACATACAGAGTGCAGGGGAAGAGGTTAACTGATCTTCCGTCCGTCAGAAAGTAAGACTATCGTTCGAAAGTAAGATAGTACATTCCAGACTCAAAGGCAGCAATTTCCTCGGATGGAATATTGCGAGCACCAGAATCTAAAGCAGGCTTTGGTAGTCTTGGAGGCAGTCAGTCTTTTAGTAACTATCATGACCAACACAACGTGATCCATATTACTTCCATCTTGACAGAAATGATATTCAAGTACAGGCCCCCACAATAAGGTGGTGAGGACATTCAGATAGTGGCAATGTCTTTTTGATGCCCAAAGGAATGCTAGTGAGTTTTCTTACCATATACATTGGTCAAATCAAGCAGTATGCCGGAAGACGTCTTTTTTTTTTCTTCTTTCGTCTCGGCAATGCAGAGAAAATCTGATATGAAACACTGCCACTGCTGGTCATTCAGTATAATCTGCAGATGGAAAAGTCCACTGTTAGTGCATTTACTTGAACAATTAGAAACAATCTTGATTTTAATAAAGCTTAAACAGATAAGTACTATGGAGTCTGTATTGTGAAAATCAACAGCTCATTAGAAATTAAAATCTCAATTTGAGTTTTTAACCTCGCATACTTCTCTGAATCCCATGCCTCACTTGCTAACACTGTAAACTATAGCACAAACATTAGGACAGAGATAAATTGATCTTTTTGCCAGCCAAGTGCAGGATACCCTTCTCACTTCATTTGTTTTAGGATATGGTACACCAGTAGCAATTATGTCAGCTGACAAGTTGAGAGAGGAAGGGTTATGCTACAGTTAGTGGGAATAATAAAATCTATGAATAGCATATTCACCATCTTCATTTTAGCCAATTCCCACCAGTTCAGCAATAGTAAAGTCAAAACTCTTATGCTCAAACTTACGTTGATACAAATTTAGAAGTCTAAAAAATGCCCTAATTTCTTTCATTTCACAATCCTAGTTTTCAGCTGGGCATCCTGCCTACCCTTCTACTCATTTCAATACCAAGATAAATGAATTCCATTGCTTGCTAGGCAAACGAGGGCCCTGTCAGACAACATCTTGCTTAAGCTTTATGATGTCAGGGCACCACTGGACAAAATGTCCTGGTTGAAGGTGACACAGGAGGATGAGAGATCAGAAATTATGCAGTGGGTTACTATCTCTATTCATGATTGCAAGGCAACTAGGAGGTGGAATGGTAAAGGACTGAACCAGTAAAAGCACTGGGGCCTTTTTGAAAGCGGGATGGAGATACCAAAACAGAGATTATCCTTAACAATCCCTCGTGAGGATCACACTCAAACATACAGAGTGCAGGGGAAGAGGTTAACTGATCTTCCGTCCGTCAGAAAGTAAGACTATCGTTCGAAAGTAAGATAGTACATTCCAGACTCAAAGGCAGCAATTTCCTCGGATGGAATATTGCGAGCACCAGAATCTAAAGCAGGCTTTGGTAGTCTTGGAGGCAGTCAGTCTTTTAGTAACTATCATGACCAACACAACGTGATCCATATTACTTCCATCTTGACAGAAATGATATTCAAGTACAGGCCCCCACAATAAGGTGGTGAGGACATTCAGATAGTGGCAATGTCTTTTTGATGCCCAAAGGAATGCTAGTGAGTTTTCTTACCATATACATTGGTCAAATCAAGCAGTATGCCGGAAGACGTCTTTTTTTTCTTCTTTCGTCTCGGCAATGCAGAGAAAATCTGATATGAAACACTGCCACTGCTGGTCATTCAGTATAATCTGCAGATGGAAAAGTCCACTGTTAGTGCATTTACTTGAACAATTAGAAACAATCTTGATTTTAATAAAGCTTAAACAGATAAGTACTATGGAGTCTGTATTGTGAAAATCAACAGCTCATTAGAAATGAAAATCTCAATTTGAGTTTTTAACCTCGCATACTTCTCTGAATCCCATGCCTCACTTGCTAACACTGTAAACTATAGCACGCACATTAGGACATAGATACATTGATCTTTTTGCCAGCCAAGTGCAGGATACCCTTCTCACTTCATTTGTTTTAGGATATGGTACACCAGTAGCAATTATGTCAGCTGACAAGTTGAGAGAGGAAGGGTTATGCTACAGTTAGTGGGAATAATAAAATCTATGAATAGCATATATACCATCTTCATTTTAGCCAATTCCCACCAGTTCAGCAATAGTAAAGTCAAAACTCTTATGCTCAAACGTACGTTGATACAAATTTAGAAGTCTAAAAAAAAGCCCTAATTTCTTTCATTTCACAATCTTAGTTTTCAGCTGGGCATCCTGCCTACCCTTCTACTCATTTCAATACCAAGATAAATGAATTCCATTGCTTGCTAGGCAACCGAGTGGCCCTCATGTCAGACGACATCTTGCTTAAGCTTTATGATGTCAGGGCACCACTGGACAAAATGTCCTGGTTGAAGGTGACACAGGAGGATGAGAGATCAGAAATTATGCAGTGGGTTACTATCTCTATTCATGATTGCAAGGCAACTAGGAGGTGGAATGGTAAAGGACTGAAACAGTAAAAGCACTGGGGCCTTTTTGAAAGCGGGATGGAGATACCAAAACAGAGATTATCCTTAACAATCCCTCGTGAGGATCACACTCAAACATACAGAGTGCAGGGGAAGAGGTTAACTGATCTTCCGTCCGTCAGAAAGTAAGACTATCGTTCGAAAGTAAGATAGTACATTCCAGACTCAAAGGCAGCAATTTCCTCAGATGGAATATTGCGAGCACCAGAATCTAAAGCAGGCTTTGGTAGTCTTGGAGGCAGTCAGTCTTTTAGTAACTATCATGACCAACACAACGTGATCCATATTACTTCCATCTTGACAGAAATGATATTCAAGTACAGGGCCCCACAATAAGGTGGTGAGGACATTCAGATAGTGGCAATGTCTTTTTGATGCCCAAAGGAATGATAGTGAGTTTTCTTACCATATACATTGGTCAAATCAAGCAGTATACCGGAAGACGTCTTTTTCTTCTTCTTTCGTCTCGGCAATGCAGAGAAAATCTGATATGAAACACTGCCACTGCTGGTCATTCAGTATAATCTGCAGATGGAAAAGTCCACTGTTAGTGCATTTACTTGAACAATTAGAAACAATCTTGATTTTAATAAAGGTTAAACAGATAAGTACTATGGAGTCTGTATTGTGAAAATCAACAGCTCATTAGAAATTAAAATCTCAATTTGAGTTTTTAACCTCGCATACTTCTCTGAATCCCATGCCTCACTTGCTAACACTGTAAACTATAGCACACACATTAGGACAGAGATACATTGATCTTTTTGCCAGCCAAGTGCAGGATACCCTTCTCACTTCATTTGTTTTAGGATATGGTACACCAGTAGCAATGTCAGCTGACAAGTTGAGAGGAAGGGTTATGCTACAGTTAGTGGGAATAATAAAATCTATGAATAGCATATTCACCATCTTCATTTTAGCCAATTCCCACCAGTTCAGCAATAGTAAAGTCAAAACTCTTATGCTCAAACTTACGTTGATACAAATTTAGAAGTCTAAAAAAATGCCCTAATTTCTTTCATTTCACAATCTTAGTTTTCAGCTGGGCATCCTGCCTACCCTTTTACTCATTTCAATACCAAGATAAATGAATTCAATTGCTTGCTAGGCAACCGAGTGGCCCTCATGTCAGACTACATCTTTCTTAAGCTTTATGATGTCAGGGCACCACTGGACAAAATGTCCTGGTTGAAGGTGACACAGGAGGATGAGAGATCAGCAATTATGCAGTGGGTTACTATCTCTATTCATGATTGCAAGGCAACTAGGAGGTGGAATGGTAAAGGACTGAACCAGTAAAAGCACTGGGGCCTTTTTGAAAGCGGGATGGAGATACCAAAACAGAGATTATCCTTAACAATCCCTTGTGAGGATCACACTCAAACATACAGAGTGCAGGGGAAGAGGTTAACTGATCTTCCGTCCGTCAGAAAGTAAGACTATCGTTCGAAAGTAAGATAGTACATTCCAGACTCAAAGGCAGCAATTTCCTCAGATGGAATATTGCGAGCACCAGAATCTAAAGCAGGCTTTGGTAGTCTTGGAGGCAGTCAGTCTTTTAGTAACTATCATGACCAACACAACGTGATCCATATTACTTCCATCTTGACAGAAATGATATTCAAGTACAGGGCCCCACAATAAGGTGGTGAGGACATTCAGATAGTGGCAATGTCTTTTTGATGCCCAAAGGAATGATAGTGAGTTTTCTTACCATATACATTGGTCAAATCAAGCAGTATGCCGGAAGACGTCTTTTTTTTTCCTTCTTTCGTCTCGGCAATGCAGAGAAAATCTGTTGTGAAACACTGCCACTGCTGGTCATTCAGTATAATCTGCAGATGGAAAAGTCCACTGTTAGTGCATTTACTTGAACAATTGGAAACAATCTTGATTTTAATAAAGCTTAAACAGATAAGTACTATGGAGTCTGTATTGTGAAAATCAACAGCTCATTAGAAATTAAAATCTCAATTTGAGTTTTTAACCTCGCATACTTCTCTGAATCCCATGCCTCACTTGCTAACACTGTAAACTATAGCACACACATTAGGACAGAGATAAATTGATCTTTTTGCCAGCCAAGTGCAGGATACCCTTCTCACTTCATTTGTTTTAGGATATGGTACACCAGTAGCAATTATGTCAGCTGACAAGTTGAGAGGAAGGGTTATGCTACAGTTAGTGGGAATAATAAATTCTATAAATAGCATATTCACCATCTTCATTTTAGCCAATTCCCACCAGTTCAGCAATAGTAAAGTCAAAACTCTTATGCTCAAACTTACGTTCATACAAATTTAGAAGTCTAAAAAAATGCCCTAATTTCTTTCATCTTACGATCTTGGTTTTCAGCTGGGCATCCTGCCTACCCTTCTACTCATTTCAATACCAAGATAAATGAATTCCATTGCTTGCTAGGCAAACGAGGGCCCTGTCAGACAACATCTTGCTTAAGCTTTATGATGTCAGGGCACCACTGGACAAAATGTCCTGGTTGAAGGTGACACAGGAGGATGAGAGATCAGAAATTAAGCAGTGGGTTACTATCTCTATTCATGATTGCAAGGCAACTAGGAGGTGGAATGGTAAAGGACTGAACCAGTAAAAGCACTGGGGCCTTTTTGAAAGCGGGATGGAGATACCAAAACAGAGATTATCCTTAACAATCCCTCGTGAGGATCACACTCAAACATACAGAGTGCAGGGGAAGAGGTTAACTGATCTTCCGTCCGTCAGAAAGTAAGACTATCGTTCGAAAGTAAGATAGTACATTCCAGACTCAAAGGCAGCAATTTCCTCGGATGGAATATTGCGAGCACCAGAATCTAAAGCAGGCTTTGGTAGTCTTGGAGGCAGTCAGTCTTTTAGTAACTATCATGACCAACACAACGTGATCCATATTACTTCCATCTTTACAGAAATGATATTCAAGTACAGGCCCCCACAATAAGGTGGTGAGGACATTCAGATAGTGGCAATGTCTTTTTGATGCCCAAAGGAATGCTAGTGAGTTTTCTTACCATATACATTGGTCAAATCAAGCAGTATGCCGGAAGACGTTTTTTTTTTCTTCTTTCGTCTCGGCAATGCAGAGAAAATCTGATATGAAACACTGCCACTGCTGGTCATTCAGTATAATCTGCAGATGGAAAAGTCCACTGTTAGTGCATTTACTATAACAATTAGAAAATCTTGATTTTAATAAAGCTTAAACAGATAAGTACTATGGAGTCTGTATTGTGAAAATCAACAGCTCATTAGAAATGAAAATCTCAATTTGAGTTTTTAACCTCGCATACTTCTCTGAATCCCATGCCTCACTTGCTAACACTGTAAACTATAGCACGCACATTAGGACATAGATACATTGATCTTTTTGCCAGCCAAGTGCAGGATACCCTTCTCACTTCATTTGTTTTAGGATATGGTACACCAGTAGCAATTATGTCAGCTGACAAGTTGAGAGAGGAAGGGTTATGCTACAGTTAGTGGGAATAATAAAATCTATGAATAGCATATTCACCATCTTCATTTTAGCCAATTCCCACCAGTTCAGCAATAGTAAAGTCAAAACTCTTATGCTCAAACGTACGTTGATACAAATTTAGAAGTCTAAAAAAATGCCCTAATTTCTTTCATTTCACAATCTTAGTTTACAGCTGGGCATCCTGCCTACCCTTCTACTCATTTCAATACCAAGATAAATGAATTCCATTGCTTGCTAGGCAACCGAGTGGCTCTCATGTCAGACGACATCTTGCTTAAGCTTTATGATGTCAGGGCACCACTGGACAAAATGTCCTGGTTGAAGGTGACACAGGAGGATGAGAGATCAGCAATTATGCAGTGGGTTACTATCTCTATTCATGATTGCAAGGCAACTAGGAGGTGGAATGGTAAAGGACTGAACCAGTAAAAGCACTGGGGCCTTTTTGAAAGCGGGATGGAGATACCAAAACAGAGATTATCCTTAATCCCTCGTGAGGATCACACTCAAACATACAGAGTGCAGGGTAAGAGGTTAACTGATCTTCCGTCCGTCAGAAAGTAAGACTATCGTTCGAAAGTTAGATAGTACATTCCAGACTCAAAGGCAGTAATTTCCTCGGATGGAATATTGCGAGCACCAGAATCTAAAGCAGGCTTTGGTAGTCTTGGAGGCAGTCAGTCTTTTAGTAACTATCATGACCAACACAACGTGATCCATATTACTTCCATCTTGACAGAAATGATATTCAAGTACAGGGCCCCACAATAAGGTGGTGAGGACATTCAGATAGTGGCAATGTCTTTTTGATGCCCAAAGGAATGATAGTGAGTTTTCTTACCATATACATTGGTCAAATCAAGCAGTATGCCGGAAGACGTCTTTTTTTTTCCTTCTTTCGTCTCGGCAATGCAGAGAAAATCTGTTGTGAAACACTGTCACTGCTGGTCATTCAGTATAATCTGCAGATGGAAAAGTCCACTGTTAGTGCATTTACTTGAACAATTGGAAACAATCTTGATATTAATAAAGCTTAAACAGATAAGTACTATGGAGTCTGTATTGTGAAAATCAACAGCTCATTAGAAATGAAAATCTCAATTTGAGTTTTTAACCTCGCATACTTCTCTGAATCCCATGCCTCACTTGCTAACACTGTAAACTATAGCACGCACATTAGGACATAGATACATTGATCTTTTTGCCAGCCAAGTGCAGGATACCCTTCTCACTTCATTTGTTTTAGGATATGGTACACCAGTAGCAATTATGTCAGCTGACAAGTTGAGAGAGGAAGGGTTATGCTACAGTTAGTGGGAATAATAAAATCTATGAATAGCATATTCACCATCTTCATTTTAGCCAATTCCCACCAGTTCAGCATTAGTAAAGTCAAAACTCTTATGCTCAAACGTACGTTGATACAAATTTAGAAGTCTAAAAAAATGCCCTAATTTCTTTCATTTCACAATCTTAGTTTACAGCTGGGCATCCTGCCTACCCTTCTACTCATTTCAATACCAAGATAAATGAATTCCATTGCTTGCTAGGCAACCGAGTGGCTCTCATGTCAGACGACATCTTGCTTAAGCTTTATGATGTCAGGGCACCACTGGACAAAATGTCCTGGTTGAAGGTGACACAGGAGGATGAGAGATCAGCAATTATGCAGTGGGTTACTATCTCTATTCATGATTGCAAGGCAACTAGGAGGTGGAATGGTAAAGGACTGAACCAGTAAAAGCACTGGGGCCTTTTTGAAAGCGGGATGGAGATACCAAAACAGAGATTATCCTTAATCCCTCGTGAGGATCACACTCAAACATACAGAGTGCAGGGGAAGAGGTTAACTGATCTTCCGTCCATCAGAAAGTAAGACTATCGTTCGAAAGTTAGATAGTACATTCCAGACTCAAAGGCAGCAATTTCCTCGGATGGAATATTGCGAGCACCAGAATCTAAAGCAGGCTTTGGTAGTCTTGGAGGCAGTCAGTCTTTTAGTAACTATCATGACCAACACAACGTGATCCATATTACTTCCATCTTGACAGAAATGATATTCAAGTACAGGGCCCCACAATAAGGTGGTGAGGACATTCAGATAGTGGCAATGTCTTTTTGATGCCCAAAGGAATGATAGTGAGTTTTCTTACCATATACATTGGTCAAATCAAGCAGTATGCCGGAAGACGTCTTTTTTTTTTCCTTCTTTCGTCTCGGCAATGCAGAGAAAATCTGTTGTGAAACACTGCCACTGCTGGTCATTCAGTATAATCTGCAGATGGAAAAGTCCACTGTTAGTGCATTTACTTGAACAATTGGAAACAATCTTGATTTTAATAAAGCTTAAACAGATAAGTACTATGGAGTCTGTATTGTGAAAATCAACAGCTCATTAGAAATGAAAATCTCAATTTGAGTTTTTAACCTCGCATACTTCTCTGAATCCCATGCCTC